>NW_016690230.1:486180-554335 GCF_001604755.1 Lepidothrix coronata
AAAAAGAAAAGAAAAGAAAAGAAAAGAAAAGAAAAGAAAAGAAAAGAAAAGAAAAGAAAAGAAAAGAAAAGAAAACAAAAGAAAAGAAAACAAAACAAAACAAAACAAAACAAAACAAAACAAAACAAAACAAAACAAAACAAAGAAAAAGCATGTACTTAAAACTAAACTTCTTTTAATTTGTATTGAAATCCCCTGATGGTATAAACACAGATAATGAGTAATCTGCTTTTTGATTTACAATCAATGTTAATGTTATCCTAGCAAAATGATAAAACAATAATAATCATTGTACCATACAAATAATTCTGTTATTTTAAATTTCTTTCTCTGCAAAATCTTGTGTTCTGCAAAAAAAATTAATGCATTATCAGAAAACCTTTATTCTTGGCATACCAGCATTCATTCTTAGAGCACAGTTCATAATAGGACAAGAGCTGTGTTATGGTAGTTGCATAAATTTTCTAATCTCAGTAACAGGGCAAGCTGGAGAATGACAATTCTCTGTTACAAAAATTTCTAATATATAACACTGGACTAAAAACTAGATTGTTTGTTTTTAAACAAAAATGTGCCCAACTACATGTTTTTAAAGAACAAGGGATCAGTTTAGCTTTACCTCCTTCTGTTTCTCTCCCTCACTTCCATGAGCTGGTTCTTACCTTTTCCTCATCATTTTGCAACAAATGACTGGAAAGTTTCAGAACTGAAGCTCTCATTAGAAAAGCTTTCCCATACTATCTTTTTCCCCCATTATGTTTCAAATGAAAGAATTGTTATAAAGAAATACACTGAGATGAAAATATTCTGATTAGTGGTTGCAGTCTCTACTTTTTAATACCAAATGAACCATACAAACAATAGAAAATCATTTAATGAAACTTTTAAGTAATTTTTAGAGTTTCAAGTTCCAAAAAATGTTTTCTCAGAAGTACTTAGTGTAAAGCAATCAAATGATCACATAGTTATAAGAAGAGAAATTCTTTGATACTTTTTCACCGAAACAATTTATTTGGTGAATTTTTCCAGTGAGTTTTCCAATTCCTTTAAAAGTTCACTGTACCTCGTCATGCAGATATGTATTTCAGATTCCATTCAGGACAATATTACACATCTCATTCTTCTCTTTTCCCCTAGAGATTAAAAACTTGAGACATACTGAGTAGTTCATCTGCGTAAATTCTTAAGTATTAGAACAGGTAGAAGTGACACAACATGGGAAACAAGCTCTTCCAGTTTATTCCAACACTTTATGGTAAGTTATGTACAGTCCGTCTGTTGCTGTTTACCCAGAAGTTTTGGACTAATTTCAACAGCTTGTTTTTGACAACATAACATGCAAATACCTTAATTCACTTATGAACTAAATTCACCTATGGGTGATTCCTTCCTTAAGGATGAAATATCTCAATGACATCTGTTTCCAAAGGTTCACTTAGAAAGGCAGCATTTTCAAATCACCCAATATTTATCTGTAGGGTCTCAATTTCCTTTCTCTTCTTTCATATCCAAATGCGACAGAAAGATTTCTTTTTAGAAAGATGCTTCCTGAGGTATTTATGCAGCAAGAGTTAATAAGCTATTTCTTTTTTTCTGCATATTGAAATTCTAAAGCATATATAATCATGGCTCAGCTTTTCCTTTGAAATTGCAGAAGCTTGTTTTTGTTTATGATCTGTCTCGAGTTTGTATAACAGACTTTCCAGACCATACAACAGTTTGTTTTCCAGTCTGTTTAGATGATGTAGTGTTATCTGCAGTTGTTTATTTATTTCTATTTCATCTTTAGGAGAATCTGGTATGCACCAGACAGCTCTGTTCTGATAAAACCATTTTATTACAGTCTGGCATTCCTATCTTAGTTTCTTCTTGTGCTTTTATTTTCTTTGCTTCACAAAAACTAAAGGAAGCCTGGCCCAACCTTAACATTACTTTGGTGTTATGTATGCAGTGCTTCTTACTATTTACAAGCTTGTTATTTTAGAATGTTCTACAGAGAATACTTTAGCAGGTGAGATATTTCCTCCAATACCTCACTTGTAGTATATAAGGAACCATGTTTCATGTTTAAAGACAAATATTGTTCAAGAGTTAGCAATATTAATACTGTTAATCAAGTTTATTAACATCTGTCAAAAACAATTAGGGATAAAATCATAAACCATCCTTTCAGATTTATTCTAGAGTCAATCCTTTTTGTTTGGGCAATGACAGTATTTATATTGGCAAAAAAACTAATAAAAAAAGTCTTTAAAAAGCGCTTTATCTAAAAAAAACAAAACCCAACACTCCAATGAAGTTCAAATATTTGAGAAATTAAAGTAATATCCTATCAAATCTGATTTCCTTTTATGACAAAGTAATCCACCTAGTTGACCAAAGGAAGCCAGTTGGTGTATTCCTTTTGGATTTCATTAAAGCTTTCAATACTGTCTCTTCCAGGATCCTTCTGGTCAAAATGTCCAGCACACAGCTGGAGAAACACATCATGTGGTGGGTGAGCAATTGGCTCACAGGTTGAGCACAGAGGGTAATAGTGAATGGGGCAAACTGGTGACCTGTCACTAGTGGGGTTCCATAGGGTCCAATCTTGGGCCCTGTGCTATTCAAAAACTTCATAAATGACTTGGACAAAGGACTGGAAGGGATCCTAAACAAGTTTGCAGATGAGACAAAACTCAGAGGAGCTGTTGACTCCCTTGAAGGCAGAGAGGCCCTGCAGAGAGACCTTGACAAATTAGAGGACTGGGCAATCACCAACCATGTGAAGTTCAAGAATGGAAAGTGATGGATTCTGCACCTGGATGAGACAACCCTGGATGTACATACAGACCCGGTAATGAGATGCTGTAAAGCGGTGCCATGGAAAAGGGACCTGGGGGTCCTGGTCAATGGCAAGTTGAATGTGAGTCAGCAGTGCCCTGGCAGCCAGGAGGGCCAGCCGTGTCCTGGGGGGCATCAGGCAAAGCATCTCCAGCCGGTCGAGGGAGGGAATTGTCCTGCTCTGCTCTGCACTGGTGTGGCCTCACATTGAATACCGTGTGCAGTTTTGGGCACCACAATATAAGAAAGATATTAAGCTCTTAGAGACGGTCCAAAGGAGGGTAACGAAGACGGTGAAGGGCCTTGAGGGGAAGCTGTATGAGGAGCAGCTGAGGTCACTTGGAGAAGCTGAGGTTCAGTCTAGAGAAGAGGAGAGTAAGGGGAGACCCCATCATAGTCTATAACTTCCTCATGAGAGGAAAAGACACTGATATCTTCTCTCTAGTGACCAGTGACAGGACTCAAGGGAATGGCCTGCAGGTGTGTCAGGGGAGGTTTAGGTTGGATATTAGAAAAAGATTCTTCACCCAGAGGATGGTTGGGCACTGGAACAGGCTCCCCAGGGAAGTGGTCACAGCACCAAGCCTGCCAGAGTTCAAGAGGCATTTGGATGATACTCTCAGACACATGATGTGACTCTTAGGGATGGTCCTATGCAGGGGTAAGGGTTGGACTCGATGATCCTTGCAGGTCCCTTCCAAGTATATTCTGTGATTCTGTGGTA
Source organism: Lepidothrix coronata (assembly GCF_001604755.1). Lineage (NCBI taxonomy): Eukaryota > Metazoa > Chordata > Aves > Passeriformes > Pipridae > Lepidothrix > Lepidothrix coronata. The sequence goes on from NW_016690230.1 coordinate 489,728, forward strand.
CTAGTCTATAAATTATTCATCTAGACCTAGTGAAATTTACCCTGAGATACTTAGATTTCAATCTGGCGAAGCAACAAAAATATTAGTGCAGGACAGTTAATTTTCAGATTAGGAATGGGACAAACACAAAGGTTATCAGAATATTTTAGGACTATTATTATACTTTCAAACCCAGAAAACTTCTGGGACAAATTGTCTGTTGGTAAGGATTCAGAAAGAGCAAGAGGCTAAGTAACAGCCAACACAGATTTGTCAAGAACAAATTATGTAATTTCAAAGAAACTTCAATTTGTGGTAAGGGAGAAAAAGGATTTGTTGTCATATACCATAATGTAAGTAATGTATGTAACACTGCCACACATCCTATTCTCACTATAAAATTAGTGAAAATTCATCTAGATCAAAACATTGTGAGTTGCATGTACAATTAGCTGGAGATTCAGACTGAAAAAGTAGGTACTGTGGTGCATTGTCAAAATAGAAAGGTGTGTCAAGTGGTGTTCCACAGAAGTCTGTTCTGAAACTGGCATTATTTAATATTTTCATTAATTATATGGACAGTGAAATAGAAACTGTTTATTAAATTTACAAATGATACGAAACTCAGAACAGATGGAAGCACAGTGAAGCACAGGGTTAAAATTCAAAATGATTTACAAGAGTAGAATATAGTAAAAAGTAAATAGACTGCAATTCAAAATGGGACAAGAGCAAAATATCACTTTAAAGTAGATAAAAATAAGCACATGCAGAACATTGAAATCAATGAGTTAGACAGAAATGCCGCTGAAAAAATGCCAAAGTACTGTTTGGCTTAGCTACTCATAATGTGTGTCTACACACAGTTTGATATACCCTATGGTATCATGCCTGTCCTCCAGCAGCCCCTCCAGAAAAATATGTCACTGTTGGCCTTGTGTCATACCCTGAGGTCACATCTGCACATCTCAGGTATGCTGGGGCATCTCAAATGGCCCTTGGCATCTGCGTGTTTGGGTAACAGAACTGTCTTAAATATATGCAGCCAATGGAGCCCAGAGGGCTATTCAGCTCACCTAAAAGTAGGTATATACACACCATCAAATGAATAGCTCTCCAGGCTACCCTGGGCTTGATTCAGTGACCTCCAGATGCCATTTCAGGAAAGCACAGGTGTTTCATTACTGTTGTGTCACACCTGACAGTCCCATCTGGATCTTTGAGACACACTGGGTACTTCACATGATGTTAGGCACCTATGTGTGAGCAGATAAATTAGGCCTTACATTTCCAGTGGCTCTTAAGGATTCACATGACTTTGTCTATAAATACAGCATTTCAGCAGTGTGTGTGTGACAGACATATTTAGATATTTAGGTTTACACAGTTGGAGAAGAATCCCGTTTTGACAGGAAGAAATATTTCTACCTCATCAGAAACGAGCAAATGTATAAGAAAAGAAAAATTTAGAGAAATTTGTTTTATACAAAAAAAATTCAGACCTGAAATATAGGATACATCACAAACGAAGGCTGATTTCCTTGTCCATGTAGCAAGGACAAGAAATATTGCTCCTAAATTGTAGAAAGTTAGATTTAGTTTAGGCATAACTTTTGATCTGTACAGAAGGTGAAATTCATCTTGGAAGGTTGTGGAATTTATATCGGTGGAAGTTTTCAAAAACAAGTTAGAAAAATAGGAAAGATGAATGATTTAAGTCTAATTTATCCTGTATAAAGGACAAATTACTATACCTCTCAAAATGCTCTCCAATCTGTGAGTCTATAATCTTAAAGTATAATTAGGATCATTTATCTTTCTTCTTTCATGTTTTGGTCTTGATATTGTTGACATTTAAATTATCATCATTTAGGTTTTGCGTTAGCATTCTAACTAAAAAATGACAGCTGTACTTATGGGATGGTCATAGCCAAACAAACAGCATTTCACAACTTCCTACTTTTATCAATTTGACAGAGGAAGATTCTAAGCATCAGTGGTGAGAACACGGGATGGTACAAGGGGCAGGTCTTCCACATTTTATGGGAGTAATTACAGTTGCACAGATATTTTCCAACCATGCAAAAGAGGAAATAACCAAAATGAATCATAAAAATAAATAGACATTTTCAGGGGACCTAACTTAGACTTTCTTGAAGACTAATGTGTGAGGGTGAATAACTGCAAAAATACATTTAGAATTACTTAATTGGATAAATTCAGAGAAAGACAACTGGAAATGTGTGACTACAATGTTATTCTGAAAACATTAAAGATAAGAGATCTCAACAGGAAGCATGGGTAGAAAAATAAAACAAAATACAGGAAACAATTTTCCACTGTAATTTTTTTTTTCCATTTTGTATTAAACCATACCCAGGTTGGGATAATTATTAACTTTTACAGCCTCACTTCCCATATAATGGTTTTATTGTCAACTGTATTTTTTCCCTTTGTCCCTTGGGTTCAAAAGGATTTTAGAAGTCTGTAACACCAATGTCACGTACAGTACATTGAGGGTACACGTCTGCACATGGAAAACTGATGGGACATTACAGTTCAGCTCTGGGATGCCAACATTGGCTCATTAAAGGGATGCAGTCCCCTGTCCGCCAAAAGGCCGACTCTATGGTGAAGGCTTCGCTGTACAGTGAAGCAAATATCAGCGTGTCTGAAGATGTCTGATTTGGGGCACATATACGTCTAGTCTTATATCCCGGGGAGCATATTTAGGGTACTAGGCACTCTATTCCATCACTCCACACTCGAAAAATTCACCCAACAAACAACAGTTGCACTTTGGGCCAAGTTCTGTGATTCTGATGATTCTTGCTGGTTTCCATGTTAACCCTTGGTTGTCAGACTTTATCACTGTTTTTCCTGTGATCAGTCATTCTTTTCCAGTTATTCTTTTCCAGTTTTTTTCTTTATCAAGTGTTATCACTTCTCCCTCTGGGCTGCCTCAGACAGGGTCCTTAAGAGGATCACAAATAATTTCTGAGTGGCTCAAGTTAATATTTTCTCTTCCTCAAATAAAATTTTCAACTTCCTTTTCTAGGCTGAGTATGAAAATTTGTCTGTTCTGTAAAAAAACAAAATAGCAGAAACAGTAGCTGACATCCTGCAGAACAGCCTGGCATCATTGGAAAGAATCAGCTTACTTAAAAAATCCTGGACTGTGTGTAAAAATATTGTAATGGTTTAGGAATTGTATTCTTCAATTTAGTGTTGGGACAGAAGCCACTCCAAACCAGGTGCCACTCAGTCATTCTCCCCTCCTTCTTCCCTTCCTCTTGCAGTGGGCTTGGAGAAGAGAATTGGATGCACATAAGGTAAAGGTCACAGGTTGAGATAAGAACAATTTACTGGAAATAGCAATTAAATAAGAAAACACACTGTAACAGCAACAATATTAATAACAAAAGTGTACAAGAAAGGTGAGCAATTCACATGTGAATCCTCACCCCAGAGCCCAATACTTGATCTCCCCCAGCTTGCAGGACCCCAAAGACCCTGAAGAGAGGGAAAATGACTTAAGGTGGTATAGAATAACCTCTCGATCTTAGCCATGCCCCCTCCTGGCTACTGCAAACATTAACCCTGTCCTGGCCAAAATCAGGACAATTATTATTAATAACTTATTATATCTTTTGTATTACACAGACAACAACTGGAACCAAAGCACCACCTTATATGACTTTGTATCACTTTTCAAAATCTTGTTTGTAACATGCAATATTCCTACTGTTTAGCTAGGATTTAGGAGTATCTGTGCATTTTTAGAGAACTTGCTCCTCCTTCTGAAAGACAACCTTTAGAATTCCCTTTGGGAGAATATTTTTGAGAGCCAACCATTGTTTTGAATTAATTAGTTGTCTCATGCCAAAGATCAGCATGGTTTGCTCAACACTGCCTTTGCTTGTTTGAACCTATAGCTGTCATCCGCTTTCTTAATGGAATCATCATCTACCTCTGAAGCAAGATCCCTTCTGAATCAATAGCTTCACAGTCTGACTCTGTCTATTCCAAGTATTAGCTAAACTGTAGCTGGTAAGGAATGTAGGCTTACTGAGCTGAGCATCTGCCAGGAGCTATTTGGCACACAGTCAGGATGAGATGCTACAGAGATAACATCAAGAGACAAACTAACTTCTGCAGTAAATGTATGTCCCTTGCCTTATTTACATGCAGTGTCTCTCTATGTGAATTTTACATGCAAACTGGTCAGCAAAACCAGAGAGAGACATTTCCCTATTGTCTGTTTTTTTGCTGAGATTCTTTCTCCAGCAGATCTTGGTGGATCTTCCCCCAGACTTTGTTGTAAGTATCATCTCTGTGTCTTCTTCTTCAGATAAAAGAAAATTTCCATGTGCTGGCCTCTAAAAACACTATAGAGCACTCCAGTTAAGTCCAAGGGTAGTCCTTGTCTCCGGATAAGCATAGTGCAAGGTGCTGTAAAGCATTTCCTGAGAGTTTACAGTGTTAATGAACCCAGTCTTTTGCTATTCTGCCTTCAGCACAGAATAGATAGAAAAAATGAGTTTTAAAAGTACATGCAATGTCTATGGATGAGTTCAGCCACTGAGTGTATCACTTTTCTTATGATTAATATTGAATAGGCATTTATTCTAATATTGACCTTCCTCCGCAATCAAGGCTTAACTTTCCATAAGCCAAAATATGTGAGAAATGCTTGCCTTTTGTAATCATGGTGACCATTCTCTATGTCTTTATTTAAATGCTCTTCCAACATGTGGTAATCTCTGTAAATTTCTCTTTCAGCTGATCCAAGAAAAAAGCATATGAATTTAACATACATATTTAAAATATTGAATAGAATTCCTTACATAAAATTAAAGCAGTGATTACCTAACTATTGTTTCTACCCCAGTTCTGGTTAGTTAGCAGGGGGATAGCTTCATAGCATTATTTTTCTAGACTATAATTTCTGTACTTGAAATGTGAATTTTATTAAGGAGGTGACATAGGCTCTTGCCTGTGAAAGGGTGAGAGCAACACTGAGCAGTCACTAGAGAGGCCTGGCATCTATTTCTTTTTCTGGGAGGAAAACCCAATACAAAAAAGGAAGAAAACTAGAAAAAAGAAAAGAGTGTGGGCCCTTTGCGTCTCAGAATAATTCAGCTGAAGTGGATTACTTTAGAATATCTGGAGTCCTTTCTGGAACTCTTCTGAAGATTTATGACAATTCTCATCAAAAGTTTAGGCAACATATTAGATCTATACCTACACACTAAAATGTCAGCAAAATAAATGCCAAATACTGGAAGATGTTGCTATATCCATCAGTCAAGACTATAACTTGACATTAAGAAACAATAAGCCAGCATGATGCCCCACTATTCTCAAATCAACTCTTGGCCCATGACACATTTCTAAAACCCCTTCTGCACAACCCACTTAGGCACATATGTCCTCTTCTCCCATCTGCTCAGCATTTCACCATTACCTCCAATGTCTGCGTCTAACTGCATGATTGGATTTTCCATGCATAGCAGCACTTAAGTATCTTAAACCTCCTACTCAGATTTTTTTTTCTGAGTACAGTTATTTATTTGCAAAAACTCAAGATCTGAAAGTCTGTCTCTAATACTCTACTGAAAGCTTAGTTGCCTGAGTCTATCAAAGATGGGAGCCTTCACAGATATTGGTTTACTGGACAAGAGCCATCCATTCAAATTCCACTCCTAAACATAACTAGTAGAGGGCAGAGTTCATTCATGCTAACAGGATGTAATGGAGTCTCATACAAGCCCTCTAATAATGTCATAATTGCAAGAAAATATTGTATTTTATTTCCTTACGGGTTCTTTTGATGACTTAATGGGATGAAAAGAAGATTAAGTATGGGCTATGAAAGCAATTGTAATAATTCCTGAAGAAATATGAAACTAAAATCCCTACATACTGCTGAACCCATTTTTCTCCTCATAAGATATACGGACACATTTCCATTTAGAGGCTTGCTCCAAAAGTTAAGGTATAGAGAGAGAAATTCCTTCTCAAAAATAGGATAGACCAGTTGAGAGAAAATTATCAATAACAATGTAAGGACAAAGTAATGCAAAATTTTACTTTGAACCTGCAGATAGACACTTAGAGAAAAGAAATAGAAGTTTAAGTTGGCAATCACTTTCTATTAAATTCTGTGTTGAACTAGAAAAAATTAAAAACTAAACACACAATTATTTGTCCTGGGCTCCATTTTAATGTTGTGTAGCAGAGGAAGACAGAATTATAGCAGAGCAATATAATGCGTTTGGAAATGGGGAAGTGGACTGGATTAAAAATGCAGCCAAATGGGTGCAAAAACAAGTTCTATTCGAATGCTGGAGCTGACTCATCCCTTCAGCAGGTGATAGTGCCTGTGGCACTGTTAGGATCACTCCTGGCACTTGAAGGATCATTGTGGAGGGGAACGCAATAGTAACAATGCGATAGTGGCAAAGATGAAAAGCGTATGTCACAGTAGTTTCTCATGTTTCCTGACATATCTACAAATTCCTAGTCATAGCGGGCCTGAGCAAGAAAAACTGCTGCCACAATCCTGAAGGGGTAAATAGGGGAGTTCTGGCCCACAGTAAACTACGCCAGACACAGGGAAAACTGCAAGGGAAAGATAAGAGGAGAGCAGATGTTTGACACTCTGTACCAGAGAGGAAGCCTATACTGTGGCTGTTGAAATGGAGAGATCCCCTGTGAGAACCATGTCTTAGAAAGCAGCTGCCAAGTCAAATAGCCATTAAATCTCAGCAGCAACAAACATCATCACACTATGCTGTGTCTCTTTAGTAGACCCAACAGTAGTTCACACACTGGGCTGGTATCAATTGTACCATACAAAGCCTGGATGAAAACACAGGTCAGAGTGACAAAAGCATGCACTTTTAATTAAACGGTTTGAAATTAAATTAAAAATGTACTGGGAAAAAATGAATGAAAAGCTGGAAAGCTAGCTTGTGAATTGAAACTGTGTTCTTTATTATGGACAACACCTTATTACTCTGACTTATTTCCACATTTTTCTGAAGAGAATTTAAATGACATTGTATCTTTACTAGTTCAAAGTATGTCTTCCAGTTAGGGATAGTGGGGATTCTTGCCATCTCTGGTCCTTTCTCAGTTGCTCCTGAATACCTAGGCAAGAGGGTATGACATTACTTCATGGATCTGGTCACTTTTTGTGTCAGAGAAACCATGTCAGAAGCTTACAGAAATGAGAAGAGCCCAATGCTTCATTCCACAGAAGGCAACTGTTACATATTTTGTTTGGAGAGAGAAAAAGGCTAGCTATCCTAAGGCACACCCATCTAATTTTAGTCTGGTAACCAGCAACCAGTAGAGAATAGCAGGTGCTACATCAATTCAGCTGATACCTAAAATCATGTGGGCAATTTCTTGTTCTGTGTCAGAACAGAGAAGGTGCAACCAAGTAAAAACTGAAAGGGAACATTTGGATTTTAGACTGTGCAAGCATGCAGGGAAAATTGGAAGACAGCTTTAATATCAAAAAGGGAGGATGTGCTGCTGATAGTATAATGTGTTTTCACGTTCAGACATGCAACGAAATTATCCAATTACAAAAACCTCCATGCTTAAAACAAACAAACAAACAAACAAACAAATAAAGCCACAATCTCCATACACACATCTACCTTCTCTACCTTAATAATCCAGGATCTTTATACTGTCTGCCTGTATCAATCAGATTTCTGTCCTGCCTCTTCTAACTAGTATCTCCTTCTTTTCATTTGTGGGGAAAGAGAAGGTAGGGTCCTACCGACAACAATTCCACACTGCTGTTGCAGACAATCCCTTTTTCTTGGCTGACTAATAAGTGGAGGCATTAAGTTCCCTTTCTCCAGCAGAAAACCAGAAGGAGGTAAAGTGTACTTCTTGAAAGACCCTGATGCCAGACAGCCATAGCAGATGACTTGATGTAGGCCATTTATTCTGGCTGATTTCTGATAAGCTGTCCTAGAGAAAGCTGTAAAAGAAGATCCAGGGTTGAGAAACCAACTAGATCTTGCTGTGACGTCTGGACAGGTAGAAAGTAGAAGGAATAACAACTCTCTGATTGATAGATTTGAGTAAAATAGTCCTAGGGGTAAGAGACAATAGAATTGAAGTGTTAATGATAAAAAAAAATACAGAAATTTCCTGAGACAAGAACAGGGAACTGATGAATTGCTGAAGAAGAACAGGAAGAAGTTGACAGACCTCGCAGAGGAAGACAAAATGAGGGATTTACAGATATCCTTTGGGTGCCTATGATGCCAGAGGCAAAATCATGTATTGCTGATTGAGGCTAGACACATTTTAAGGAGCCAATGCATTACTCGGTTTGAATAAAAAAGACATACGGGAAAAAGATTGCATGAATAGGGTATAATGTAAAATTAACTGTAATTGGTGTAGATGAATGACTAAGGGCAAAGTGAGAACAAGGTAGGAAAATGCCATGGCCCAGATCCAACAAAATATTTACGCTTTCAACTTCTAACTGCTAACATAAGATGGTAATAGCTTTCGCAGCAGGTAAGCTCATAAATCATTTGTTGAATCTAAGCCTAAGGCTGTTGCATGTTAATCCAATGATTTAAAAAGTAGGGTTTACAGAACAGATTTACAAATTTTCAAAATTTAGTTAAGAGTATCAAAATTATATAGGTGAGGGAACAATGTTTGTTCCTCCTGGAGAATCAACGGCTTTGGGGACAGCTACAGAAGCCCTCCCTTTCCTATGAGGAAGTTAATGAAGAGGATGGAGCCAGGCTTTTCACAGCTGTGCAAGGGAGGGAGACAAGAGAGAGTTCAGGCTGCATGCTAGGAAAAGCTTTTTCCATGATGGACATAGTCAAGTGGAGAAACAGGTTGTCCAGTGAAGTCATGCATCTGTCCTTGGAGATCTTCAAGGCTCAACCAGGCAAAGTTTTGAGTAACCTGGTCTGATCTTAGAGCTGATTGTGCTTTGAGCAGGAGATTGGAATAAATGGCTTCCTGAGGCTCCTTCCAGATTCAATCATATGATCCCATGAAAAGATTTTCACCCCTTCAGTGTGCAACTGCTGCCTTCTTTTACCAAGGAAAAATGCTAATACTACCTTTTGTACATCATGAAGGTATGTGGCTATGTGTGTTTGCCCCAACTAAGATACATTTTTTCATGACATACACTATTTAATAATATTTAGGGCATGAATAGATATAACAGAAACTAGAAAGCAAGAAAATATATTTTTTTCAGCGAGCTTGTATGTACTTGCATATAATAACTGTAGAAGTCAGTCAGAATGGATGAAAAATAAAAAGTTATGAGAGTGAAGTTTCCCATTTAAATATGTTCCACATTCATGTGAAGCAACACAAGATTGCAGAAGGAAATTGGCATGTATTGCAGTAGTAGCAATGTTAATGTCTAAGTAATCTCTCACCAAAAATGGAAGCCTCTGAGACACTGAAAAGCAAAGACCCCCAAGGGATCTTAGGTTAGTGAGCAGGAATTTTCTGGACTATTTTCCTACACATGGCTATCTACAATCCACCTAACCTGCACATTAAAAGAGACAATATGATTTCCGCAAGTTGACAACTTGGATTTTATGTGGTATAAATTTCAAAAAAATGTAGAAAGAGTAACAATTCCCAACAATGATTGTGTCATGTCACCATGAGCAATAGCTGATGCCATGAATAAAACATAGGTATTTCATGACCATAATAACTGAAAAGTGGACATGAATGTTCTGAATCACCTATAGACCTACCAAGATGATTTTCTGAAACTGATATTTTTTCCTCTGTATTGATGCATTTATAAGCTAAGTCAGTCAGTAAGCTCAGAATTTGAACAACTCTTTAGGAGCCATTAAAGCATATTGAACTAATGACCCATGGATAATCAAAGTGTCTCTTTCACTTAATGGTGAATCCTTCATTCTAGTTCATTTGAATCTATCCCATTTGCTTTTCTTTTTGGTAATAAAAAGTGGACATTAATTATGTCTCAAGTACTGTAAAAATCTTACTGAAAACCTTCATTATAAAAATATTCTTTTTATTTTGTTTTGACTGTTTTAGAAGATTTTGTTAAAACAAGAAGCATTATTTTTCCTATTTTTTTTGAAGAATCTATTTTTTTTTCCTGATATACTTCAGTATTAAATACCTTAGTTGCAAATTTTATCATATTTCAGTTCACTGTTGTCATCATTAATGAAATAGCAACCTCATGTCCTGGATTCAAGGTGAAATAGATCCTTGTCAGGGTCAATGTAAGAAAAATAAAAGTGTTGACTTTAAATACTGACTATCAAAAACTTTGTTTACTAGCAAAAATATTTGAGAGTGGTTGCTGAATAGGATATTGAGCAGTAGTGCTGGAACACCTGATGACAGTCAAGCGGATTATTTACTCTTCTTCTGTGCACTTTCTAAAGCCAATCAATACCAGATCTTTCTGCTGATCAGTCTCATACCCCATCCCCCCAAAAAAGGTCAAAAAAACACAGAAAACAAAACAAACAGAAAAACCACCATAGCCAACCAAACAAAAAAACAAACCAACAAAAAACCCAAAACAAAAACCCCAAAACAAACACAACAAACAAACAAAAAAACCCCACTGCCATAGATCTGAAGGAAAAAAAATAACAGGGACAAAGGTGGGATCACAGAATCACAGAATCTGCTGAATTGGAAGGGACTCACAAGGACCATCAAGTCCAACCATTAGCCCTGCACAGAGCACCCGCAAGAGTCACACCATGTATCTGAGAGTATCATCCAAACACTTCTTGAACTCTGTCAGGCTTGGTATGAAATAAAGTTAACAGATGGACAATGAAATACTTGTGACTATTTCTGGATTACATAGAATATTTGTTGCAAAATGAAGGAATCTGAATTTAAAACCCATTAGGTTGCCCAAGCAACCAGCTCTTTATGGCTAAACAATTGAAATCTATATATCTATGACTCTGTGAAAAATGCTAAGTAATATAATCGCACTTTTTATGTTATGGTGTGGTTTTTTTTTTTTCCCCATTGCTTTCCAGTACAAGAACGGTAAAAGGAAAGATTAGTATGCAAGTAAAGCATTTGAGAACCATTATTGCTGACTCCGAAAATTTAAGCTGGCTGTCCAAAACAGTAGTAGCACAATGAAGACCATACGGAACAGGTCTGGTTCTGACTTTTCTAAATTGTTGCTTTACCTCCTTCTACTTCACTACAGTCAGTGTCTGTTTTATTCAAAATCTTTATGTGTAAAGAGCAGGAAAACCTTACATAAATATAAACCCAAGAACTTACTATAATTGAAATCTTAACAGTCTAGTCATTATTTAATTGAAATAGAAAAAGCCAGAATAACAATGCAATTAAAATTGCTGAACTTGCACTTTGTTTCTATCCCCCTTTCTGGTGTTACGCTCACTCTTTCTCTGCTCCTTGGATCTTAGGATCAGTTCTTAATTTCTTGGAGGATGTGTGGGGGCATTTTGATGGTGATTATCAGCATCTGGAGTCCTTCAGTGGGAAGGACACAAATATATGATGTTAGTGTTGATGGTTTGGGGCCTCTGGTGGTCTAGTGGTTAGGGTGCAGGACTCTCACCGCTGCGACCCAGGTTCGATTCCCAGCCCCCCGGGCAGATGGAGCTCATCAGCCTTGTAAGGCAATCCATCTAAGAGAAGGGCACTCTAAACAAAACCTACGTCCTGGGGACCTCACTGCCACTGTCCAAGCTTGCTCGGCCCCGGCAGATGAACCTCAGGATTAAAGGGTGGGCTCAGTTCAGCGCACGCTGGGTCTCACCTAAAAGATCCATTGCGCAGGCTCGAAGGGTTAATGACCTTTCCCAAATCTTCTCTCGCGAAGACTGGCCGTTATTTTTTTAGTGTTGATGGTTTCTTCTTTTTCACTTTATGGTTCACCTAGCGTCACTTTTGTATTTGCTAACTTGCTTTTACAACTCCACAGGCTTTTTGTTGGACTGCATCTCCACCTTACATCTAAATTTACTTATGTGATACTCTTTTCGCAGAGCTAGATACTATTTCTTTTTTTTATTTTTATCCCTAAAACCAGTTCCACCTAGATCTGCATTTCTGTAACTGACCACAAGTAAGTTTATTACCATGTGGTCTGAAGTGGCATCCTGTGACCCATCCCCTATCACCTCATGCCCATCCCTATGCCAAATGCTGTGCCCCTACTTCTCAAGCCCTCTGCTCTTGTACTATTTCTCCTCTCTATTTCTCTACATTATGTCACTACCTTAGTACTACAAATATTTCATTTTGCACAGAACTGCTTATTTCTGCTATCTGTGGAAAACAATGATTTCACTATAAACAGACAACAAAAATAAAACAAATTAGCTGCAGGCACTTAGTTAATTAGAAAAATTGCTATGGCACCTAAACCAAAGTAAATCTTAAGTTAGAGCCTATATTGGCTTATTAAATAACAGTTAATGGTGGTACTGTGCACTGTATATTCAGTCATCTATTCATTTTGCAAAATAAAGCCTCATTCTAGAGTTTTAAGATCTTTTCAATTTTAAGGAATTATCTATACTACTACATTTTATGACTATAATAAACATTTCCTGGTAAATAACTGGGTAATAAATATTCTTTTTCCCACTCCCCCACTAAACACATATGATAAGTTCCTAGATGACACCAAGAAAACTTCTGCTTCCTTGGAATAAGTCCACATTTTAGATAGGTGGTAATTCTATTTTATAATTGGAGATGACTAGTTGTGATGACTCTTTGCAGATTTTTTTCAACAAAGAGTCCTTGATCTTGCTACCTCTACAGTTCAACTGCACTGAATTTGCTAAGTCTTAAAATCATGCCATGAAGCCTACCTGTTTTTCCAGCCTTCCTTAAAGGAGGTTGGTTAAAAAAAAAGCCATAAAAATTTGACTGTGGCAAATGAATCTGTTTTCCTCAATATCTGCAGCGTGTCTTACTCTCCTCCCCTCTTCCTAGAGGGACAAATGCAGGAATGCTGTGACATCTGAAGTAGCTTAACACATCTGAATTAGTTTTCTAAAGAAATTGGTGAGATTTTGCAAAATAATCAGTTTAGATTACATACTCGGTTTTGTATTGTATTTCTGCTCAAAATTATCAAAATTGCTCACTAAACAACAATCCGTTTTAATGGAAAGATAAAGAGTACTTTTCTTCTTGCAAGGGTTGTTTGTGTTCCTTCAGCATCACTAAATATTCGTTTTACCCAAGAAAGTTTCTAAGCATGATTCCCTCATCTAAGTGTTGAGAAAAAGCAGAAATCTCAACCGCAGTTCCAGTTCAAAAATCATGTGTGTGTGCTATATTAACCAGCTGTTACAGGAGACATATCTTTGTCTCTTAATACCATGTGAGACAGAACTGTTTCAAAAAGTGGAGACAAAAACATAGCCCCCAAACCTAGCATCTTTTTATCCCATCTGAATACAAACACATTCATCAATTTTTACTTCAGTTATTACAGGCTGCTTATTATATTAAACATCAAGACTTATTGCATGGGTCCTGAACTCCTGCACATAGAAGATAAGAAGTCAAACAAGTTCCTCTAGAGATCCACTGGATGTTGCTAAATTATAATTATATTATTGGGGTACTTAAGTGTTGATTTTTTTAACTTAGACATCAAAAAATTTAAACAGGATTATGCATGAATAATACTGTAGTTAATGGGAATTATGCTGCAAAAATCTGGATTTTCTCTTTCCTTCATGTAGGGAGAATGGAAAGTTCCATAACTCTCTGTTTATGCATCCATGCTTTCTTGAGAATAAGCCTCAAGCCAACTCTAATTTTACACACAAATATTTGTTCTTCCTGAAACTTGAAAAATAATAATAATAGTGCTCCCTTACCCATGCTCCCTAAATGGAAATTACTAACTGCTTTGCCTAAAAGAAACACCTAGTAACATATTTATTTCAGCCAAGTTATTTTAGAATTCAGGGTTTCAAAGGAGAAATATCATTTTAACAGAAAAAAAGCCCCCAGACTTCCTGCAAAAAGATTTTTATTTGCCAGCTGTACAGACTATTACAACAAATGTCTAAACCTGAAAAAAATAAAATACTGTACAGCATTTCAGAGCTTTTACACTATGATTGTAAAATATCTGGGAGCTTTGCCAAACTCAGTCAAAAGAAGAACACAGCATTTTCTCATCACTAATAACAATGACCTGAAGTCACGTTGAAGATTGTAAGGTCAATTTCCCTCTTAAATTGAAAAAAAGAAAATAGGAGAACAGATGTGGGTAGTTGCTTCTGTATTTATAAATTGCATGACAGCTGGGTTAGGCTATATCGTCTCCAGTTTCTATGCAGTCGAGGTGTTTTTATTGAATCATTCATGCTAATCAGATAGAAGTGTTAAGGTGCATTTTTAAGGTACTACACAGCATAGAAAAAGCAGCTAACTTCATAGCATACGTTCAAAATTGAACATTTTTCTTCATTAAATATGTTCAGATAAGATTACCATGTGGCATACACATTTCAAGGAGGATTTTCTGAGTTTGAATGATCACTTCTGAATTGACAGCATAAAGGCGTGTGCTGATAAAATGAGTACATTTTAAATAAAACCATAAATACACAAAGTGGTAATTAAAACTACCTACCACCAGGTATTTGTGCATTTGGTGGTGGGTTTTTTGTTTGGTTTGTTTTTTTGTAGTTTACAATTGCAGCAATAGTAGCTATAACACCAACATCCTAATAACATTTATTCTGTCATTTCGGGAGCATATAATTCTAGAAACAGAAAATTTTACGCACACAGAAATTATCACTCTACATTATTTCATCTGTTAAGCTGACAATTTTATCAGATACATAATTTCTTATTACTGACTCTTTAGGTCTAGCTGCTGAATCACAATTTGCACACGCTACACACCAGTATTTTTGACTACTGTTTCTTTATATTACATTTACATTAAAATGCCAACCATCTGCTTGTGGATGATAGAATCTGGGCTACTCTTGCCTTTAAATCCCAGAATTTTATTTGTAATCCCTTATTGGGTGAAGCATTTGAATCATATTCCACCTCTTTATACTGTGCAATTCATTTCATCTAACCTACATATTTTAACATTAGACATAGTGGCCTACTGAGCCCAGACCTATGAGAAGAAAAAGGAACCTCATGAGCATAGTTTATCTGAAACATCTTAAATGTCTGGTATGGAATGAGATAAATCTTTGATGATGCTTTCTGTCTCCTTGACATAAGGAGAGGCTATGTGAATAGTTAGACTTAAAAGATTAACTTCTAACAGTTGTATTGGAGTACAAAGCAAAAGCTTAGATGTGAAGTCTCAATTAACTAAGACTGAGAGATAAACAGTTTTCTAATCTTCAGCCAGGCATTTGATTGATAGTTTCTCTGACTTATGTGATGTATACATCAATTATTTCAGAATAATATTTTGGTGAATACTCCTAATAGTTACCAAACAACAGTGGACAGAGAATTTGGGGACTGTTCAGAAGATATAAAGAGAAAAATAAGGTAAGTAGAATGAATCAGTTTTAGTATACAGTCTTCCCCTAAGTTTTAGAAAAATTGGTAAGTAACAGCCCTCAGGCAGCCTAAACTTGTGCAATCAACCTCTTCAACACAGATTGTCCTAAGTCTCTCTGTTCTTGGCAATATAATAAGGGTCACATTTACATATAGGTGACCTGCTTCTGAATGACAACTGAAACATTTAGAATTAGACGAGGAAAGAAAAAGTGGTTTTGACAGTACTCCAGTTCTGTGAAACAATATAGTATCATCCTTTATGAGGTTCATTTCAAGAATGAGTGCTTATTTATTATGGACAGTGCAAGGAAAGGATTCACATGCCACAGACAGTTCAGAGTTCCCAAGTGCAGCACCATATGCACACAGCCATTGAGTCCAGCAAGGGTGATAGCTTTGCTCCATCTCAATAGTTGCAGCGCCTATGGGAGACAGAGAGGAGCAAGAAATCCTTGAGTCTCTTTGTAAGATCACCAGTGACATTTCCTCCTACTGCCCTGTCAGCCTCCAATCTGTGCTGCATTGGCTCAGTGTTCCCATTAGGGCCTCTGGGCACTACAGTAAATAGTGAGCATTAAGGGATATAACATGCAGCAAAGTCTAACAGTGTTCATGCGTTACTAATTACCATAACGAGAAACTTGCGGCACATCAGCCAAGGAGAATTTGCACTGATTGTTTTTACTCCATTCTTCAACTAGAATAGGAAGAATTCCATGGATCCCCACTTTACCTTGAGTGGTTCTTCTCCTCTTTCTGTGTGTAGATATTCCTTAGAGGTGCACGCAAGGCGGATGAATAAACAGGGATTTAAATCCAAAAATTATTAATTTTCTAATAGGCTTTTCTACTGCATGTATATATAAATTCTAGTGACCAAAGGGAAAAAAATGTTCAAATTTCATCTGATCTCAGTTGGCACAGGCATATTGAAGAGCAACTGCTGTTTTCACACTGTTCCTAATTCCATGTAAGGCCCTGGTGCATGTTAGTTATTGATTTTAGACACTTCTGCTGCTGACTACAAATACTGACTCATGAAGCATGGATTCCTACTCCACTAATACAGGGTTAATATTAGAATTACTTGAAGGTTAAATGTTCATCAAACAACACTATTAGCTAGAACAACTTCTTAACAATATGATGTTTTGTTGAAACCTGTCTTCTGTGATGAATCTGTGCTTACAGGAGACAAGAAAACAAAGTTAGTTTTTGGAACACAAGATGTGATACTGAAAGGCCTCCCAAGCCATTGATTCATATCCCCTGCTCTAATAGGCATTTCCTGCATCCTATAATCCCATTCAAAAATGTATTAAGCTCCACTTCAAAGCTACTTAAATTGTTTTCCTCTGTTACTCTTATTGGAAGGCAGTTCCAGACAGGTGGAAGGTGGCTAGACAGTTGTATTGATCTCTAAATTCCCTGGAAATTCTATTTATAAAATGTTAAGCATTTTGTTAAGGATTTCCAAGTGGGTGTTTCTGATTGCTGAATACATAACAATTGTTCTGCTGATAACAAGCCTCTGCATGTTTCATTTATAATGATCCATTTTATTTTCCTTGTAATAATAGCATATTGCCATTTCATGCAGCTGTTACATGCACTTTATGAGTGTTCCACTGCCTTTTTTTTTACCATAATTGACTCAGTCTTTTGAGTTGCCAAGCACCTTATTCCTGATTTCAGAGATCCTTAAGCAATACCCTATGGTAAGGTAAGCACTGTATCCAAGGACCTTGTTTCAGGTATACACACTTTTTTTCGCAGTCATGTATTTCACACAGATTCACGCGGAATGGTTGGGATTGGAAAGGGCCTCTGGAGATCATCTAGTCCACCTTCCCTGATAAAGCAGGGTCGTCCTACAGCAGGTTGCACAGGACCATGTCCACACCGGTTTTGAATATCTTCAGAGAAGAAGAATCCACAACCACTCTGAGCAGCCTGTTCCAGTGTTCTGCCACCCTCATCGTAAAGAATTTTTTCCTTATATTCAGATGGCACTTCCTGTGTTTATGATTCTGCCTGTTTCCCCTTCTCCTGTCCCTGGGCATCATTGAAGAGAGTTTAGTCCCATCCTCTTGACATCCACCCTTAGGATATTTATATGCATTGATAGGATTCCCTCTCAGTTGTCTCTTCTCCAGGCTAAACACACCCAGCTCCTTCAGCCTGAGGGAGAAACTCCAGTCCCCTAATCATCTTCAGAGCCCTCTGGTGGACTCTCTTCAGTAACTCCTTGTCCTTCTTGAACTGGGGAGCCCAGAACTGGATATAGTACTCCAGATGTGGCCTCACCACGGATGACTAGAGGGGTAGGATCACCTCCCACAACCTGCTGGAAATGCTCTTCCTAAGGTACCCTAGACAACATTGGCCTTCTTGGTCATAAGGGCACACTGCAGGCTCATGGACAGCTTTTTGTCCACCAGGATCTCCAGATTCTTCTCCCCAAAACTGCTTTCCAGCAGGCCAGCCCCCAGACTATATTCATGCATGGGGTTATTCCTCACCAGATACTGGACCCTGCATTTGTCTTTGTTGAGCTTCATTAGGTTCCTCTCTGCCGAACTCTCCAGCCTGTCCAAGTCTCACTGAATGGCAGCACAACCTTCTGGTGTGTCAGCCACTCCTCCCGGTTCTGTATCATCTGCAAACTTGCTGAGGGTGCACTCTGTCCCTTCATCCAGGTCTTTGATGAATAAGTTGAACTATACTGGATGCAGTACTGAACCCTGGGGAACACTGCTACTTACAGGCCTCCAACTAGACTCTGTGTCACTGATCACAACCCTCTGATCTCTGCCATTCAGCCAGTTCTCAGTCCACCTCATTGTCTACTCATCTAACCTTCTTTTCCTCCACATGCTTAGAGATGACATCCAGGATGAGTTATTCCATCACCTTACCAGGGATGGAGGTGAGGCTGACAGGCAGTCAGCTTGCTGCACATCCTCCTCACTGCTGTAAGGATCTTGAATTCCACCATTTTATGGTCACTCCAGCCAAGGCTTCCCTTGAGCTTTACATTCCCCACCAGCCCCTCCTTGATGGTGAGAATAAGGTCCTGTACAGCACCTTTCCTCGGTGGCTCCTCTATTACTTGGAGAAGGAAGTTATCAAGGCATTTTAAGAACCTCCTGGATTGCTTACACCCTGCTGTGTTGTCCTTTCAACAGACATTGAGGTAGAAGTTCCCCACGTGGACTAGGAATTGTCAACGTGAGGCTGCTCCTATCTATCTACAGAGGGGCACATCTGCTCAGTCTTCCTGGTCAGATGGCTTGTAGCAGACTCCCATTATAACTTCACCTCTCCCTTCTCTCCCTTTAATCCTGACCCATAAGCTCTTAGCTTCTCATCCACTCCCAGAAAGAATTCTATGCACTCCGGCTGGTCACTGACGTAGACAGCAACACCCCCTCTTCATCTCACCTGCCTATCCTTCCTAAAAAGCCTGTACCCTTCCATTCCAACACTCCAGTCATAGAAGCCATCCCACCATGTCTCCATGATGCCAATAAGACCATAGCCCTGCAGGCGTGCTCTGTCTCTGTACATAGATCTGATTAATACAAAGTCCAAGTACAGATCATGATGTTTGGTTTTACTGTATCCTTAACAATTATAGCACATTTTTAAATAGTTTTACCCATAATTACAGAGTCCACATTCTGGTTTCAGTTATCTGAGTTTAAATCTGAATTAAAAAGTGAAAAATAAATTACTCTGGAATTCATCTTTGTTTAAAGAAAAGTAAAATTTAGCCCTGTCTTTTTTAAAGAGCCTGAACATAATAAGGCAACTGCCATGAGTGGGAGCAGTATATTTACCTCCTGTAGTCACACTTGCTATCAAGACTCATTTGACTGCACATCAATTCTGAAGTGTGGTTAAAATGACATGTAATAAACAGAAGTCTCCACTGCATCATCCCAGTGAAAGTAGTTCTTACCGCTGTGTTGCATCTTAGCTTTAAGGAACAAAACTGATCCAGCATTTGGTCTGGCCTCACATTTGAAGGAAGCAATGCTCTTACACACATAATTTTTAACAGAAAACAAAAGTTAAGAACTAAACATACATATCAAACTTCTGTGCGAGTACATTCTGCATCTCACTGGTGTAGAGAATACCTGATGATTTTTGACTGTTCCCTTTTTACATCTGTCTCTGACGCTTCTACCATTATGCACTATTAGGTGAAAACCTGACCCCTTTGAAGTTAATGGAAAAAAGCTTTCCTACTTTTAATGTGAGTTATTATCTCTCAATAAGGTCACTTCATTGATCTAATCTTTGTGCTACCAGCAAGTGCTGTCCCTTGACTTGAAAATGACCCTGCAAACATGTAGATGTTCGTGTTATTATATCCTGCTGAAGGATGTGAACATTTTACTTTAAAAAAAGAGCATTAAAAAATAACAGCTAGTAATACAGCTCATTGGACTGCTGTGAGATCATTCATAGAGTACAAATTAATATTTGTATGGTGAAGCACCTTTGGATCTTTGGATGAAAGATGATGTGTTTAAATACAAAGTATTAAAATTAATCTCTGCATGGAATTTTTTAAGAAAAAAAGGTAAGCAATTCAGTTTAATTAGTCAACTAATAAAAAAAATTAAAAATGCCTAATAACGTACAATTTATATTTCCCAATGGAAACCAATATTATGCTTAGATTATTGTCAGGATAATATTATTAATAGAATGACTGAGTCAAATTAATCATGACTGAAAATCTGATTATCACAAGGGATCATGCTGCTACCATAGACTTCTCATATATTTCCTTTTATCTTCTTATTACAGCACCATATTTCTCCCTCTGTGCAGAGGGTGTAGCGGATTTTCAGTTTTCAGTATCTTCAAACTGCTGCTTTGATATTCTAAGACACATCTTTTGAATGATAGGCCTCAAATTAATTTTGTTCTTACAAAGAAGAAACTACAGACAAGGACAACTGTTTTTAATAATATTATTTACAAGGTGATAATATGCAATTTGTTACTTGTCAAAACAGTGGGAATTATGTTCTCATTCTGTGTTAAATATAATTAGCTAATATTTTCCAAAGGATATGCAGAGAGAAGAGGTATCTCATGTTTTTAACTTTATTGCAAATTTAATTGTTTGCCTTCATTTGTTCTTGCTCTTGTTCTTGCTCAGAATGCAAAATTTTAAGTTATGGCTCCAGTATGCTCAAAAGAAATTCATTAAAAAGTTGGATTTCCTCAGCCCTAAGGGGATTCAAGTCCAATGTATGTATATATCCATAAAGATCTTTTAAAAGAAATAATTGTGAATTACATTGTGTACAATGAATTATTACATACATTTTCTCCTGGGATTATATAAAAAAAAGGCACTTTCTAGCCTTTGAATCTTTTAAAAAACTTTTCCCCTCAAATACATTATGCATAACACACTACACATATATTTCTTTTGGCTAATTAAAACAGATTATTTAGTTGGGACACTGAAATGCATTACTTTTATAGTCTTACTTAATGGAAAGAGGTTCTACAAGCCTATTGTAAAAATAAGTCCCAACCTAAAAGTTTACAGTAAAATAATGAGAAAGATACATTAAATAAAAAGAACAGCCTAGTGACATGCAATATATTCTCGTATAGAAAAGTTGTTGGTACAATCTGTAGTAAATCAGACTACATCTGATTTCCCTCCCACCCCAGGGAGGGAAGCTTGGCAGTCAGCCTCAGAAATAGTCTCCTCTAGGGTAGATCAGTTGTATTTGCATGAACGATTCTTGGGTATAGATCCTTTCTGGGCCTTGTATGGTTTATACAAAGGTCCATTTTTAAATATATATATATATATATATATAGTGAGTACATAAATACATATTTATATTTTTGTTGATCTGACTCTGTGTGTGTGTATATCTGTGCATATATACAATTATTGATGGGAGGGTCAAGGAAAGGACTTTAAATTAATTTGTCTAAAATAATGAGAGAGCTGTGTTTTAGCTCACTTGAAATTTTTTTTATAGCATGAAAATGTGGCCATATGTCACATATTTTGAGGCAGTGACAAAGGACACGGGAGCGTAGGAAGTTCCCCAGCACGGTAGACAATAATGGCCTGCTCAGGTCAGGGGGACAAAAGCCCCTCTAATTTGTAAAGTCTACCAAAAACAGTTGTTGGGATGTGCAATCCACTGAAGCATTCTTGGATTTAATTTAGGAGGAAAGCTTAGGTCAGAAGAGAACTTGGGAATAACCAGTTATAAACCATGGGCAGTCAGTACACTAAGACCAAAACTGAGCAAGAGAAAAAAATTTCTTGATACATAAATAACCGCAGTGAACTCCAAGAAACCCACTGAAATCTGACATTTCTATAAGGATCATTAGTAGGAAAATTATTAGACTATAAATATGAAACAAAGTCAAGAGCCTTTTTTTAATATGCATAGAATTCACCTCACCTAGACTGAAATGTCTAATAAACTTCGAAATTATGTTTTTATTTTTAAAATTTTAAAACTTGTTTTAAGGAGTTGAATATAGAGTCTCTCAGGACTCTTTCACTCTCTCCAGAGAGAGAAATTGTCTCTGGGGGAAGCCTTTTTTGCTGTACTAACTACAGAAAAACCTAAAGATACTCCAGTCTTAATAAATAAGTCCTTCATTTTAAATATCTATAGATGGTTGGGTACCTAAGTGAGGTGAGTAGGTGCTACAACTCTCACTCTTGCTTTTCTTTACATCTCTCATTGCATGGCAATTGCAGTTCATAGTAATGACAGGTGTTTCAGGTGAAAAAAAAAATGAACAAAAAAACCCCAACTAAACAAAAAAACCCCAAACCAAAGTCAGAAGGTGATGCAGCAGCCACAGAAGGTAATGGAGGAAAGGGGTCATATTATTTTTATCCAAGCAATACAGATCATACCTTTCAGATTACAGAACATGTGGAGGTGCAAAACAAGAAAGGGACTCCATCATAGCAGATGCTGAGATACAGCCAATATTTAGCCAAGGTTACAAAAATCATGAGGGAAAGAAATGAGTCAAGGGGAAATCTTATATTGCAGTTTAAAGGCCAGAGCATAGACTGAGAGACAGTAATTATAAAACCTGATTTTGATGTTTTTATAAATTTTACATTAGATCTCAATGAATTGAATGCTGAAGCAGTCCAGGGGAAAGAAGCTAAAAGCCTGGCTTATTCTCACAGTGCCTAGGATTATAAAAATAAGAATGCATGCCCATGTTTCTTCTCTCTTACTTTCTTCTGGTCCTATGATGCTTCTATTCTTGAGTATAAAATACACAGGAGGCTTAGTGGTAAGGGATGCCCACATTGATCACCTAGCTCCTCCTTTTCCAGGCAGCAGGGTTAGGGGTTTTCTAGGCTAACATGGCAGAGGACTTGCTTCTTGGAGGAGTGATTTAACCTTTAGGATACAGGACACAAGCATCTACATTTGTGACTACTGTGATCTGTGCCAGACTAAATATTAGTTGTAAATCTTGCATATGCCTTCTGCCCATCACAAGCAATCTGGTGAATCTCCTTGGCAGGTATAGTAGCAGGATATTAAATTAAAAGAATAATTTATCTTAAATGCAGAAAACTTAGAGTCTGCTATCCTGCCATTTTCTGAGACTGAAACATCTCAGTTCCACCAAGTTTGTTTTCTAGATTCCTAAATACCTCTAAAGATCTTACTTTCAGTATCTTTATGCCTCAGTTTTCTACATTTTCTCTCTTACAACAATAAGTATGTTTCCCTGGAAAAGTAAAGTAATTCATATTTGTAAGCTGCTCAGATACTCATGTAGTGCAGACCAAACAAGAACTTAGATAAAAAGGTTAAAAATTAAATGCAATACATTTCCAACACTCCTGTCCTTCCATTTATGAAAACAGGGAGCATAATAACAACTAGCAGATAGAGCTTTCTGGAAAACCTCTTACTGCCTAAAATAATGAGGAAGTTATTTGATCATACTAGAAATATTACTTAAATATTTCTATCAAGGTCAGATTCTGGCAAGTGTCATTTTCCCTTTGCTACATGAACTACTGTGTGTTCAAGTTACTGTGCAACTACCCAAGGGCTTGCAGTCCTTGCATGTAACTTTTCAGAACCATTTTGTCTAACATTTTTATCTACTTTTGATGATCCTTTGTTCTGGCTCTACCTCTGTTTCTTCTAATCCTCCATTTCAATTTACGTTGGCCCAGTCTCATTCTAAATAAGTTCAATGGACTTAAAGATGCATAAGTTAATACATGTTTAAAGTACACTAGAGAGGCTCAAAGCTGCACAGTCATTTTGTATATGATACACTGCTGCAAATGAAGACAGGCAGGAAAGTATATAATTTATAAATGAGATTCCTAGGAGCATATCCCAAATGGATGTTAAAACATACAAAGAATGTCTATCAAGTAAAAAAAAAAAAAAAAAAAAGGTAAAACAGAAATAAACAAGAGAAATTTTTCTGGCTTTAAGTCATCTGTATGTATTGACTCACAGTTATACTCTGGACTGAAAATTATCTGCAATTCCAGAGGGGAAGGTCAGCTGAAAAACATTTATATAATATCGCTCAATATTTTACTGTTATGTCCTAATATGGGAGACACTTAGTAATGGAAAAGCTACTCTATGTTCATTGGTGGAATCTAGAAAAAATACAAAGTTATATAAATCTGTCTTTTACTTTTTCAGGAAAATAGCACTTTCATGTCATCAAAGCGTCCAGCTTTCACTATGTGTTTCACAAAGCTTCTCCATTACAACCTATGAGCTGAATGTCCCACTTGTGATGATATTGCTATCACAAAGCCACTGTATAATACTAAAATATAACAGCTGACACGTTAGCTATGTTCTACCACTCGGTTGCCATTGATTTTATCATTTTAAAGGTGATGTTTAAAACACAAGGAAGCGTTGACACCCCTAGATAGGAACAGACTACTAATCTCAATGAGATATAATCCTTTAACAGCTCTTATTATTTTAATCTTCTGTAAAGAAATGCCAGTTAACCTGACTGCTGTCCAGGTCCCCTCTCTTTGACAATGGCCAAGGATGATAATATCCCGGAGAATGCACTGATACTTTGCTGAGGCAGAATGTGCTGCTCAATGTAGGGCACTGCAAAGCTAAAGTGGGGGCGAAGGTCACGGATTAGAATGAATTAAGCAAACGTGGATTAAGAAAGATCAATGAGCAGGGACACAGACTCATCAGGCTCTGTTTAGATAATCTGCTTGCTCTGACTAACATTTTCTTCCAATGTTATAGCTGAAAAAAATGTACTTGAAGCTCACTCTTGTCAGCTCCTGAGAAACTATCAGTAAATCAGGCAGACAAGATAGTACCCTGAAATGTAAAAACTCTGCCAAGGACTGATATTGACCCTGATCCCCAGATACGACAACTACTGTGACTGAAAAGACAGGTCTGCAATCCCAGATGATGAAACCATCAGGTCAGTTGTTCTGGCTCAGTCAGTGCATTACTGAGGAAGAACACAGAGAGGCAACAAATGATACTATAGTAAACTGTGGAAAAGGGCAACAGGAAAAATCAGAAGGGCATTCTCCAATGTTATGCTTTATTAGTGATGACAGAAATGTTGGCAGAGGAGACCTGTCATTTCAGAGGAAATAGCTTGTAGAAAAATATAATCCTACAAACTGATCAGAAAAAAATTTCAGGGTCACAAAAGCTGTGGGAAAAAGCTGAAATGAGTGAAGTTCCCATAAGCCATACAGTGAAGAGAGACATGAAAAGTGTGAAGAAACGAATTAGGACGTTTATTGACTACAAGAAGTCTCATAAAAAAGTTGGATCTGTCAGTCAGTAGAATAAAAACAATGTCCTGACTCATGTGCATAAGGTCAAAGTTGTTGGAAAAACAGCAAGGAAGTCTTTTTTCCCACAAATTTCCCCACACTGAGATCTATTTTTTGTTGGTGTATACTCTACTAGCTTGTGAAGCTAAAAACAAAAATGAAAAATCTACCAAAGAGCTAAAAAGAAATCATGCTATAGGAACCACCTCAGAAGTGATGACGTGTGCTGAACACGTCTCACTGAGTACGTTCTCATAAGATCTCAGATCCTAACCTCAACCCACTTTTGCTTCCTTAAGTGACACATAAGTAATGATTACTTTGTATAATTTATAAAGAAAAACTTGTATAGTCAAGTTGCTTTTTTCTCTGCCACTGCAGGATTTTTCTTAGTGGTACATATTAACTGATTTGCCACACTTGCTATGTCACAAAGGTACTAAAGAATTCTACAGATAAACCAGTAAGATTTTTGCTCAAGTACAACATACTGCCTATACTGCTCAAGTACAACAACTGGCTATAAAATTAGGAGAAGTGTTGATTTCTCACAAAGTTATGATGGAAAAACACTTTCCTGTCAGGGAAGATCTTAGAAACTGCAAATGGTAAAAAAATATATTTAACTTCCTATCATCTGTTCACGATTCCATAGGACAGAGATGGTTCCAGCACACAAATGAAGTGCAGAGTATATGAAGAAGATATTAAAATCAGAAAACAATGTCAAAACAATCCTTTATTCACATAATCAAAAAAGGACCAAATTTATCCCTTATAGCCTGTCAGAATAGAAAGCGACTTGCTTATCTCTAAAAACTCACCCATTCTTAAAAGAATAAATGATATCATGATTCATTTTTGCCTCAAACTCAGCTTACTTTTTATTTTTCCAAGGACAGGGGAAAAAAAAAGAAGAAAAGAAAAAAAATTAAGAGAAAACAAACAAAAAAACAGGGGTTTGTTTTTTCATTTTTTTCCATGTGTTGGTATCCAGTAAAAGACACAGGAAATAACTAACACAATGCTGGACCTGAATTTATTCCAATGTAAATACTACCATAAAATAGCAGATTAAATCAGGACAAGGATTCACTAGGCCCAGCATTTCTCTAACAGTCATGAGTATGGGGAACAGGCATGCCTGGAGCGGTCCTTTCTCCTGGCATGCTCTTGCAGCAATAAGAGCCTGAGGGACTACCTGAGATGAAGGCTCCAGACTTCTGTGTTCAATAGAGAAAATGGGGCTGACCTCAGTCCTTTTAAGAATCTAATTACACTGTTGGCTCCAGAAACATCTTGTGGCAATGAGTTCCACAATTTAATTACAGGCGTGATATGACAAAGTACTTCCTCTGTTTATTCCAAAACTGCTCCTTGAAACTTCCATTGAGGGCTCTCTAGATATTGCCTTGTGAGAATTAATGAACAGTCAAACAGTTTACCCTACATCTCCAATAAAGACCAAATTATCATCTTTCAAACAACTTGAGCTATCTAGTTTCTCATCAGGATCACTAGGAACAGAATACTCTCAAAAAAGTATATAAACATATGAAAATTACATTTTTGTGAAAATCACAATATTCTGAAAGGGAAAAGAGAGAGAAATTATAGCAACTATTTGTTCATGGTTTGGGGCTTTTTTGGTTTATATTGACTAAGGAAGACTTGCTTTTAATCATTTGAACAACCAGATTTTAAATTATTTAGTTGTGGGAATATTCTAAGATATATGCATTTTTAAGGAATATTCTGTTAATGTAAGAGTAGAATAATTCCTGAAAGTAAAAAGATCTTAATGTATATGATTATAAATTCCTTTTGCAATCTGTGTAATGCCTTATTCACTCCCTGATATTTAAGGGCACTTACTGAGGCAATGTAAGTGTTATTACAGTGAGTTGCATACCATATGGCAAGCAGGATCAGCTGCAGCTTTGCACACTGTTGTCATTTTTCCTCTTGTATCACAGTTTTACATGATGTAATGTTTTTCTGTGATTGTTCAACAGTCTACCATTTAAGCCTTCCATATTATAAAATGTCATTTTAAGGGGTTGCAGCTGAACCTGCTCACCATAAGTCTGCATTTATTTCACAGATGTCTATCACACTGTCATCCCACAGGTGCACTCCAACTTTAAAATTTTCCTGGGCCTCATCTTCTAACGTAAGAAAAATGTATTATGCAAGATGAAGAAATGGCAGCCAAAAAAGTACATGCTGCTACATGTCACTTTACAATACAACTTGGGCATGCAAATGCAAGTAACCTTAGAGGGTGATAATATTTGCACTCTCAGTAAAACATGATGTGCAAATTATAGTGTAAGAGCCAGGTTCTAAAAAGTAAAGGCCCTCTCCAGCGTAGAAGTAAGAAATATAAATGAGGTGTTTTAGAGGGGTGTTCATTAATAGGGGAGAAATTTTTGTTTTTTTCTGTGCTTCTTATTATAAGATGACAGTCAAGGATAACCACAAGTTCAAGGAAAAAGCAAGGTTCTGTGTTTGTTTCTGCAAAGTTCATACAACTATGAAGAACATTCTCTTAACTCTTCGTTTCACTAGACTTTGCCTCACCTTTCCTCTTTCCTCCCCAACATGCCATGCCTTTTTTCTATCTGTAGGTCATCAGTGATGTTGCGATCTAACATTCAATTTCAAGGTCAAACTGTGATGTATGTGTACATGAACAATCCATTTAATTCACTTAGGCTGCTAACATACATAGATATACTGGAAGGAAGACAACGAAAAAATAACCAAGGAAATATCTTTTTTTAGTGTGAACTGCCATTGGTCAAAAAAAAAAATCAAATATCAGTTTGACTTTCAGATCTCCATTAGAAAACTAGTTTTATTTATGCACTAATCAGGAAATCTGTACAAAACAACAACTAACAAATCCTTCAATAACAAAAGTATTTTAAAAACACTTTTCTGAATGAGAACAGTATTGTTAATAGAAGTATTTTTAGTGTGCAACAATATTGAATTACAACCAGTATTATTTCTGTGCTCAAATAAGACATCTTTGTTTCGACATTTTGAAAATTAAAGGCTGGGTAAATGTGAAGATAACAATAGTTCGACTAAAAAGTAATGGAAAGGGCAAGATCAAAATAAAAACTCACTTCCAATTAAATAAATCAACAAAATTTGTCATAATTTTAGAGTACATGTCAATATTGTTCAATACATATAATCATACATTCTCATTTCGTATTTCTTTTGGTGCCAGCACTGGGTTACAATAAAATTAAAGCCTTGCTTATTCTTAAATTAATTGAGAGTAAATATGACCTGATAATTTTGGTAAATTCTTCTCTGATCGCTCATTTTGAAATTGTGACAAGAAAACATGTATTTATAGCAAAAATAATAGAAAATATTGATATGGGTTTATAACTGGGATTGAAGTTATTGTTTCATATCAAGGCCTTTGCTACTTGCTTCATCTAGCTTGTTTTTATTAGGACTGGAAGACCGAGTAGAATAGTAACAAAAAGTGCTGACACAAGGAAAGTTAAAAATCACTCCGTCATTAATATGTGTATTTAATGTCTTAATTATTCTACTTTAAGTATGCATTTACCAGATATTTTCTGACTGTTCTTGGTTAATAACTAGAAAGGAACACTGAAATATGTGCTTAAAATACATTTCTTTATTTTTCTTTGCAAAAAACAAATATGAATATTAGAATCTTTCTTGACAATAGAGAGGTTTTTATAATTAATTACCCACAGTAAATTCCACTCATGTCAAACAAACACCCAAGGCCTATTTTTTTTCCACTTGAAAATCTGAAAGTCTGTTAAAGGAAAACATTTTTAGAGAAAAAAATTTTTAGTTAGAATTCTGTCAATTTCGTACAGTCCTTACCACTTCCTTCTTTAACATGATTTTATATTAATTTCCTATTGAAGGATTTGCCTTTAAATAACAACAGCTGCCAAGATTTATGGTTTAAGATATTGGCATAAATATAATAGGAAGGTATTGAAAAGTCTATTGCAATTGAATGAGGTTGGCTAAAAACTGTACTTTCCTCTTAAAGATTTTAATTCCATTGGTGAGCTTACTTGTTATTTATAAAGGAAACAGAAACAATTTCTCCTTACAAGCTTTACTATCACATTTGTAATGCTCGCTGAAGATAGTGTCCTAGCTGAAACAGAACAGGTAATTCTTTTGTACACTCTGATCCTGTGATTCAGAGAAATTTAGATAAGCTGGCAAAAAAGGAAAAAGAGAGCTGTAAAACGAAAAAAAGGAAATGTGATTTTAAAGAAAAACTCTTAAAAAGAAAGTGATGACAGGTTACTGAAAAAGCAAATATACTGTGATATCACAGAAAACTTATATCCCAGAAAAAATACTGGTTTTCATTTTGTTTCAATGCTTTCAAAGTTAAATTCTTCCTTTTTCTAGATGACCATTCATAAAAAGATTTCATACTGTTACAATTTCTATTGAAAATAAATTATATCCAAAAGATAATTTTTCTAGTAATTTTGTACCAATGAGAAGTTTCTCCAAATTATATTTGCTTTTCATCCAGCTTTTGAGTATTTTCATATGAAATTAATATTTTTTTATTAGTATTCACTGAATTGTTGAAATATTTTGATGTTAAAAAAATAATTCATTTTTCTAGTTCGTTTGGTTACACAAAATAATGCAAACTATAAATTGTTTAAATTAATATATTTTATGAACTGATATGACTGAGCTATAAAAATAACCATTTTAGCGTAAGATCAAATAGTTCAGTTATGTAGCCTTGTACAGAGTATAACAGAGATACATTTTGCACAGAATAAAAGTATTGTAATAGCTGAAAATCATTAGCACTAAAAAAGTAAAGTGACATAATATATTTATACCACAGCACTTAAGTAAGTGGTATAAAGTAAGTGGTATTCAGAAGACATCTCACCTAACTTTGGAAGTCTGTAAGACCACTGCATATTTACTAGAAACTTTCGATTTTTTTCTATCCAATGGAGATCAATAGGCAGTAGAGGATGGAATTTATGAGACCAACTACCGACGTCTACTTTAGGATTTAGGTCTACATAGGTTTGATGAGATCAGGGTGCGGACTCTGGCTTGGGCAGGGCATGTGATACCATCATGCAAAGAGTCTCTTCACATCCTGCTGGAGAAGGCAGGAAAAATCCACAGGGATGAGGTCAATGAAGAGGGTTTTTCCCAGCTTCTGTAGTCCACAGCTTTCTGCAAAGACCACTCAAATCTCTCTCTGCAGATATTATATTCTGGGATCCAACAGTAAGTAATTCAAAAAAGATGTGCCACAAAAGCTAAATATTAGATTTAATATTTTACGCCTTCAAAAGATGGAATAGAGGAAAATAGAACAAAATTCTCTAATAGGATTCTGTAATACAATTTCTGAAAAGATGTATTATTTATTTTTCCAAATAATGTAGAGTTAAAAGTATTTTGGACCAGATGTTTTTGTATCCAAGTGTCTAGGATGTTCTGCTGTGGGGTTAGAAGTCCCAGACAATTCCAGACAATGTCTGCATCTAATATTCAGCACTAATTGGAGAATATCTATATAATGTGTCAATTTACCCAGGCTTTTACTAGGGTATACTATCATTTTCTCTCCTCTTGACTGAATATTTAAAAGGATTTTGCATGAAAACCTTCTTACTTCTGGATCAAAACCACAATCACAAGCAAGTTCAGCCCTGAGCTCAGTGTCAATGTGCTCAGTGCTGGACAGCCAGAGAAACACACTTCCAACTACTCAAAGAACCTGTAAAACAAGTTTTCATAGATTTAAAGAATTGTGAATATGGACTAAGGCAATTCAGTGCCTTATATCACTGGGTGCATTTAAATTTCTTCCCCCTTTTTGCTATCTGATGCCGCCTTCTCACCCTCCCCAAGCAGATGTTTGTTTCAGACTGGTAATCTGTGAAAGAGAATATCTGGGCTAGAACTCAATGAGGAAAACTAATAGAAAAATGCACAGCAAAATCAACAGACCAACAGCTTTAATTAGTTATTTTCTTATTGTAATTTAGTCTGATGTCCAGAAAGTAACTGTAAAAGTATTCTTCTTTATTCTAGTATTCTAAATACTAACATAAAAATGTCATTAAGAACTCTATTAGTGACATTCTATTATGTCTTATAATTGAAGTAATGGTTACTCTACAACACATCTACACATTAAGCAAACATTAGCAAAACCAGAGATATTTCAGTGGAATGGAACAGTGTTATAGGCTGATTTTTTTTTTTTCTGCAGTGAATTTTTCAGCCAAACAACAACATTGAGTATATTTCAAATTCTCAAATTCTTAATGGCCCTGAAAGCTGTCACAAGAATTTTCCAGCTTGGTGAATTTCTCTCACCACTTTATCCCCAGCACCAGACCTCAGAAGCCTTTCTTTCAATTTGGGTGACCTATTGCTGCATGAGAAAAACTTTAAACACCATTTCAAAAATATTCCACTGCTGACTTTAACTACAGCTTTTCAATATACCACTTTCTGCTTATGCATTTCACCTACCCCAGGCAACTATTCTCTGATGGAGCTTCTTTCCCAGCATACAGTCTTCTCCAATTTACCCTCATGGGAACTTCTCTCTGTACTGTAATCTCCACATAGCCAGGGTATTCATCAGTGTTGCAAAAATGTTTTGAATGCACTGGTTGGTTCCACATATGGCACTAGCTTCATCCCGACCCTGCTGACATTCCTTCTATCTTCTTTGTAGTTTAAACTGTAATGATCATTTCCTTGCTTTCTCCTTCCCATTTTTTTGCCACCTGATAACAATAAGTGTCCATTAGTGGTGCCGAAATGACCTTTAGATAAAGAAAAGGTGTCTTTTTTATTAAATAAGGTTCAGCTGCAGCACAGACCTAAGTTTGTGTTCATCAACTGAAATGGACTTATCTTAATGGGATTGTTTACACGTGCAAATTATATTAATTACCATTTAAAATTTTTGGTCAGGTTGTACCCAAAACACATCAACCATACAAATATCAACTATGCTAGTAAAATAACATATTCAATTGTGGGAGGCTGTTCTAGTCACTCCATTACACATTGCCTTTTTGGCTTACAAATATTGCTGTACTATTCTTAGATGTTTTGCTTACAGAAATATTTCAGAAGCTTAGCATTAACAGCTTCTTTACTTCTCTTGTATCCCTTGAGAAAAAGTTTGCAGAGAAGAGCATTCCTTAAAGAAGCACTTTCCAATATCTTTCCAGTATGTTTTACACTCAGGAGAGTCAGGTTGGTGAAATAACAGCTGCTCTTTTATCAAGGAAGACAGAGAGTAAAGTGGAGAGTATTTTTTTCTTTTTTTTTTTTAATTTTCAGCCTTTGAAGTGGCATATAGAAAACCCACTGATATTAGAAGATTGGAGATGTGATTCTCTGCCCTATAACTTGAAGGAGTCAACAGAGGTCTGAAAACAGAGAAGCTCCCCAAGTGCAGGCACATGGATAATTGAAAACCAAGCTGTTTACAGAATACTGAAGAAGAGACACTCAGGGGAAAAAAAAAAAAAAAGAGGATGATTTAGCTTTTATCTTCTATGACAACACTTAAAGAAAAGGTTTGCATAGAATGATAGAACCAGATCAGTCAAATCTGCAATATTTTTTTTTAAACCAAAATATCGATCTTTATCGGGGTGAGTTCACCTTGGCCGGCTGCCAGGTGCCCACACACCCACTTTTCCACTTCCTCTCCTCAGCAGGATGGGTGAGATAGTGAGATGAAAAATTTCGTGGGTTGAGATGAAGACAAGATCATTCACCAACTGCCATCATAGCCAATACAGACCTTACTTGAGGAAGACTAATTTAATTTATTGCCAATTAAAAATATGATATTCAGAAACAAAACAAAACCCAATCCTCCTTCCCTCCACTCACCTTTTTTCCCAGGGTAAACTTTCCTGCTTTGTTCCTGACTACTCAACTTCCTTCTCATGCTGAGCAGTGCACAACCATGGGGAATGGAAGGGTGGGATCAGTCCGTAACAGCTCCTGTCTGTCACTCCCTCACCTGTGGCTCTCCACCAAGTTGCAGCTTCCTCCAGCGCACATACACCTGGTGTGGGGTCCTCCATTGACTGTAGCGTGGATATCTGCTTCACTGTGGACCTCCATGGGCAGAAGGGAGACAGTCTGCCTCACTCTGGTCTTCATTAGGGGCTGCAGGGGAATCTCTGCTCTGGTGCCTGAAACACCTCTTCCCCCTCCTTCACTGACCTTGGTGTCTGCAGGAGTGTTTCTCCCACATATTCTAACTCCTCTCTCGCACAGCTGCTGTGCAACACTGTTCCACCCTTTCTTAAACTTGTCTTCCCCAAGGCACCACCCACCCTCCTGGCTGTAGGGCCCGGCCCTGCCCTGCTGTGGGTGGGATGGACGCAGCTGGAGCTGTCTGTGTCCGGCATAGGGCAGCCCTGGACACTCCTCGCAGAGCCCCATCCTGCAGCCCCTGCTGCCAGCACCCCACCATGGATACCGAATACATTAATTCATATAGAAAACAAATTTGATTTAATTTGGTTTAGTTATAAAACAAAGCAAATAAATCTTAATGTGTCCTGCTGTACGTTGTGATCACAAAGTCTAATAAATTTAATTAAAATAGACATTTTCTCACAAATTCTGTTGATTTGGATGAACTCTCATTTCTCCATGAAATACTATTCTTATTAAAAAGTATCAACCACCCAGTTATTAATAATGCATTAAGCCAACCTCCACAGGCTAACTAAGCTTCTTTAATAACAAAAAAGGTTTATAAAACAATCTGTCACAGAAATTTTAAAACTGAAATCAATCTCAAAATTTTCATATGAATTTTAATATTTAAATGCAAATGAGAAAGACACTGTGCTGGTTTTGGCTGGGGTAGAGTTAATTTTCTCCACAGTGGGCAGTATGGGGCTATGTTTTGGATTTGTGCTGAACACAGGGTTGATAAAATAGAGATGGTTTTGTTATTGCTGAGCAGGGCTTACCCAAAGCCAAGGCCTTTTCTGATTTTCATACTGCCATGCTAGCAAGGAAGTTAGCATGGGAGGGTGGGAGGAGACACAGCTGGGACAGGTGACCCAAACTGACCAAAGGGGTATTCCAGACCATATGACATCATGCTCAGTATGGTGGCCCATAGTATATTCAGTGACTATATCCTGCCTAATACATGAAATTACATGTGAAAGTAGACAAGAACTTTTTCTCCACTGTTCAGAGGGAGCTGAACATTTCTGAATGAGAAATGCCCTGGATTTGGGGTTCTGTAATAATAACTGGGCTTTTGGTGCAATAGTATTTCCCACCGTGTTCCCTGTCTAGGTAGATGGCATCCTTGCACACACTTTGAAGAAACACATGGGGAACTGTGTTTCCTGTGCCTCTGTAAGTGGACTCTTTTAAGGAAGAGGATAAGTGGTCCTTTGCCTTTTAAAAAATAAAGACAAAATAACAATAGTACATATTATAATTAATAATGATCATTTTCAGAATACCTTACAGCTTTAAAGCACTATGAAGCCATCAAGTAATTAATGTTTACTTAGTGAAATTAACATAATTCAATATGCAAAGATGTTGAAACAACAGAAGAGTTTTAAAACACACAAGCTAAATCCCTGAGCCCACCTGAGAAGCTGCATAACTTTGTAGTCAGGTTTCACACAATTCTTGATGTGCTCTGTATTCACAGTGTCCAATGGCAGCAGAACAGATCAGCGGAATAAATCATCTGGAAAACAATAAAGTCTCAAAGGAGATCCAAGCTTTTAGATGGTTCTCCAGAGGGTCAAAATCACATACCTTGATGTTCAAGCTACTCATGCTACTAATAGACAGGAAAGAATTGACCAAATAGAGGTTGGGGTTTTGTCTTTTTTTTTTCTTGTAAGCAGCATAAGATTTTACTGCTAATTGATTCTTAACAGCTTATTCACAGTATGATTCTGCATTTTTATACACTTGGAAGTTCCATTGACTTAAGCAGGAGTAGTGAGTGCACAAGGAATGGAGAATAGGGCTTTGAAGTTCAGTATCATTATTTAGATTTTAGGCATGCCTGGAGACAGCACTCTAGATTAATAAAATGCTTTGCTTCAATTAGCTCTGTGTCTCCTGCATCCCTTCCCAATTCCCTCTGCCCTTGTTTAACATACTCCCTTATCCCTTCGCATTATCCAGACAGGTGCTCTCTGCTACCAAAGACTGTCGGAAGTTCCACGAAGGAGATTCAGTGTAGGGAGGAGGGGGATGTATATTGGTTTCTTGGCTGTGATGCAGGAAAGGAGAATGTATGAGTTTGTATTGAGTCTGGTTTGTTCTCTCTGAATATTGTTTCAGAGAGTCTTTAAAAATATCTGTGAAAAAAATAATCTTAAAAGATCTCTCAAACAGGCATGATCATTTCTATGTATGACAAACACATTTTAACAATCTAGCACAGAAAACATATATCAAAGGAGTATTGCTTCTAGCTGATTCATTCCGGGGGAAAGTGAAGACAATATAAAGAAAAAAATATATATTCTTTTGTATATGTGAACTCAGATTTCTGCCATGATTTCTCTGGTTTTCCACTGTATTAAGTCCCTTCATTTCAGATTTCCTTGAACAAGACTTAGGAGCATAATGCAATGGCCACTGAAAACTGACACATTCTGTAAAGTGGGGCTGGGAAATTATAAGTTTCACATTGAGTTCAATGAGAAAGTCATAAGGCCCTGTTCCTTCTCCCTTGAGGTATTTTCCTATTTTATTGTCAGTACTATAATGGGCAATCAGTTCCTGAAATGGTGCCCTGCTGTCTAGATGAAGCATTTATAGGGTTTTTAAGCAGTCCATTTGAACACTGCAGAAAAAAAAAAGTTAGCCCTTGTAAGTTCAGATTTTAGGGCCCTGATCCTGCACTGAACTATGTGTTGGCAAACCTCCTGCTCACTTGGAATTCAGTGCAGGATCAGGTTCTCAATTTCTACATTTTCTGCTGCAATTCAGACCTTTATTTATCATAGCTGGAAACAACACTACAAATGAAAATGCTTCTAAAATCCAAGCGTTTATCCCTTTTAAAAGTTAACTTTCCTATATTTATGCACATATATTTACATAATAATCCTCTGAATGGAGATACGGCTCCTAATGAATTAGAGGATTACTACAAAAAATATATAAATCATCACAGATGTTTTCCATGCAGAAACATTTTATTTGAAAAAAAAAATAATTCAAAACTCTAAGGAAAAAAGTCTTTTAAGTGCCTAACATCACAAACCAGATCCAAGAAAGACCTCATGGGCCAGATTCAATGTAAGATTTAGATCTAAAATGAAACTAAGAGAATTTAGGGATCACTTAAGCTTAGTCTAAATTAGGATTTAGAAGCCCAAACTTGACTACAGCCCAGATCGTTATCTAGGTCATCTCTTTTCAGCACTAGTTAATCCTTACAATACCTAAATCTATAAAATGCCTTCCTGTGTGGCTTAAAGTTTGCTATTGCTAAAAGTGGCCACACTTGTTCAGCCCTGGCTACTGAAGATATATGCCTATTGCCCAGATAAATTCCAGGCTTAATCATAGGATACTCAGTCAGTGAGTTATCTACTTCTCCAGAAAAGCCTGAAAATATTGCTNTTTCCACATCTGCTTAATGCTCAGAACTGTTCTCCACAAAAGTTGGTGGCCTGTTACCAGCTCTGAGCCAGCATTGGTCATAAATATTACAGCAGCCACAAAGGGCATGTTCCACCCACCGGCAGAGGTGGGACCTCCATGATGAAAAAGGCATGATATTAGAATAGATAGAAAGTTTATGAGAGGCTCTCTCCCAGTTTTTTTGGTATTTATCAGGAAAGAGGTAAATATGATATTTTTTCAGGTCTTTACTCCCAAGACTATTGTCCTCATGACCACATAGCATAGAAAGTACATATCTATTCTGACATAGAGAAATAATATAATTTCTGTCCTACTTGAAGGACAGTCAGATAACCCTTTCTATGGTCACCTGACTTTTCTGGTTACAATGCCTTAGTTTCAAGAGCAAAAGCAAACATTTATCAGCAGCTGTCCTCACCAAGTTGCTAATTGTGTCTCAAGTGGTCAAAGAGCTTGGTGATTTAGGCCACCGCAGTATGGAGGAGGCATCAATTGCTTCAAGATTTCAAAATCTGCTTACTAGACCTTGGCTTACCTGCCAGTCTACAGCTCAAAAGACAGGGAGCGCAATTTATCACCACTTTTCAAAATCGTTCCCTTTGGTGTCTATTCCCTCAAGGTGAGTAGGCTCTCAAAATCAGCATCTCACTCTTTTAGCCTGAATTCTTTCACATCTGTACAAGAATTTAGTCAAGGGAACTAGCTACTTATTCTTACCTGAGTGACATATATCTGAGTTCATCATACTATTTTCATTCTGGGCTCAATTAACCTTGCCTCATGTAAAATAAAATTAAAAAAAAAAGGATGATAGCATGAGCAGAATGGAATTTTCTGTGAAGGTTTGTTTTTCTTTTTTTTAAGATACATTGAAAGACTGAGGACATGGCTCCATAGATAGATGTAAAGATGCATATGGCAACCTATCCCAAATTTTAGCTGTCTGGCTATAAGCCGACTCCAGTTCCAAGGCTGGGTGGTACTTAACATGGCACTAAGACTGAGTTAACCTCAGGAGACTCCTGAGAAGACAAGAGTATTGGCAATTCTACAATTTTGAAAGGTTTGAGACTTTCAGACACCCCCTCAGCCTCAATGAATAGTTCTATTCAGCAGCAGGTGATTATCCTTAAGAGCAGGACCTATATACAGTTTTAGAGAGCTAGCAGAGACACCCTACTGTGAGTGGTTTTTTGGCAAGCCTCACCAGAGACTTTGGCAGCCTCTCTTTCTCTAAAGTGCTACTGTGCTTTTGCATGGTTGCATTCTTCATGCAAACAAATACCAATGCCAATCCTAAGAACATGAAGAACTGATAATAATTATTGTTTTCACTGCTGGATAGCAGAGAACAACTGCAACATCAAGAAATAGCATGCTTTCTGAGCATTTTTTTTAGAAAATGTATCTATTTCCTCAAGCTTAAGGAATAAAATCCAGCTATCTGTCAACATATTTGAATTGTGTTTTCATTATATGCATGTACATTTTGAAATGGATTACAATTTTTAATTAAGGCCCCATGTGGTTATCAGAATAATTAGTAGTTTCCAATAACAGTTTTATGTTAATGCTTATGAAATAATGTATTAGACAATTTTAGAACAAAATAAAATAAAATCTTGAATGTCTTAAAGATCACAACATTTGAACCCAAACAAAATGTTTCTTTAATTTTTTTCTATTCGATCCCATATTTGACAATGTAGTGTTAGTAGATATATATACATAGATATGTAGCTGGAAAATATTTGCTTGCTCAGATTGAAAATATTTCTTTAAAGTACTTCTAATGCTCACTTAACCTGGCCTCCTCTAGACTATTTTGTGAAGTTTTAATTCTGGGAAGAAAGAGAAAGAAATGCAAACAGAAAGAGACATAAAAGGACAAATGCATTTTACAAATTTAATAGGGGCAACACACCGGGTTGGATGTGGCTTTGAGCAACTGGTCTAGTGAAAGGTGTCCCTGCCCATAGCAGGGGAGTTGGAACCAGATTAAGGTCTTTTCCAACCCAAACTATTCTATGATTCTCTAGACATCTATTCACAACTTTAGCACTGAAAATTATTTCCAGGCTTTGTAGCAATGCTCTAATGCTGTATCATTTGCATGAAACATAATACTCAGTCTGAAAAATCACTTACAGTAAGTATCTGCCTGACTTCAACTAGTGTTAACATCTGTTGAGGTGGGAATAAACAAAGTTTTATTGCTTGTCCACTTGCCTACAGGCTGTAGGTCTTTGAAACACGTTCCCTTTGTGAACCTTGTTGGTCAAAACCAGAGAACAATAAGACCTGTTCACAAGAGGGAAAGTCCCCTATCTCTAAAAAAGATGAATATTCTTTGCAAGATGACTCTAAAGGTTTCTCTGAGACATCAAAAATCTGTGCTGGCCTGAAGGCTTTGCTGTATTGAACAAATCTAATTCATTCTGTCTTGTGAAGAATGCCTCAGTATGCAGGGAGCAGTGAAGTTTCTGCTGGGCAAGCTGAGGGTTCCCATCTCCTAGAGTTCCAGGTTGTGATAGAGGAACAGTTTAGACTGCCAAAAATATGTGCGTTAATGACTAGCCAATATGTCAGCAGCAAATGACTCATCTCATGCATCACAGTAGCTCCTAACTTCTTGATACGGGTTAGATGCTAGACAGACTAGAGACCTATTGGAGAGAAATGTTATTACAGAACTCTGAATTATACATATTCCAGATGCACCAAGGCTGACAAGGCTGTGTAGGTGAAAGGTGTCACTTTAACTAGATGTATCCTTATTACTGAAATTCAAACACTAGCTCTTTTTGACTTTTGTTTACAAATGAAAAATGAGAGCTCTAATCTGATAATTAATTAATAAGACCTAACCACTGTTTTTGTTCATTTTTGGTGGTTGTCTCCTACATGTAACCAGCATATACATGTTTATTTTTTATTACAATTTCAAATTATTTGAGCCAGCAGCTGGAAAGCAAAGGAGGATACTGATAGTTTCTATTGGTGGTTCTCTTGTTATCCCTTTAACTCCAGCACAAGGTCTGTGGTTTTCATTTGACTTCAAAGTTCTACTGATCAAATATTTATACTCTTAGTTCTCTTACCCTAATAGGGGAATTCCATTGGTATTTCCATGGGGAATTCTATTTCTTAAAAAAAAAAATAGAAGACAAAAATAAGTTTTCACTCTCTCATTGACTGGATGTATGATCTTAAACCTTCCCATTTGTTAACACTTCTAATCACAATCTGTCCAAATAACTTTTCTCTCATACAGTGTAAATTAATGATGTCACCAAATTAAACTCAGTGTTGTTGTCTTAAAACTAATTTAAATTTGAATGTTGATGTTTCTATTTCAACACTATTTCAATATGTGTTTCTTTAAGTTTACCAGTTGATTTAATCTATTGTAAATTATCAACTCCCTCTTACATAGTCTCGCTTAGCAAGAATTCCTGTCTTTTTCATATTGGCAGGAGATTTGGAGGAGACTCTCTACCTAATACTGGCAAAAAGACCCCAAACTTAGAAATAAAGGGATAGAAATGAACCACACCCAAAACATTTTGTCTGTCAAGTCTCCCAAGGCTCCAAGGCATCTGCTTCTCAGAAAAAGGAGTCCTACAAAATGTCTTAGAATAGGAATATTTTCAGCAGTTTCAAAGATACAAACGAAAATTTCAAACTTAGAGGTCCTTGTGTAGAGACATTATTATTTCTCTGTTTCTGTTAAAGTAATTTTAATGTAATTTTACATACCTAAGGTTGTACTTGCGTTTTGAGGGAGCTGCTTCATGAAGGAGTATTGTTCCCTGACAGACTATTACAGCCAGTTCTTCTTTTTTTTCATTCCCATATGATTTAACTCCCAGTTTATTGCCTCCTAAAATAACGACACTGCACTATATACAACTATTCTTCTTCAACACTGTAGTCATCCATGTTATCCTTTTTTTCTCAGATCACGATCTTCAATTGAACTGGTGATCCCTCACAATGCTGTTTATGATGTTTATATCAACGTCACCAATAAATTTCCCACTAATAATGCTCCTGGATCTTAATATTTTTTCTTCTAACATAAAACCTTTTCTCTAAGGAATGAACCCTTGTTGTTTTGATTCACAGAAGTATTTTCACATGTTATCAGACAATGATCCAAATCGCAGTAGAGCTTGTCTTGAGGAAAAACTCTCTTCAGCTGTGTAAACAGGTGACACCTTTGATATACCACTGCCTGGATGTCATTGAGATATCCTGTTTATCCAGTTATATCTGACAAAAATTTAGCAGCCCAAGAAAGGAAGAAAATATAATTTTTTTTTATTTTTTATTTTTAAATAAAAGATACAAAACCAGTAGCAGCCCATGAACAATACTTGAAAATTTAATGATTTTAGAATAGTTTGGTGGAAGACTTAGGGATTAGAAGGTACTTCTACCTTAGGAAGCAGCACAGTTCAATAGGGGTGAACCTGTGGAGTGAAACCATTAATTCAAGCATTCAGTCCTCTGCAGAACAAACATTTTAGATAGGGTACTTTAGAAAAGCTGCAGACTTTTCTTACACTGAAGTGCAGGGGGTGTGCTACTATGGCACAATTCTTCACCTATCTTCCATGTGGAGCATATAAGGGATTAAAAGGTATCCTTCATCCCTTCAATAATTACAAAGACTGACAAAAATACAGGGTAAAAAAATCTCCCTAAAGTGACTTACTGTGTGCTGACTTTGACATGCAACAAACAGTATCAAAGTAAATCTAAGTCTAAGAACTCTTTGTTTTTACCAGAGATATACCAGTTACACTCGCAACTCTTATGACATCCTGAAAAATAATTGTCTTGGATTTGTGTTACCTGCTTATATAAGTTAGAAGAACTAACATATCTCACAGAGTCTTATATAAATTTGAATTTTGATTTTTTTTTATTTGACATCTTTCATATACTTAGTATCTGTTTAAATATCACTGTGCTATTGCCTGAGGTAAATGCAGTAGAAAATCACTATGTTCAATAAATATTATTGTCTTACAGTTTCATTCCTTCTGTCAAACTGGGAACTTTTTTTAATTCTGCAGGGGAATTTTTATTTCATTTTCTTGTTAATTCTTAATGTGGATGAATAAATTGCTGGCTATCTACTTACAGATATAGAATATTTCCTGTGTCAGTTAGCCAAGCTTAAAATGGATCTGTGCATTTTTGTCATTGTCACAGAAAGGTGGTTTTTTTTTTTCCCACTGCACAATAATGAAATGTAGAAAAAATACACATTAACTTTTTTCAAAAATTTATTTAAATGATTGATAGTCAAATCAACTGCTGTTCATTCTAAGTCAGGTTTTCAAACTTAATACGGACTAACTTTAGCAGATAACTGAGCACATACTTAAACGTTTTCTTCAAAAGAGCTTGGAGTGAATTCAAAAGGCGGGTGCCAGGCAAGAATTCTACATTTACAGACAACAGCTGTGGAAGAATACAGCACAGTGCTTCTAGAACTTAATAGCAGGGGGAACTGGGCACTGGCTTCCCTACCCAATTTACATCTAACTGCCATTAGATAAAAGAGTTATGGTGACAGCAAGAGTGTGAACCAGAATGCAAATCTGGCTCTTCTCCATTCAGTGCAGTACCTTATGAAATAGGAGAAACAGATTTTATTCCAAATCTCAAGCTATTGTAGCAATTGCTCTAAACACCAATCTAGATGTGTGAAAGGCAGACTCCTAAGTGAGGTCCAGCCTCATTCAGGCAGCTAAGCATGGCTCAGAGTTAGCTTCTCCAACTGAAAGGCAAAGGTGTTT
Organism: Lepidothrix coronata; assembly: GCF_001604755.1. Classification (NCBI taxonomy): domain Eukaryota; kingdom Metazoa; phylum Chordata; class Aves; order Passeriformes; family Pipridae; genus Lepidothrix; species Lepidothrix coronata. Next base: position 532,691 of record NW_016690230.1, read on the forward strand.
AGACATCTATTTTTATAATTTCAAGCTGTCTGATCTTGAAATCTCTCCGCTCAGTACTGCAACATCTATATATTCTGTTCTTAGGTGCCTAATTCAGAAAAAATTCACTTCCTGGGATATGACAAAAAACATAAACTAGCATACAAACTTTTCTTTGGAGCTTATTCTTAGACTACAGCTATTGCTTTAGGTATCTACGTGTGAAGGTTTTGTACCAGTGACATTTGCAAATCTCTGCTATCACTTAGGAGGTGACTAACATTTCCACTGATAATATCCCCCTTATAACTAAGCTATTGCCAGAGGCCATGCATATTAACACCAAAGTTCCCACAGCATTAAACTGGTAGGTGTCTAGATCATTAGATTAAAATTTCATAAAATAGACATTACTCAGTGTACTCCATAGCAAAGCCTGAAACACATTATGAGTATTTTAGCTATACTGGAATATCTAGAAGAACTTTGGCAGGACCCCAAATCAGCCAAATCTTTGAGGTAGATGAGTCTAGATCTTTTCCCTAGAGTGACCTCTCTGAAGGAGACTGAAAATCCAGGATTTATCAGTCTTTCAAATAGGATAGCTAATTTTTTGGACAGAAAAACTCCAAGTGACCAGGATAATACAAAAATATTCAGTTAAAAATTAAATTATAAACTAAACCATTTTTCCCCACCTCAGTTCCTCCATGATCTTAAAGGTATGTCCTTGCTTTACACTTTATTTCAGTCAACCTGGCAGTTTCCCAGCTGAAGCAAATGGCACAGTCCTCTGTAGTTAGTAAGGACGTTGCTTCTGTCATCCCCGAAGCCTCTAGCAATGTTTTCAGTTTTCCTGACCTGCAGGATACCAATTCATTGCTATACCTCTCACTGCCTCCTACTCCTCTCTTACCCTTGGCAATCCCCTGCGCTTCCTGTCTCTGTGCTTGCTCAGAATGCTGTCCAGAAAAGGTTCAAATTCCCCTACAAGGGGAATCCACATGGCCCACTCATTTTTAAGGAACATAAACATAATTTTTAAAAGTCAATTAAGAGAAAGTAAGGAGAAAAACAAAAAGTAAAAGAAAATTCTCTGAAGAATTTACAGTTGTTAACCTTACTCTATGAAAGTAAACATCTAGGTCATCCCATTTCTTCATGGCACACCATCTTCTTGTTCAGTGTGTTGGCAGTTTTGCATCCTAGGCCTATCACCCAAAACACCCTTAGACTGCAGAGCAAGGATAGGATCTAATACTGCAACGCTGCAGCAGTAGTTGAGGATTAAAATATTTGTTGGTAACAGTGCTGCTCTTTTAAGAAGGATGCCCAGAGCCCTAGAGTAGCTAAAGAAAAATTGACACCATGGCTACAGAAATTTTTTGAGACAGAAATTAAACAAAACTCAATATTTCAGCCTATATTCAAACCAGGGGGGTTTGTTTGTTTATTTGTTTTCTTGTTGTTTTTTTTTTTTCCAAGTTTAGTTCTGCCATGAGCAGCTACAGGATTGGTTTCATAAAGGAGGTTTGAAACCATTGATTTCATATGGGCATTATTTGATCTGATAGGAGCAATGGAAAAAAACCCCATTCTATGCAGATATGTTTATCCATTGGTATTCATCTCTTAAAGCTTTCTGTACTCTGTGATAACATGACCTTTGTATTTTCTATTGACCACGAGACTTGTAAGTAATATGATACTTTATTTAAATATTAATGTATTGAAGCATATAAGTGTACCATATGTTAACTTTTTGTTCCATTTCTATCTTAACGTATACTACAGGGTTTAGATTTGGAAAAAAAATGTGAAATATGTCCTTGAAAACTTGTAACTAGAACTTTATAAATATTACAAAAACAATAATTTTGCATCAGTATGGTGAACAAGTAGCAAAGTGCCTGAAGAATATAAATTGAACATTCTCCAGAAGAATCGGTAAAGGTTAAAATTCATCATTTTAACTGATAGGCTTTCTTTGGGAAATAAGTGATGCAGTGAATACAAAATGCTGTGATAATTTTGTGTTTCTCCTCAGTCTTTTTTTTCCCTTGAAAAACAATATCTCTTCAATAATAAAGCATACATTTTTCCATTCATTCTAAAGTTTACTACAGTGCTTGTCTTCATACAAAATTGATAGTTATTGCCACTTTAAACAGAAACTTTTTGTCTGAATGGAGTGAATTCTTCTGTCCATTTCAGGAGAGGCTGCAATCCTATAGGAAATACTGTGATTCAGATCATTTTAGGAAAAGATTTAACCTAGATGTGGTATGAAGACTGGTTGCTAAATACCACATTTACTACCACAGTTTCCATAGTGATTTTCAGACTGTAGCAGGCTGGAGGCTAAACTAGAAAAAGACATAAATACAATTTATACTAGAAATAACAACAGCATTTGGGAGCACCCGTTTGTCCCAGGCTCTGCACCAATGCCAAACACAGATAACTTTTCGAAGTCTTGCTATCTACAAAGTCTTGCTGCCTACTAAGTGAAGCAGAAGTGTACTGCCATATTTCTATACTTAGGAAATTGAGTTACAGAGAAACTGAAAGACATTTCTTTTACAGTCATATAGGAAGACTGTCACAGAAATGAACCCAGGTCTGTTGAATTTTAGTCCAGGTTATAAACCAGACTTCAGTTTTCCATCAAGTAAATTTCCTCCATTTAACTAGTATTCAAACTGCAGATTAACCTCCTGTGCTGATGGCTGGAAGCAGCTCACTTGCATGTAAATCAGGTATCAATTTGTGGAGATTAGCTAATTCCAAGCAATATTAATTCTTTCTATCATGTCTGTACTTTTGTCCACAAAAGACTCTCAGTGAAACGTGCTTTGTTAATTTGGGGTGCAAAACAGGCTTTTAATTGCTTTGCCAATTTAAAATTTACTAGTATGATTAGACTGTGACAAATACAGATACGTGTACTCGAGTCTCATATGCAGAAACTGCACTGTGACACTGCAGGTTAGGGATGGATTTGGCTTTCTTAATTCACCTTCAGACAGGCAAATCTCTAAAAGTTCATCACAAAAGGCACAGTGACTCTGAGTGTGTGTTTGTATGAAGTTCACCCCTAATCTTTACATGAGCTAAGAATTATTCCTGCTCCCTTTATAACTTTCTCTTTTTTTTCCCTTCTCTTTCTGCAAGCTGTTCAGATAAGGATTTTCATTGTCATTGTTCCCACTCTACTCTGAATAAGTGGAGTGTATGAAAAAGCCAAAATCACAAAAGAATAACTCGCAAATACTGATGCCACCATTGGACTTGAATTTAAAGTTATCTCACAAGGACACTGTTAACATTTATCCTCCTCTCTGTAGGCCAAAAAATTAAAATATTACTCCAAGTCTCAGATCAGTTTATGCTACAACATTTCATCTCGATTGATGTCCACTATTAATATCAGTGATGCTAGTTAGCTTTAAGACACCCCAAAGGGTAGTCAGCTAGTTAAAACTCCAAATGAACTTTGGGCCAGCTGTTTAGCCCCTTGAAAGTTTTGCTGAGCATTGACATAAGACCTTATCAATCATTACAATTAAGTGCTTTCAGACTGTCCCTTCTAAAGGGAGTCAGCTGAAGTACCATCTGCTATTTTGCTTTTAAAACTCACTGGTCTCCTTCTTTAAGCCAGCCGTTTCACTTTTGAAATTACGTTTCTTTTTCAGGAGAGTGATGGGCTGATGAAGAAAACTTTTTGTTTTAATAATCAGCAGTTTCTATGATGTGACATAATTTTTGCAGTGCTCAAGGCCTTTTACAAATCAAAAGGAATCCAACTAAAACAGTAATTAATGTCAAATGACTAGTCACATACGGCCCTATTTAATTAAAAAGTTCTAATCTTTGATTAAAACTCCTTACACGTTCTTGTGACTGCAAACTGTTGTCTAAAAAGAGTAAGTAATTGGGTACATAATCTATTGTGTCTTCTAACTGACACCTGCTAATTGTCTCAGCAGCAAATGGCAACAATTTAATTTAGAAAGTCAAAAAGTGTATCTTACATATTCAACTGATTTTTTTCTTGTGTTATATTCCTTTCCTACCTTAGGAAGACCTTTTCCTGAGTTTATCCCTCTGAGAATTTTCTGCTCTGTAACAACATGCTCTCCTATAGTAAACACAAAATATATGATTTACTGGACCATTCTTTTAATGTGCAGCTAATGTTTTAAATGTTATTAATCTATAATTTAATTTTCTTTTTAAATATTGCCTTATCTGCACAGCAGAAGTTGCAAACAGGTTTTTATACTCATAGCTTACAGGGAGAAAACCAGGAGGAATAAGCCACAGAAATTACCTCCACAAGAATTCTGATTAATTCAGAATTTCAGCTGGTGAAAAACTGGCATCTATAGCCACCTTCAGTGCTATAGTGAAGGACCTTCCCCCTCTTCCTCATACACCTTGGATCTTAGCTTCAGCACCAGCAGTACAAAGAACACTGTTAAGACAGTAGTGCCTCAGAGGAAAGAATATTCTTTACCATCTTCCATCCTTTTACCTTTTTTTTTTTTTTAACTCATCAGTGCAGAATCTAACTGTGATTTAGCGAAAGTTATGGTCACTATTATGTCTGTGTTTACTGCAGAGTTGCTCTTTCTTTCTAGGCTTATGGTTAATCTGCTAGCTATTATTTTTTCTGTCTTCTACGGCATGATCATTTGTTGTCTGCAGTTTTTCTGAACTAGAATTGTGACACTCCAAACATATTGGTACTCCCAAATGAAATTCCCAACAAGTATTTTGTCTGCTTTATGTCTTAGTTTACCAATATTTTAAAAAGTCCTTTGGCATGTCGAATGAAGCATTCTCAGGGAAGAATACATGCTTTTGACAGCACGTTTCAAAACCAAGTCAACTGTTAGGTGAAGTGTGTCGGCAAATTTTTGGTTCTGATGGCTTCAGATACAGCTGAGTTCTCATACCTCCAGTCAAAACTACCTACTTGGGCGGGCACACTTATTTTCAACTTTCTTGCAAACCCAAACACATCTGGACCCACTCCAGTATCAGGAACTGGTATGCTTCCACTATAAAAGGACCAAGTGGTGGTTGTGAAGGTGTCCATGTGGAGTGGCCTGATGGCATCTTCTAACTGAGCTCTACAGAGAATTCTAAGTCCACTGAACAGTATCTATCCTTTTTCATCTATAAATTTGCAAAGAAGCGAAAGAACTGCTTTCACTGCTTTACAGACAGAGAAACTGTTGCCCAGCAAATAGAAATAACCTGTCCATGATCATGGGGCTATATAATGATACAGTCAGCAAAATAAACTTCTGTCACCTGATTTCCATTAAGCTGCTCTACAGTCAAAATATAAAAATAGCTTTCTATCAATACATGTGAACATATAATGATATAGATGATATAGAAAGCTTTGTGACTTTTACTACAGTAAGTTGCCTGCAGCATGTCAATATAATAGTAAATAAACACAGTAGGAGCCTTGAATATATATTTTTTTTTTTACATAATAGCAAATTTCAAACACCTGAATTTGGGCTCCTTGGCCAAATCATATCTTTTCTCTATCTAGAGTATCTTCAGCTATTCATCTTCTTTTCTTCCCTGCTTCATGCCTTCATTATCTCTCATCTGCTGTGACCTCTTAGCCACTGTAACCTTCTCTCTAATCTCCCTTCTCCAGTCCACTCCAAACACTGCGGCCAAGGTTATCTTGTTCCCCACTCCAATCATGTCAAGTCCTCTCTCAATCCCTCAGGTGGTTTTTTGTCTCACTACACTGCAAGGTCAAATTTCTCCTCTGCAATTTCAAGGCTTTGCAAGCGTTTGTCTTAGTCTATCCCTGGACTGAGTCCTTACTCTTTTCTGGCTCTGATGCTGGCCTGCCTACTGTGTGTATCCATATCTCATGCATGACTTCCTATTTCTATTCCCAAAACTGTTTACAGTGCCTAAAATATCCTCTTTATTCTAACCTGCCAACCAACTTCACTTTCCTCTTTCATGTCTCTGAGCATTCTTTGTAAATTTTTTTATGAGTGCTTTGGAGCAAGAGTCTTGTTTCTGAAAATACAAGGTATTTGTGAAGTTGCAGGTATAACAGTGACATTGAAGAAATAATAATTATGAAATTTACTTCATCATCTTGCATCACACTGTAAATAAACAAACAAATTAGCGTTTAAATATAGTCATACTACATAAACAACAGACATGTTTCCAGTTCTCTTCTACTCCAGATTTATAGTCAAGCAAAGGAAAGGAATAGTGTTTACTAAGTGTGACTCAGATATATTTGAAAAATTTGGTTCCTTCACCAGATTGCCTTTCCTTTGAAGGCTGATACATATTTAAACCACAGCCTGGACTTTATCATGGAGTAAAGTATACTTCTGATTCTCATTAAGACATGACCCATGAGAGAATGATACTAGCTCTGTGACTTTCTCAAAAGAGTCTTGAGCCATAGTTAATTTTGAAATAAATATGTTGCGTGTCCATAAAACAGCTCCTACTGAAAAATGGTGGGCAAAATTTGATGGCAGCAGTTTGACCTCTTTACTCCCCCCCAAAAAAAAAATTAAAAAAAAATAATTGGGAAAAGAAAAAAAGCCACAGACACACAGAAACAACAGAACCTTTTATTCATAGGAGTTTCCTCAGGCAAGGGGTATTTCAGCTTGTTCTTTCCCATAATTCAGCTATTAAGCAACAAGATTCTATAATCTATTGCCAGTTAAATTAATGTTTGTAAATCTTTACTGCTGATGGTATTATACTACCAGAAGCATCTAAGGTCAGCTGCTATCAGTTTTATTGTTAGAAGCAGTGGGAAATGGAAGCAAAAACTTGCAGTAGCAAATCAGTAACTCATTCTGAAGCAAATGTGGTGTGATACATTTCTTTAGCTTAGCTATGAAATGAACTAACAAAACAGATAATATAACAAAAAGGCCTGACCACACAAGCTTTGCATCTTGATATGTAATTAATTTGATTAATTAGCAGTACGCTTCTTAAACTGTATCATGTAGATAAACGAGAAAAAAAAAATCCACTAAAATTTCTGTCTGATGCTACTATGAGAAAACAATCCCCTTCCCCAATTTATCAAAGTAATTGAAACAGCAAAAGAGATAAAAATGTGTCATCATAAAGTGATATAGAAATTAATCTGCCTGAGAGCTCAACATGCTACACTGATCACTAGCTGCTAAAACTCAAACATGCTTTCACATTATTTGTGACATATACTCCACACATCTGGAAAGTCATGCCAACCGTTCACCTATCTGCTCTAACAATGCTGATAGAAGTTTACTTATTACTCTTTCTTTGACATACACTAACAATGCTAGAAATACTGACATTTAAAATTAAACCATCTTGTTAAATTCAACCATACCTGTTAATGTCAGGTGTAATTGCACTGGTCGTAGTAAAAATGTACTCCCACTTTGTGGTGCTAGTGAGTCAGTGTTGATAATGACTTAATCTAAATGTTATGATTGTAAGTATTGCATTTGAAAAAAAAAATTAAAAATTCAAATTTCACTGGAACAGACTACCTTTTCTTTTTCAGCATATCTTTGAATCAAATTAGAGCAGAATTTCAGTGTGGGAGTGAAGTATATTTACATATTTAATTTTAAATAATTTACATTATCTTTTAGTGGGATAGTTTTACTATGGCTTGTACGGTAGCAATCTTCCAAATGATTGACTCCAAACTAAATTATTATTTTGCTCACCTATACTAAGATTAAAAAATACCCTATTTTCACTATCACAGTGTGTACTTTTTCTGCCATGATAATGAATGGCAAAATTCTCTCTGATTTCAGAGGGATGAAGATGATTCTCCATGTTTAAAATGGGTTGTCTCCTAGCCTTTCATTTGTAATGAATTGAACACATTAATTCAATGCAAATTATGCAAAGTTGTTTATTTGACTGCAAATAAACAACATATAATTGGAATTAAATACTCATTTTGCTTTTGCAAAATGTTTTATATGGACAGAAGAAATTATGTAAAGAGATTTCAATATTTTTACTTGAAAGATGGAAGGAAGGAAGGAAGGAAGAAAGGAAGGAAGATGTCTTTAAGATATGACAATAGTCGTCACTGGTGTTTAGCTCATGGGTCTCAGTTTCCTTGTTCTGGAACACAGCATCTTTTCTTTTAACATTACAATTTTCTCCCTGTGAGATTTTCAGTGCTGTGACATTTAGAAGGGATGACAAAACCTCAATACTTGTTTATTCTGCAGGTCAATATTCAAATAATTGTCCTGATACATTAGAAATGTTACTTACATTACTGTTCATATTGACACCAGCTATTTAACCCACAGAAGGAAAAAAGAACATGTCTTCTTCATATCTTTATTTTCTTCCTAATTAATTGCATCACTATGCCTAATACCAGAAAAGGCCTGTTAAACCCAATAAGAATTTTTTCTTCTATTCAGAAAAGTAAGTGCTAGGCCTTGGTTATACTATAGCCAACTATGGATTTATTTAATAATTTAAAATTCATGCCAGCTATACACAACAGGAAGTCCCCCAAAGTATTAGCATTTGCCTAACTCCATTTGTTAACCATATTTGTTCCCTTTATGTGATCAGGTGTGAACATTAATTATTGTCATTTTTTTTTTGGTCCACTGATTGGAAGGAAGACATGTATTAGAATCTAACAGAGAGCATCTACAGCTTAAACTCTAAATGAGCATACTGAAAAAGAATAATGTCTCCAAACAGAATAAAGAGATTAAATATTAATCTGAAAATTAACTTAGTTACTTAGTAGAGGCCATACACTTTGTGAATGTGGGCATTTGGTGATGTATTGCTTAGGTCTGCCAGCCGTAATTTTGTATTATACCTTATTTCAAACTCTCTGAGCTAGACAGCTTAGACAACAATTTGATCTATTTGAGGTCTTTCAAAATCCTCCTGTGATTTTTAACCATTTTTCTTTCATGCACTTACTGTATGATAAGTTGTTTTTCAGAGGTTTGGGCCCAATTCCCAGGGTACTGTAGCCAGTTCGTAGAGAGAGTTGCTGTTTACAACAAGACAATAAACAGTGGTCCCTGTTTGTGAATGCTTTCCCATAAAGTCTGTAAACCAAAGATGAAACTGAAGAATAGTCACAAGAAAAATTTAGAATTCTCCTCACACACATTGGTTAAAAAACCCCAACCAACCAAAAAAAAACCAAACCGAAATTAAAACAAACAAAAAACCAAAAACCAAACCAAACCAAACAAAAAAATAAAAACAAAACAAACAAAAAGAACCCTGAAAGAAGCTGTGATTCAAAGTTCATTAATTCATTAAATGTGTTTATAAATTCAATTTCTTGGCGACTTCTGTGATTTTTGTGTCACACAGGCCAAAGGATAACAGAATGATCACGGAGGGGAAGGCTTAAATCTGGCTATGCTTTGATGAGCCTTTAGTAGGAAAATGCAACAAGCAGCTGAAGTTCTGCAAGAGAATCGGGATTACAGTCATAATACTATAGAGAAAATTTACTTCTGCTGAAGAAATGAATGCTATACTAACATGACTACAGCCTTTAAAGATCAGAGACAATGATCAGGAACGCCACATTTTCTTAGAGAAGAAAATAGCAAAGCAATTTAAAATGCACTTCTTCAGCAGTTTTCTGTATGATTATGTCTCGTAATAAGAGCTCAATAGTGTTTGAATTCAGACATTTTTGTGACCTAATATATTTCATACAGCTTGGGTCCCTGACACCACATATTAGCAGTGATTTTATCTTTCTTTTGGTTATATGTGGTCTTCTTCAATACACAGGTGTTTGACAGTCATTACTGTAGGATAAGAACATCTAATATTAGTGTACCAAGTGATACAAATTAATGTATTTTAATTTTGTTCTGCCACCCTTGCTTCAAAGTGTGTATGATCTGTTTCATCTTAATAAATTAAAGACACCTACATATAAATTTTGCTATGTATTTCCATTAAAGCAAGCGAAGTAAAGAGAAAAGCCTTGCACCTGAAGCAGAAACTTGCTGCAGTGTAAAATGGTCATTGTTTCTTGTGGGATTTCATTCCACTGTGTTGGGTCTGTCCACTGAAGCTGTCAGGTCCCTCTCCAGATAAACTATATTTATGGCAGACTTCACTATAGGGACAAAGAAGCAGAATTATCAACCCGTCTTCATGAAGAACTTGGTGTTTTTAATACCCTGAATCATTAAGCACCTTCAGATAAGGGTGAGATATTGAACTTGACTGATGCACCTCGAGACAGGCTTCTTGCTCTCATACATCAGGAGCAGCCAGCATTATGGAGGAGTTGCACTGCAGCACCTTGTCAACTACTTTCCCATGCAGTGAGTGTGTATGGCCTTGCCCATACAGAAATGAGGATATAACTGATGGTGGATCATCATTCACCATAACCAAAGGGCATGTACTTGTGCCTCAGAGATGTTTACATACTCTTAATTTGTCATTTAAAGTAAGTTTTTAATTAAAAAAACCAATTTCACTTCTTCAGTAAGACCTTAAAGAGCAATCCTCCAAAAAGCATTTCATTTATGTTTGATAGGAGTTAGTCCATGTTAAATAGGAACTAGATATTAAGAGATACAGAAGCAGAAAAAGAATTAGAAGACCAATTATATATTCTCTACATCTAAATAAATGTATTTAAAATAACTATGCTACTTTAGCAACGTAACTGATTCATTAGATCTAAATTAAATACCTGTAGTATAAAACAAAACTTAAAACATTACCCATTTTAATACAGTACACTCTCATTTACACACTACAGTGGACACATTTAGTGGAATAGGCAAATAGCAGAAGTTAGCCATTTAAATATTTAATGCCTCTGCACATTAAATAAAACTGTCCGCAACATATATTTTGTAGTGATTTATTTGCAATTCAGATGTTATCTCTAGATGTATATAAAACTGTTAAGTCTGCTAACAATTTTAGAAATTATAATAAAACAGAAAATTGTAGCAATTCATTTATGTTAACTTACTGACACTATAAATTCTTCAGGGCAGTAGCCATAAATACACTTTCTTGCATAGAACTAGAACCTATTTTGGTACCTAACAGATCAAAGTTAATGACAGAAACACTAACTAGGATTTATATTTGGATGGATTTTTGTTTGGTTGTTTTTTTCTCCTACTTTTTCTATTTTTAAATACATTATGGAACAATATGTGCCCTTCAAAAAAATTTTTCAGTATAAAAAGTGATTTTATGTATTCATCATTAAGATGCCTTAAAGGACCTAATTTCCGGGAAATGGATGCTTCGCAATTTTAAAAAGTCAAGCCTTTTCAAAATATTTCATAAAAACAGATAACTTCACTAAGCATTTTTAGTGATCTCAGTGATACAGTATTTCATATTTTAATTTTAGGATTTGTTTTTGTTTTTGCAGCAGGTTATAGGATTCTTTTAAATGTTAATTTTGCACCTTAGTTATTACATTTTGTTCTGGCTTTTTTATAGCACTGGATACTGACTAATCACTTATGACAAGACTGTAAGACAACAATTTGCCTGCAGAAAGGGGGATGTATAGCAGCAAACAGAGAAGGGAATTATGACTTTTAGAAACATTATTTCCTCTCTTGCTTGCCCCTGGCTCTGAGGGGAGCACAAACCCCTACTGCTCTGTGCTGACAGCCAACTGTCAGGTTAGCTTATCTCAGATGGCCAATGTGTTGAGGGGATGAAGCCAAAGCCCTGCATGGCCCTGAGCATCGGCTGCCAATGCCCCATCAGGACAGGGACCAGTGGCCCCTCACGGGCTGCTGTCATCACTCTTCATCTTTTGCTGTGACCTGCAGTAACACTAGCCCATGCCAGGAAGCAAGCCCTCAAGTCTCCCTTATTTTCCTGCTTGGTGGGGATAAGAGCATTTGACAATCCTGTTGGGTGATTATGCCACTGAAACCAGTATTGAGCCCTCAATCTGGTAGCCAAACAATGCAAAACAATCAAACCGCTACTCCGTTACTGAGCTGTAGCTATAGTGGACACATGGGCCAAAGAACCTCTTTTGTAATTCCTGTGAGCAAATTCACCAGAGGTGGGGCTCTCCCTGAATTCTCATTTGCCATAAGGAGATGAAAGGGAGCTTGGTACAAATAAATGGCTTGTGTTGCACCGACAGACATGTCAAACTTTGAAAACCTCATGCTCTAGACAGCCTTGCCTTGCTGCTAATTGCTATGTTTTTCTTTAAAAAGTGAAGATTCTAACCTTTTACTTGACAGATATGTGGGCAAAATGCCACATAATATTTTGAAAGCTTATCTATAGTCTGCTGTTTACGAATCTTGTTTATGTTAGAGCTCACATAGGAGTATACAAATGAAAAGGGTTAGCAGGAACAAAACTAGATGGTTGGTTTCAAATAGATGGGTAAGCTAGCAAAGAAAGGTTTTCACCTACAGAAACTCTAAAGACGTTGCTCCCTTTTAAAAGGCAACCATACAAATGTAACACTTGACAGATTTTTTTATTATCATCATTTATTCCTAGTTGTGTCCCTGAACTTTTGGGATGGGGAGCAGAGACAGTTTCATTACCTGTTTTGGGTTTGGTGGTTGCGTTTTTTTGTTTTGTTTTGGTTTTTTTCTTTCTAATCTTCTGAAATTGCAGCTAGGAGAGAGTAAATGGGATTCCATTTCTCTGAAAGATTTAGCAACAGAATTGTTTACAGTGTTGCAATCAGTCATGTTTAAAGTAGAGCTACTAACTGCATAACTAAATAAGGGAATACTTTGGAAACAAAAGGGTTGCATAACAGGTAAATTTAGCTTGTAGAATCTTTAGTATGCAATGTATAAGAAATTTTATACACCCTTGGGAGAGTTTGCAGTTTTGTCAGTGGGTGCAAAATGCTAGCTTCGAAAAACTAAAATGAGAAAAATATGGAAATAACTAACTACCAGAAATCTGGCTTAATTCCTTTGTTGTTGTTGTTGTTATTATTGGTTTTGTTGACAGTATGAATTTTATCTTCTGCAAATTTATACACACAGATTACTTGGCACTTATAGTTCAGGCTTATTCTCTTCAGGAAACTGAACTTTGATTTCCAACTGCACTCTGAAATCAAAACTTTCAAGAAAATATCTTCATCCCATCTGGGAAGAAATTGTAAGAATGATGCCAGAGGTGAATTTCTGTGGCTCAGGACTATGTAGCACTTCAAATGTAAATTATTTTGGAGTTTTTCTGAAACCTTTTTTTTTCTACCAATACTTGAAGGTGGCAGCATCAGCTCTGAAGACACTGGTCTTCCTTCACAAGAAAATTGCTGGACGGGTTTTTGAGCAAGCTCGTCTAGTGGAAGGTGTCGCTGCCCATGGCAAAGGGTTAGAAGAGATGACCTTTAGGGTCCCTTCTAGCCCAAATAACTCTGTGATTCTGTGATTTTTGGTTTCTCCAACTCTGTCCTTTATCAGTACTCTATCAGTACTTCTATCTGCACAATGTGCTTCTACTTTATCCTTAAAGCAAGCACTGTTAGCACTTCCAGGGAAGTTTTAAACCCTGAAGATAAAATTTTACCCAAAAAAAACTTGATAAAGTGTCCAAAGTGAAAGAGAATAGAAAAGGTGTAGATGAACATCCACTGGCTCATGCTGATATGAGACAGCAGGTCTGCTTTTCCATGTATGATCCCTGTCCAGCAGCTCTGAAGGTTTCCAAATTATATACAGTACCCTCCCCAAGACCAAGAGAACATTTTCTTTCCTTCCCCTCTAAGACTCAAATAGTAGTTCTGTTCCCTACCTTTATTAGCACTTATTGGAGTTTGTTCTCACTCTTGATTTTGTTTTGATTGGGTTTTTTTCCCCTTCCCCCTTATCCTTTTTTTGTCCTGCATTTCCATAAGTTTCTTCACTTGAGCATTCTCAGGGAAGGCACAATCTCCCCTTTCCAGAGTGCAGCCTAAACCAAAGGGGAATGAGACAACAAACATCTGTCCTATCCTGCCACATAATCTTTAAAGGACATAGAAGATATTAACCTACAATAACTGTAGACAAACGAAATCCCATCTACTAAGTCGAGTATTTAATAAAATTTAATTACGTTTACAAATTTCTAAAAGAAATACTTCAGTCATTATATTAATGATGGGTGTATGTGTTCTAATCTCTAACAAACTTGTCCCAAATAACTCACAAAACAGATTTTCATCAGTAAAGTACTTCATTATTCAGTGAAGCAAAACACACTGTTGATCTCTATAGGGTTTAATGCAATTTACCATGAAAACAAAACTTGCCAGGTTTAAGAAAAATCCATACAATATTTGCTTCAGAAAAGTTTCCAAATGCTTCAGAGAATATCCTTTAGTTGAAAATGCAAATATTTCCTATTCTATGTTACAAAAATCTAATGTCTACATTTACACAATATATTCCTATCTCATTGGTACAAGCAGCGCGCACATTATGTTATCATGCCAAGTCATATCATATGATCATTTCACTGTGCCAAATCACAACCCCAGAATTGGCATCATGTTATAATAAAATGGCTTAAATAGTTTAGTTTTTAATGTTTTAGTTTTTTAAAGGAGGCTATGCAGGTAAAAAACAGCCCCCTGAATGTGTCTGTCTCTCCATTATTTTGCCCAGCAACTCTGTGACCTAATGGACAATTTCAATCAAATTTGTGAGTGGCATAAACATTTCAAAGGTGGTTGTAGTTTAAATTTCATTTCAGTGGGTGGGTGTGTACGGGAGATAAATTGATACCCTGAGAGAAGGAGAAGTAGCTGTTCTACCTTTCCAGGCAGCTGCTGCCTGGCCCAGCAGCATGTCCCTCTCAGCCAGCCACTCATATCTGCAGGGTAACCATCAGACACAGGAGGAATCTGGTAGTAGTGGCAGAGGAAAATTAAAAGACACACCTGTAGGAAACTGGTTTTCAATGTTTCAATTGCTCTTAAAGAAATTGCTTTTTAAAAAAAACTCATTAAGAAGACCTCTACTTAGTCTTTTTGCATCACGCTGGGCTTGATCTCAGTGTGTCCTGTTTTCATTGTAATAAAAAAGGCAAAAAATGTTTCTGGATTTTATGATAAAATCATCAAATAATGTGGCTGAAAAGAGGAATGAGAAAACAAGTCCTAAGACCTTACCTGTGGCCCTAAAGTCACCCTTCCTGTAATCCTTATGAATCATTGTGTGTGTTTTTGTTTGCATTTCCAAAATGACATAGGTACAACTGTAAACATAATATCCCCAGCTAGAGAGAAACTGTAGGTATCAACTCTTTTAGTGACAATCTCAGGCTTAGCTCCCACTTACTAATTCTCTTTGCCTGAAGCCTTTTAAACTGCCCTGTGCCCTGCTTTGGTGTCCTTTTCCTACTCCTCTCTCTTCTTGGCCCCTGTCCTCCCATTAGTACACTAACATCATTTGCAGACACTTACCCTCTCTTGCCTTTACCTACTGCACTATTATTTTATATTCCCTTTCTCAGCAACTGTCTCTTCTGTGTCTTGCTGGTGTGAACTCACAATTAAATTGACATAAAACTGCTCACATACAGAGTGACAAAAGTAATTTTACCTGTTGTTCTATTACTATTTTGAAACAATATTATAAAGAGAAGAAATGTCCTTTTAACCTATGTAAGTTGTACTACTTTGCTATTATGAAACCAAATTTATGAATCAAATCAGTGGAAAGGTTTCTATTGATTTCATTGAGCTTCTGGACAGTACTTCTCTCACATTTCTCTAGATGCCATATAATTTCTATTTTTAATTGTAATTTTAACAAATTTTATACTACTGGTACTAAAAGTAAAGCTTACTACATCATAATACCTTGAAAACCTTTTTAGTCTTTTTAAAAGAGAAACGATTTTGTATGTTTTAATCCTCAGACATAGTAACTGATCTTAATGACTGCATATTTTTAACAGTTCATTTACCTCGTTTTCAGATTCTATAAGAATGCTTGATGACTACCACTTAGTTAGATGCTTTTTGCTCTTTAAGAACCTCACCACTGACACCCCAGTACACACCCACATCTCATCTTTGTTACTAAGAAAAAGTTGACCTGAGGAAATTAGTTTGTTTCATTTATTATGAGTACCTAGAGTATAGAAATATAATTTCTCTGCATTTTTTTTCTTTTATAACTGGTTAACCAATAGGCCCAGCAGTTTTGTAAGGCTTCTTCATATTGGTAAAGCAAATGTTTATTTATTAGCAGATAATTCATTCTCTTATATATGGATTCCTTATTCCTCCTATTTGCTCCTTGGACTTTCTAATTTTACTTCTTTCTATTGTTTTCAAGGTGATTGGATTTGGGCTTTCCCAATGATACATTTTAGGCTCAAATAACCTAAATACTGAACCTTGACATTTAACTATATTGATCTGTTCCTTGCCTCCCTATTTTCTTTTAGTTGTTTAGGGATATTTGTTCTGAGACTTCTGTGCTATGCTTAAGCACCCTCCACACTGAGACCAAAGATTTTCATTTCAACACTTCTGACTGAGGGTGTTTCTTATTTATTTCCATTTTTTGGTTTTTTGTGTTGTTTTTTTTTTAATGTAGAAAGGTTTACCTGTCTGTCCTTGATGAGAATAAAATAATAAAGAACTGGATTTTACCATGAACACTTGCCCAAAAAAGACTCAATACTGTTCTGTTATGTTTGCAATAAATCAGCATTTTTTAAAAAATTTAATTTGGAGATGTGTTCTGTTACTATCTGTTATTTTGGTTGAGGTCAAATATAGCCTCCAATAAACAAACATTTAAGTATTGAAAAGTAGTATTCCAAAGCATAATTTAACTGCTTCATATATAATGAATTGCTAGGGCTGTTATATTGGACTTTGCTTCACTGTTGAACTTCTCCTATACAGAGTATTTAATGTGTTTTTCTTGATTGTCAGATAGTGTAAGCCTTCTGTGTATTTCTGTTATTAAAGATTTGCATTTTGTCTATGTATTAGTATCTCCACAGTCCAGCTTTCACACCAAGCTGTTAATAAGCACTTTTAATTTTGTTTTTATTTTGTTTCACTTTTTCAGCAATAAATATACACTATATATTCAATATATAGTGACATGGCACAGCATATAGGTATTATTGGCATGCATTTGCATTACCTTCATACATTTCATTTTTGACTATGAATATATATAAAATTATGATGTCAGTCTAAGCTACCAAATACGTAGTGCTACAAATTTGACAGAAAAAGTATTTCAGATATACTGTAAAATCATGGTATAAATAAAATATTCATTATTTGCACAGGTGGATTAAAATCAATAAATGCCATTTTGTTGTTACAAACTGTCTGATGTAACAACCATCGGCCTGACAGAAGCATATATTCATATGCAGGCAGATTTTTTACGTGGCTCTTTCCAGTAAGGCACCTAAGGCTCTACTGGGTTTAAGAGCTACAATTTTTAAAGATGCCAAGATGATATGATTTCCAAGAAATCATTAGAAATAGCTAATAATCAGCCATATGTAAAAATGAATACTAAAATGCTGCTCTGCTGAAGTTAACAGCAAAAACCACAGTGACTTGTAGAGCAAAGCATAGGAGTTTCATTTATCATCATCACCTGGCAGTCAGTCATAGGTTTGAAGATCCATTGCTAGTGCTTCAGATTTTATTTTTCCTCTAAGTATTCCATGCATGTTGTTGGTGTCAATGGGATGTTGTAAGCTGCAAGATGTTTGATAAAAAAGGCAGATTTTACAAGCAAAGACTCCAGTTACTTGTATAAAGGGTTATACAGTTTTTCTCTTAATTCAGAGTCCTGAGTACTTGTTTTACAAACTGCAGAGTGCCCTCAAATGTATTGACTTCATTGTGGAGTCAGAGTATTTATTGTGTAATGCTGAGTCATATATTAAAAAAAAAAAAAAGGTATTCACTAGGGTGGAGACAAAAAGTGATGGAGACACTAGCCTCCTCAAAGAAAAAGGTCAAATTCATCCTGGGTTATGAGTTTTTGGGGTTTTTTTTAAACGAAGTAAACCATGAGAAATATTGTCAGAAATATATTACATTGTATATGCCACCTTAAGACAAAACATTTTTTTTATTCCTGCTGGTGCTCTCCTGCTCTGAAAGGAAACTAGAGTTAGCATCTGTGTACACATTTAGGCAGAGTGTCTACCCCACAGTTTGCGTGTATATATATATATATATATATATATATACCATGGGATGCATACACAAAGTATATACCCCAGATGCAGCAGTATCTCTAGCACGCTAGAGGGAGCCATTACATAATTGCAATGACCCTTCCTCCCCCCTCCAATTAGCTGAACAGGCGTGGAAAAATCGCTGGACATTCTGAGACGTCTTGAAGGTTTGGCAGAAGGCTATAGAATAAGGAGAGGAAAGCAGAGAACTCGAGTTACAGTCAAACGAGGTCTCCTAATAGCTCAGGGGCTTATGCTGCTGTTTGTTAAACTTTAAATATTGTGCTGCTTTTATAGGGAACTTCTCCAAATATGTGACTTAGCCAAATACGCCAATTTTCATCAGCCAATCTGAAGCCCTCATGCAGAAAGCAAAGCCCATTTTGTAAACATATCCTTTATTTCGTCTGTCTGTCGCTCTCACACAGAAAGTTGGCACGTCTGAGAGTAGTGTTTTTCCCCTGCCACTAATATATGTATAGTTTATTTATACACTTTATTTTAACACAGCATTAGTTCTATAACGGTTAACAGCAGACTTGCTCTGTGTAGCAAACTATCCATTTCACAGCTACAAAGAGATCCTTAGGACGGGAAGATGGGTCTGGAAAGAACACTGATTTGAATTTATAAATTTCCCAGACTTTTTCCAAGTCAAATGATATTTATGGACATAATAACTCAGGGCTGAAGGTTATCTTACTGAGCAAGGCGAAGGAGCAGCTGCCTTAATTGAATCTTTTAAGAGATGCTCCTAAAATAATTCAGGAGCGTCTTATAAGTGCTACAGAGTATATTTTCCCTTTTTAAATTTATTTTTCTGGTTTTTTTTCCCCTTTCCCCCTAAATGATTCTTGCTACTTACACGCTGGTCACAAATGGCAGCTTCATGTCGGTACGCACGGGTCGAGACCGGCGCTCCGGCAATCCGAGCACGCACCTTTCCAGCCTCGGTCCTCCCCCCGCAACCACCGCCCCCGGCCGGGAGCCTCCTGCCGCGCCGCTTCGGGCGGGGAGAGGAGCGGGGAATGCTGCTGCGGCCCCCGGCTCCTCATCCGGGGCCGCCCCGCGCCGCGGCCCCGCGGGCAGGCGGGAGATACTCCCAGACTCGGGACCTGCCCCTCGGGGAGGGGAGACCCTCGCGGGGCGGCTCGGCAGGGCCGGGGCGGAGGTGACGGCGGGGGGTTGTCCTCATCCACACACACCCCTCCCGACACGCATCCTCGGGTCGGCAAGTCCCCGGGGTGCTCGGGGACCGCGCAGCGGAGCCAAGTCCTCACCCTCGCAGCGCTTTGGGCGAGTTCGGGGGTGTCGCGCCCCCCCTCCTTTCCCACCTGTCAACACGGAAGACTTGTTAATACGTCTCAAAAAATAAATAAATAAGCGGGCGGGGGGGAGATGTAGATATAAATAAATAACTAACGCGGAGCCGGGAGCGGCCGGGGGGGGGGGGCTGGTGGCGCTGCGGGGCGCGGCGGCGAGATCCCGCATCCCTCCCGCCCGGCCGGGCCGCTCGCGCGCTGCGCGTCCCCCTCCGAGCCGATCTAATCAATGACACCCAGCGCCCGCCGCAGCCACGCCCCCCACCCGCCCGCCGCCCGCCATTGGCCGCTGGAGGCCGGGGCCGGGCGCCGCCGCCGCCGCCGATTGGCTGGCGCTGAATCCGTATCAATGTTTAAGCCGCGGCGTGAGGTGAATAGCGGCAGTCGGAGAGTGGAGCTGGGCGAGTGCGGCGCGGCGCGGCGGCCCCGCGAGTGCTGCAGTGAGGGAGGCGAGGCGGAGAGGGGCGGGGGGGGGAGAGAGAGGGAGAAAGAGAGAGAGAGAGAGAGCGAGCGAGCGAGCGAGCGAGCGCGCGAGGCAAAGCAAAGCGCGGCTCCAACTGTTGAATTTTCTCTGAATTCTCCACTTACCTGCGGGCGGCTGGTGAAATGGATCTGGTTTATCTGGGATCGGCGTTCGCTCCGCGTGCTGCCTGGCTAAGACTGGCGACCGTCTGTTTGCAAGGGGCCACCCATCAATGAGGCAGAGAAGAATATTTGTTTTTTCTTCTTTTTCGTTTGAAAGCCTCCCTACCACACGTTGCAGAATTAACTGTGTACTTTGGGTCCGGACTCAAATAAAGGAGAAAAAAACGGTGCAGAACTGAGACTCGGAACTAGATCTGTGAGCAATGTATTGGGAACCTATATTTTTATTGGGTTTTTTTTTCTTTTAATTTGAAAGATTTCTGATTTATTTCACACATAACACTGAGGAAAGGTGGTTAAAAACACTCAGCAAAGCAGGAATCAGACGCGCCTCTGTGCCAGTGAGTGGATAACAGCCTTGTTTTCCTGATCCTCAGTCTCCCGGAGAAAGAGGTATAGTAAAAGTGTAGCTGGATCCAACACCCCCCCTCCCTTCGTTTTTTTTTTTCTCTCTTCTTCCCTCCCCCCCTCTCCAAAATATAAATCTGATTAATTTTTTTCCTGTCTGTAGAGTGAGTCAGAGAAGCGTTAGGAAGAAGCTGCAACTAATGCCTGTGAAGGGAGGAACATGAGGCGATAGTCAATGTGATTTGTTCCGCTGGATCTGACTCATCCAAGCAGATTGAAACACCTGCATTTCTGGATTTGACATTCATTTATTTCAGGTTGTTAAAAGAACTTGAAATAAAATTTTGCTACCCTTCCCCACTATTTACCTATACACTGTATCGCTGGGAAAGGTGTTTATTGGAGAGGGGGAACGCATCTGGCGTTGCCGCCGCTCTTCTCCCCTGTACCAAGATGCCCAGAGAGACTGTTAAAGCTTTGAAAGGACTGCAAAAAATGCATCACACAGATCGCGGAACTGCATAGGTTTTAATGTAAGCGAATTAGTCGATTAAAAGATCTCCCACTTTATTCATCGCCAGGATTGGTTTTCCTCTTCTCCCTTCCCCTAAATGAAGAGGACTAGGCGGCAGTGTCATTGGAAGGAGACGTTGAATAGAAAGAAAAGAGAGGCACTTGATAGCGCAGCCCTGTGAATACATAGACTGTTTTCCTTTTAACGAGAGACTAAGAAAGAGAGTGTGTGTGTGTGCGTGTGTGGTGGTGGCTTTTCTTTCTCTCCCCCGCAACCCCCCCCCTCTCTCTTGCTCTTTCTTTTTTTTTTTTTTTTTTTTTTTTTTTTTTTTAATCTATGCGTCCAGCCATGGGTTGCCTGTTGCTTTCCTCTCGGCTGCAGAGAATAGCAAACTGGCATTAAACTGCATCGAGAAAGTGCAGCTCCTCAGACACGCATACGCACACACACATAGATACACAGAGAGAAAGGATGTGGTAGTGGCGGCGGCTACTGGCCTGTCTTAAAGAAACCCAAATGTGCTGCTGATAGAGCACGGCCTGAGCCCTGAGCTTTCTCTCAAAATACATATTTACTGTTAATGAT
>NW_016690230.1:554450-683361 GCF_001604755.1 Lepidothrix coronata
TTCCCCTCTTGCCCTGCAGTCCTCGCTCCCACTCCCTTTGATTCGGGAAGGAAACAGTGAGGGTGTACAAGACAGAGAGGGGGGAAATACCGATGGCAGCGAGATGCAGCCCTCCGCCGCAAGCAATGCAAGATTAGATCTCTAAATGCAGCAAAACACTCCCTGAAAACCAACAACCCCGCGGTGCAATCAGACATTTCACTACCTCTCACTGCACACGAAGAGGGCTTCAACAAGCTGAGACTTTTTTTTTCCCTTCTCTCCTACCCCTCCACTCCATCAATCGCATCACAAGCGATGAGTAGCAAATAAGCTTTTCTATCTCTTGCTACAGACCTGTGACCACCCTCCTTTCCTATGTATATATAAATACACATATTTAAGAAAAATATTTTTGATTTAAAAAAAAACACAAACAACTACTGCCGCCGGTTTTTTTATTATTGTTATTATTTTTATTATCCTTTGTACATCTGCGGGGATTCAAGGATCAGGAACATATCGCCTGCCCGGAGGAGAAGATCTTTTGCAAATTTTCTGATTTTTGAAACCCTCCCACTGCCAAAGTTGGACAGCCGAAGTAACTGCGAGGGGACTGCAATCACGGCAAGCTCTTGCTGAAACGCTGCCGAAGCTGTTCCCTCCCTCCCCTTAGCCCCCCCGCACACGATTGCTTCCTCCCTCTGAGCTACATGGTCTATTTGCTGCCTCCCATCCTGTGCAGACGTTTTAGAGCAACAGGTTCAGGAACTTGAAATATAGGGGTGGGGAGAGAGAAGAGAAAAAAAAAAAGAAAAAGGAAGAAAAAAAAAAGAGCCCTCGGAGGAGGAAGAACAACCCCAGCGCAGGAGGCAAAGAACACGGGGACAACCCTGGTCGTCGCTGCAGCCCCGGCCACCTCCACCCCCTGCTCGGGGATGTACCTTTCCATTTGTTGCTTCTTCTTCTTCTGGGCTCCTGCCCTGTCGCTAAAGAACCTGAATTACTCGGTGCCAGAGGAGCAGGGAGCGGGCACGGTCATCGGGAACATCGGACGCGATGCGCGGCTGGCGGCAGGCACGGGGGGAGGCGGGATGCTGCCTGCGGAGCGTGGCGCTCCCGGTGGCGGCCGCGGCCCCAAGTCCACCTTCCGGGTGCTGGAGAACTCAGCCCCGCACCTCCTGGACGTGGACGGGGAGAGCGGGCTGCTCTACACCAAGCAACGCATCGACCGTGAGGCGCTGTGCAGGCGCAGCGCCAAGTGCCAGTTGTCCCTCGAGGTGTTTGCCAACGACCAGGAGATCTGCATGATCAAAGTGGAGATTCAGGACCTGAATGACAACGCACCATCCTTCCCCTCTGACCAAGTGGATATGGACATCTCGGAAAATGCTGCACCAGGCACCCGCTTCCCCCTCACCAGTGCCCACGACCCAGATGCTGGGGACAATGGTCTGCGCACCTACTTGCTCACCCGTGATGACTATGGCCTCTTTTCCCTTGATGTGAAGTCCCGTGGTGATGGCACAAAGTTTCCAGAGCTGGTCATCCAGAAGCCATTAGACCG
Source organism: Lepidothrix coronata (assembly GCF_001604755.1). NCBI lineage: Eukaryota > Metazoa > Chordata > Aves > Passeriformes > Pipridae > Lepidothrix > Lepidothrix coronata. Next base: position 555,997 of record NW_016690230.1, read on the forward strand.
TGAGGAGCAGAGTCATCACACCCTGGTATTGACAGCACTGGATGGTGGCGACCCACCGCGTTCAGGCACGGTGCAGATCAATGTGCGCCTCATTGACTCCAATGACAACAGCCCCATCTTTGAGGCGGCCTCCTATGTGGTAGAGCTGCCGGAAAATGCACCCCTAGGCACTGCTGTCATCGACCTCAATGCCACTGATGCTGATGAGGGTACCAATGGAGAGGTGCTCTACTCCTTCAGTGGCTACGCGCCTGAACGTGTCCGTGACCTGTTTAGCATCGACCCACAGAGTGGCCTCATCCGTGTCAAGGGCAACCTGGACTATGAGGAGAGCGGCCTCATTGAGATTGATGTCCAGGCTCGGGACCTGGGGCCCAATCCCATCCCCGCTCACTGCAAGGTCACTGTCCGCCTCATTGACCGCAATGACAATGCTCCCACCATTGGCTTTGTCTCTGTTCGCCAGGGAGCACTGAGTGAGGCTGCCCCACCAGGCACCGTCATTGCCCTGGTGCGGGTTACTGACCGTGACTCCGGAAAGAATGGGCAGCTCCAGTGTCGGGTGCTGGGCGGTGGCGGCGGGCCCGGTGCCGTTCCTTTCACCCTGGAGGAGAACTATGACAACTTCTACACTGTGGTCACTGATCGACCTCTAGACCGTGAGGCACAAGATGAATACAATGTGACCATTGTGGCACGTGATGGGGGCAATCCCCCACTTAACTCCACCAAGTCATTTTCCGTCCGTATCCTTGATGAGAATGACAACCCACCCCGCTTCAGCAAGAACCTTTATGTCTTACAGGTGCCTGAGAACAACATCCCTGGAGAGTATTTGGGCTCAGTCTTGGCCCAGGACCCTGACCTGGGCCAAAATGGGACAGTGTCTTACTCCATTTTGCCTGGGCATGTGGGAGATGTCTCTATCTACACCTATGTCTCTGTCAACCCTACAAATGGTGCTATCTATGCTCTGAGGAGCTTCAACTACGAGCAGACAAAGCACTTTGAGTTCCGTGTGCTGGCCAAAGACTCTGGTTCGCCCCACCGTGAAAGCAACGCCACAGTGCGTGTTACTGTGCTCGATGTCAACGATAACGCGCCCCTCATTGTCCTTCCTGCCCTCATCAATGACACTGCCGAGCTGCAGGTACCACGCAATGCCGGGGTGGGCTACCCTGTGGGGACCGTCCGCGCCCTGGACAGTGACTTTGGGGAGAGTGGGCGCCTCACATATGAGATTGTGGAAGGCAATGAGGAGCATTTCTTTGAGATGGACCCCACTAGTGGTGAGATACGCACCTTGCATCCCTACTGGGAGGAGCTCAGCCCTGTGGCTGAACTGGTGGTAAAAGTCAGTGACCATGGCAAGCCCAGCCTCTCTGCAGTGGCCAAGCTCATAGTCAGGGCCTTGGCAGGGCCCCTGCCCGAGGCCGGTGAGCCACAGGTGAACGGTGAGCAGCACCGGCGACCACACTGGGACTTGTCGCTGCCCCTTATCGTGACGCTGAGCACTGTCTCCATCATCTTGCTGGCTGCCATGATCACTATTGCTGTGAAGTGCAAGCGAGAGAACAAGGAGATCCGCACCTATAATTGTCGCATTGCTGAGTATAGCCACCCTCAGCTGGGAGGAGGGGGAGGCAGTGGCGGGGGAGGAGGAGGCAGTGGCAGTGGAGGGGGCAAGGGCAAGAAGAAGAAGATCAGCAAGAATGACATTATGCTGGTGCCCAGTGAGGGCGAGGACAGCCGGGGTCCCCTCAATGTTATGAATGTGGTGAGCAGCCCATCCCTGGCCACCTCACCCATGTACTTTGACTACCAGACCCGCCTGCCCCTCAGCTCTCCCAGGTCCGAGGTGATGTACCTGAAGCCCGCCTCCAACAACCTGACTGTACCCCAGGGACATGTGGGCTGCCACACCAGCTTCACAGGGCAAGGGACTAACGCCAGCGAGGCTCCCCCGAGCCGGATGTCCATAATTCAGGTAGGAGACTTTTAGAATACCCCGGATCTCACTTTAGACACTGGTTTAACTTTCCCTTCTGTCTGCAGTGAAATCTGCTGTAATGCACCACTGAAGGGACCAACACAAGTCACTAAAGAGAGGTGGACCTAATGAAAGTGGAACCAGATCACATCTGGTGGGTCTGGCTCTACTGTCACACTGATGTTTTCCATGTGATTCAAAAGCAAATACCCACTGAAACATACATAGTTACGGCAGTGCCAAAGAGGTGCATGTGAGAGTGTGGACAGACTTTTAGTACATTTGGGGCACGCTGGTGTATTTTCCCAGAAGATTGTCAGACAGAGGTGGGCACTTCCACAGGTTTCACTTCTCTTTGGTTTGCTGTGGAGAATAGGGAAGGCATTTCTGAAGTGGTCCTATTATCTGAGGTAAATAACAGGACAGGGGAGAAACTTTACACACTGAGGACATCTATTGCAACAGTGTATCATAGCCCTCCAATCTTTTGTACAAATGTGAGCTATATTTCCAAGATGTATGGTTTAATTTTTTTTAATTTCCTTCTTCAGAATATATATCCATAAATATATTTTTGATGGTATCATAGGGGCCTCATTGCCTCCTCCTCTCCCCCAAAACGACCTTCAGTGCTGAAAATTCTGCATAGTCAAATAGAAAGAAGATGTATGTGGTAATTCCCTTCTACCCCCAAATGTTAACAAAACTCACATCCTGTCATAAACCAGAAAAACAACTAGTCAGATTTCCAGTAGCCTGAGTCAATACTGATGATTGCTTTATAGCAAAAGACTTGTGTGCTCTGTCTTTTACCAAAGTTCATTTAGAAATTATAGCTGGCTGCATTGTGCTGCTAGTTACATCCATACTGTCCTCTACTGACTTTTCCGAATGTGAGAAATGGCAGAACTTGGACCATTGGACATAGGGTGCTAATTAAAGAATGACTTAATTTTTAGCAGGTACTTTAAAGTCCAAGTTCAGAAGATTTATTTCAGAGCAGTGAACTTTCAGAGTGAAGATGAGGGCAGAATTTGGCTCCAGTTGATTTAATTTAAAGTATTACTTCATGATTAATGCAGCTTAATGTTCAAACACTACAGGTATGTTCCAAAGTGATTTTTAACGTTTGGATTGAAAGCAGGCTCTGGATAATGGCTATTAAATATATTTGAAATGTCATATCTCTTTTATCCTGTGGTTCTCCTAATATGCTGGTCTGAGTCATAGGGGAATGAGCTGAGTGTATCAGAAGCGACACAGACTCATTTTGTGTATGCAGCTAGTGAGAAAGAAGTCGCACTGTAGTCACTCAATGTACCTAAAGAAGATTCATAATACCTTGGAGTTATCATACCTTGTGATCTGTTGACACCAAGTGTTCTAGATGCCATCTGTATCTAATACTTTGAACTGAATAGAAATGGCCATCGGTAATTGGCACGTTAAAGAACCAAAATTCAAGTAACTGATGGCCTGTAAATGGAACATTTATAAGTGGGGGGGAAAAAAAAGGAAAAAAAAAAAAGGCTGCCTGTACAAGGTCACTGCAAACTAATCCTCAACTCACTACCGAGTTGTGTCACAGAAACAATTCCATTTTACGCCTATCACGAATTTGTGTTGCTATCAATTAGGTGAGTGGAGCAATACTTAAAATCTGAAATTGATTTTAACAAAAAGTGACACTTTAGAAAAGAGTTTAGGTTAGGGCACAACCAGAGATAATTTGATTTATAATTCATGCTTTAAAAAACAAATAACTTTCAATGACACTTGTTTAAGTAATGTCAACTTTTTTTTACTGTAAAATGGAGTTGTCAGAATGCTAAAAAAACCTCCACATTTTTTTCCCTACTGACAAGCATAATAGTTAATAAAAGACAGAAAATTATAATTTCCTAGAACCATTTAATGTCTATATAAAGCAATTAATTAATGTATTGATGCTACTGAATAGTAAAGTTTCAATTGTAGTGTAAAATCCCTATGGAAAATATGATTCCTTTTTTTTACAGTGTTCACTGTATTATATCAATCATGATTATTTTTCCCCTGAGATCTATATAAAGCTAAAAGAGGAATTTCCTCCCTTAAAAAGTGTGTTGTGGTCTCTAAAAGAGTTTTCATTATAAGAACTGTGGAAAATGTTAACTGTAACTCCTCATAGCACATACTGGTATATCTAATATTGGTTTTGCTTTCCCTCGATATCTACACAGAGTGTTTTAGATGTTTAGATGTTTCAGTCAGTAGATTAGAAAGCATTCAGTTTTACCTAGTGAACAATGTGTTCAAACATACTTATTGATACTATAGTTTGTAGTCATATTGGCAAAACATACGCAGTATGAAAGTGTTCTTGGTTTCTATTTAGAAATGGCTCAGATTTAAAGTAGCTAGATAGGAAAATTGATCATCTTCTCTAGAGTTTCGCATTACTAAAATACATTTTGTATTCTCCATCGCCACATCTCTGGAGTAGATTTGATATAAAATTTGCATTTAGAATGTAGACACTATTTTATGTCTGGTCCTGTACTTCTGCCTCATGTAAAATTTAAACTGCAGACTTAAGGAGAAATAGTAAAGGATCAGCCCTCTCTCTGGGTCTGCTGTATCCTTAATCACTCCAGGAAACCTGTGTCTGCATATGTAGATTGCACAGTTAGGAATCAAAGGTGTAACCAATGGAAAAAAAAAGAAACAGAATCCAAACAGCTGCTTTATAATCTCTGTTTGGTAATCAATACAAATAAGCAGTTGTCTTTGTTATTTCGGTAAGGGAAAGGTAAACAATTGCATAGGAGCTCTCTAACAAATATTCCCTTTAGCTTTTACAGATATATTACTGAACCACAATAATCTCACATTATGTAATTCATACAATGGAACTGCATTTCTTCGCTCATTTTCTTGGCAACTGTTTAATGACAGAATTCTCTAACAGGAACCTGTTATTAAAACTTTATATATATATATATATATATGTACATACTTATATATATATGGAGATAGATATATATACATGCTAAATATTATATTATTACTTAGTACATCCAGTGGTTTCTATAAATATTTAAAAGTAAATAAATAATTTCTTTCTCAATAAGATTCACGTTTTCTCACTCTCATTAGGAGTGCGTAATAATTTATTTTTTTTTGCTTCAGTTACTAGTAAGACCTAGTCAATGGGCTTTACAGTTCCCTTATTTCTCATTAATAGTATTTTACTCTACAGATAGCCCAATTTATATCAACAAATGCCTGTGGAGTAAAGTGTTACTTAGAGACTATGGGCTTTAGACTGACCCAAAATGACCAACAGTTGAATAAAATGCTTCCTGATATGTATGAGCAGTATAATCTTTTCTCTCTTTAAGTGACTTCTGTTATGCACTAGTCACACAGTTTAACAACTCGTGTGTTTGTTCACTACTTTGTAGCATCCATCTGGATGAATTAGTCACAATTTCTTTATGCAGGTTTCCAATAGATAAAAGTGTGGATACATAAAGGAAAGCAAATTGTTTCTTTACACAAGTGGGTGTAAATAGATTCCTCAAAGTGATATAACAGTAGTGTAGAAAGCTATCTACATATGCAAGTGTTGATCATCCTAAATATTATTTATTGCTATATGAGTTGTGCAACTTGGAGAATTTTGTAAATATATCAGGAATAAGGTGGGTGTGAGTAAAGAAAGTGGTGGTCACAGCTTTTGCTAAACAACAGCTAAAAATGAATGACTGTGCTAAAAGAAGCTCTCAAGCTGGGAATCACCATAGCTGCTGTACCAGGCAGTCATTTAGCATTTTAAGATAAAGTACAGATCATTCTTAATACTTCGGGCACCTGTTTATGATGTGGCAACATATTAATGTCAAGTCCCAGTGCAGCTTCATCACCAGGTGTCTAGTAGTACCTAAGAAGATAGTGTCTTCAGGGGAAATAAAACACATGAGCCATATTAGTGCTGCTTTGTCTTTAAATATGCTATTTCATGCTTTACTTTGAGAAACTTTTGCTCAGAAATTTCAAGATTGTGAAAAGAAGTTTGCAGCTGCTGCATATAAGAAGCAGCTTTCCTTGCAGAAGTTGTATTCATTCTCAGCGATTTAAATTCCTATTTGAAAACAGAGGTATTAACTTTTTATATCATCTACTGCGAATGAGGACTATTATTCTCTTTCACTAGAACTAGTACAAGGTAACATTTTGCAACAAGGGGATACTGGAGCAGTTCTAAACATTTGCAAGTTTGCAGGTTCATGCTCTGTATGTTCCAAAGTTTCACAGTTGCATATTCTGGGGTTGTATCGAAGGACATTAAATTATCGTCAGATGAAACTTTGGAACGACCTAACTTGCATTTTTTCTAATTTTTACAGTGTTTTACAGGGCTAGATATCTTGCAAAATAGCTCCTTTAATGTTTGCATTATGTAAATATAGTCTGCAGTTAGTGTGGTTTGGTGTTACATTGTTCTATACCTTTACTTTTATCCATTCTTTGAAGTCAATTCCAGAGTTGCCTGTGTAATAATTTCAGGACAGGATCTTTTCTATGTTTCCATGAAGCTTTATTTAATTTTTTGTCAAGAAGCACTGCATAATATAGTGACATAAAGCACATCTGGCAACATGCCGCTCACTGTGGCATCTGCTGTGGATGCTGAAATAGAAAGAGAAAGCAGAATTGAGCTCCTGTTTCATGTTACATCTGTTCTGGTCTGGTCTCCTTGATGATATTATTTATACCACTATTATTTCAAAAGGATCATATTTTATATATAGGCCCATACGAAATCTAAAGAACTTTCCAAGATGAAATGGTGTAATATAAAACAATAAAAATAATAGAGAAAAAACAATTTGAGTCTGAAGTTGAATACAGATATTATGAAAAAAATAATATTTCCAGAACACAAATTCTTGTTAACCAATAAATTAAGAATAATATCTCTGTAGAACTTGCTGTTTTATAACATAAAAGAAATGAAGCAAGTTATGCAAGATTTAGTGTACCACAACTCTCAACTGCTCTTAAAGTTGTCTGAGCTTTCCACAACTTGGTGCTCAGTGTCACTACCTAAACTTAGATGAGGAGATCCATAGAGCTTTGTGGCTACCACTGCAATTTCAATGACTGATTGATCCTTCAAAGAGTTATCTTTTAACAACAGATTTTGTCAGGTTTCTATTATGCTTACCCACATTGATGAAAAGACCTGTTCTTAACTCATATTTCAGTCAATAGAATAATTTTGACTTCATAAATTATTTCAGTGGTTCAAGAGTGAATTGTGACTAAGAGCGCTATGGAGTACAGCCAAGAATAGTATGTTTGGGCCCTTTATTTTGAGATATGGGCTTTTTGTGATTTTTTTTTTCTTATAGCATCTTTATAAAGAATTAAGGAAACTGGAATGTAGATGGTTTTGTAACTACAATGTTAATTGTAACATAGAATCATAGCATTGTTTAGGTTGGAAAAAATCTTTAAGATGATCAAGTCCAGTGGTTAACCCAGCATAATCCTATGTGCCACTGAAAGAAGAAATCAAAGACTCCATTGAACATATTGCTGAACATATGTTTCCATGTTTTCAAATGTTTTTGAAACTGTGCAATATAGCATTATTGTTAAAATTCACCAAATATTGTTACATGGAAAATTATTATTAGGTATGTGTGAAATATTCACAAATATCACCCGGTATTAAAAAACAATAGATACAACCTGGTTTCTCTGATGAGACAAAAATATCATTAAAAAAAATTCATCCAAGGTCACAACACTTGGTTGTAAACCAATTGGTATTTTGTTTAAAGAGCAAAAAAAAAGTTAGGGGTTTTTTTTCTTCTTTTTTCCTCAACATTTTTTCTTTCTCTTCACTAACTTCCTCCCCAGGGAATAGTAACATACCAGCTAATATTTACATGTATGTTCTAAGTATCATGCTTGATTTCTCTTTCTTTCATTGTTTCTACAAAAGTTAAAAATGTCTCATCGAACTAGTTTTAGGTTTTGCTATGCAAGGCATTTATTTTACATACCAAAAGTAGATGTATATGGTTTGGGTTTGGTTTTATTTTTTTTTGTTGTTGTTGGTTTTTTTTGTTTGTTTTTTTGTTTTCTGAAGAAAACATATAAGTTGCATGGCAGTGATCCTGAGATACTACTTCAAGACTGAGGAGTGCCTGCACGTATAAAGAAAAGACATTTTGACACTCGTACTGGTATTTTCCAATAGGTAAAAAAATTCTGTGATGAGAACGTAAACAATGATTTGTTGACTGGAGCAGAAATATAACTCTGTTTTTATCTTTAAAAGTATAGAAGCAATCCTTTGATGTCAAAAGGTCAGTGTAGAGCAGTTGGGACAAATTTTTGTAGCAGATAGCCTGAGAGCTTTATGCTTTCAATTGTATCTCTACTTCGCCTGTAAGAGAAGTGGTGAAATTAATGCTAAAGGGTTCAAAAGTACAAGAAACAAGTAAAACTCTCAGGGGACTACAGGCTCTTGCCTAGTAGGAAAAAAAGAGAAAAAAGAAAAGAAATAGAAAAAGGTATTAAGAAGAGAGTGACAAAATGATTTAGGGAAAAAGTTTAAGTGTTTTATTTGTTATGTTTTTAAGGGGGCATCAAGGAGATTAACTAGTTACTCCTTTTGTTGATATGAGATGAAATGTAGTAGCATACAGCCTGGCATAAGTCTTACCCAGGGTATGTTCTAAGCCTTATTAGTATATTTTTGATAGTCTTTTTAGTTCAACCTTTGTTTTTCAGTCTGCTGTAGACAATTTTTTTTTTAACAGAAGAAGATTCTGGATTAATTACTGTAAATCCTATGAGAAACAAAAAAGTGAATTATTAAGCATTTTAGATAAAATACTCAGTATTAAGTACGACATTCAAGAACAAGCAAATTCTTATAAATGTCCCTGTTAATTAGGATATTAGACAGTGCTTTAAATAACCTCCTTGAGCAGTCATATATTTTCTAGCTAAATCCCAAAGGCTGCTGATACAACTCCTGATTATTAAGGTCTCACAAGAACCATCTCCTACTGATTTACTTTCAGTAGGTAGTGGTATTACCTGTATAGAAAGGATAGCAGATCAGTTCATCTCGTGCGCTTGAGATGAGAAGATATTTCCTTTTTTTTGCTGTGTAATCTGTCCTCAAAATTGAGGAGTACCTCTGCATATAAGATAAAATTGCATAGTTTCAGCCAATTATAAGTGTTATTTATACAGAGGGAAAGCATAAAGATCAATTTGTATCTCTCTTTGGTGCAGTGAGGGGGTATTAAGACAAGTGAAATCCCTGAAATTAACAGTATTTTATTTTAACCATGGACCTTTCTGCTGGCTTTGTGGTATATATATCAGATCAGAGTTTCTCAGGTTCATAAAATACTTTAATCCATAATAGAAAAGTTTTTAATCTCATCCTGTTCCCTGCTGGGTGGCTTTGTGCTGCAGTCTCCATGGCATGCCAAAGGAGGACTCAAAAGGGTAAGGGAAAAGTCTTGTTATGAGATACAAATGCATAATTTCAGCTGTGTGGGTAGGACCTCTGATAGATGCATTTTAAGTTCTTTCAGTATTGACATGCAAAATTAGCTTCAGACCATCTATTGATATATGTATGACATGCGTGTATTTGCCTGTACTAGTTCTAGTGACACTATGATTACTCCTATTTTGCAGTCCTTGCCCTGGAACACTTCCAAGAAATTTTATTGTATTAAAATGACTCTTACAGTTCATTGAGCACCCAGATAACACTGTTGAATGTGATTGGTGCGTTTGCACATATTTATTCAAAAAAATCAAGCAGTTAAACCGCACAATTATGGGAAAACAAATCATAACAATAAAAGACCATTTAAGTTAACAAGCTTTGTGATCAAAGAATAAATATAGGTTAGATAAATGAGACTGTAGATGTAACTAATCTACATAAATAAACTTTGGTCTGATTAGAGGAAAGTAATATATTAAAACAATCTAAAGGTATTAAAAAAGCATTTTACTTTAGTACTTTTATCATTTTTAGTTTTATTTCATCATATTTTTAACATTTTCATTCAGTAAAAATAGCTGAGTTTAGTGATAAACTACTTTTACGTGTTTTTATTTTTTGATTAACAATGTTTACAGTGCAAAGAAAGTCTAAACTAATACAAGTAAACAAAAGTAACATCATAAGTTTCCAATCTAGTTTGAATGCATCGTGTGTCAAAAACCTAAAACATTTTTTAATGTCTTAATTTTGAATTTTTTTTTTATGTGGCAATGTTTTTGATTGATTTTTAATTAAAGAAAAACATTAAAGGGAACATTTAAAGGACAATTTCTTGTTTACTGTCTTTATCAGCAGAGAGCAGCCTTTGTAGTGTTTGAAAGCTGGTGCATTAAAAATCAATTGCAAGTCTTCAAAGCTGTAAACTCTTGCTTGCTTTGTAGATATATACTGTTTTTAAAATCATTGGAAGCATACTTGACAATTGAATTAAAACAAAAGGTAAATAATGGTTTCATGAAAATTTGAAGGATTTTAATGTATTTTTAATAAGAGCTACAGGATTTTTTCTGTAGAGGCAGACATGTGAATCACAATTTGTAGCTTCTAAGTGCATAAGTTGTTCCTAAAGACAACTATATGTATTCATTTATTAAGAGAATTTTGTTTTAAACTTCTGTTGGTGTTATTCTGTTGTTTTTAATGAATGCCATGATTCAAACACAGAACGTCAGTTTCTTTACTGACATTTACTATATTTCTGTCTTGCTCTTTGCTGATTGCTAAGCAACCACTTATGATTGTTTAGCTACAACTCAGTTCCAAAAAAAAAAAGGTGAGCTGAAATGGGCTAAACAAATGTTCATTAATTCTTAATGAAAATATTTAAATTCTATAAAATTTTAAAGATGACAAAGAAAAGAACACTGTTTTAACACTGTACTTCATATTCAGCACTTAAGCTACTACCAGCAGAGTCAAAAATACTCTTTTTGCACAGATCTAGGAAAAACCAGGATCATATCCTTAATCAGGAATAATGCATAAGGAATTTCAAGACCCATGGAAATATACATATATATGTAAAATTAAATTAATATAATTTCTTTCAGGGCATGATCTTTAACCACTTAATCAATGAGCATTTAAATTTAAGTCAGTGTAGAACCACTGAAATAAATAGCTCACTTACAGGAGGGAGGGTTGCTGATGTGCATAAGCATGTGCAAAATTCTGCAGAATCTGTTAGTGTGTGTTACCTGAACTGCTCCCTGTTGCTTCTCTCCTTCGCCTTAAGAACACTGCAAAGCTGCAAGAGCTGTTCATTTCACTTAGCCTCCAACTATATTTTCTAGTATTCTATTGAGATAGTCCTGATGTCTTGCTTTTTCGCATAGACTTGTGTAATTTGATATGCAGATTTGAAGATCATAAAAACAATCCTGCTTTGATGATCATGTGCAAGATTATCCAGCCAGAGCTGTAAAGTACCAAGTGTGTTCTTTTCTGATCTCTTCGTCATTTCAGTGGATCAAATAAGAATAAGAATATAGTGGATTTTAGAGTTTAGATTTCTAGGCTATAGGCCAGATGATATAACTGTCTGTATGAATGCATAAGTGGAGATACAAAGAAAAGAGAGCAAAATGGAATCAAAATAACTACCTAGGTGGATAAAAAGCATTATTAATGGGCAATGTGCATCTAATTATTTTGTATATATTGTCTAGAATGCATCAAGTTTAGAGAAAATGATGTTGTCATTTTTTTTTCTGAGGTAAGAGTATAGGTAAGGAAGAACCTTATTTTCTGCTTTGTGATGGAATCCTGTTATGGGACTTCAGGATTGAGAGTGATGATTAATAGGAGATATAAGTCATGCAACCTGTGAAAATAAACAGCACTTAACTGATTCAATTAGGTATTAAAAAGCACCTGATAATTTGCATCTTGTAGCTCCAAGGCAAGAAATGTATCAGTCAGCTTCATAGCCACTGGGTGAAAAAGAGGTTATTATTTCTTAAAATATATAGTCTTCATTTTATCTACATCTGCAAAAGTATTTTGTCTGTTTAAACCATGTGCAGTTTCTTTTCAGGTCGAACAGGCAATAGTATTGCAAGGGGCAAAAGTAACTGGTTATTTAGTTTATTATATACCCATTGGCCACCATATACATGATCTTTCCCAAAAGTATGCCTCTCATCATTGCAACAATGTGGTGGTAACAAAATAATAATTCTTCAAGCCTGAAATAACCCATTTTAAGTACTGTCCTGGGCTCATTTGTTTGAAACAGGCTTCCAGAAGTTTGAAGAAAAATTTAGTTTCAGTTCATTTAAAGTCTATGTAGACCACACATAATCTTTATTTCATCCCTTGATACTGGCAAAGGAACCTTACGAATGAGTATCTGGATTTCCAGATTTCAACCTACTTGTTAGTGTACTTTACACAAATGAAAGTAAAGCAAGAGGAAACTGTTTCTATTAAGCAAATGTAAGCTTTGGAAATTTTGGTAAGCATTGGAAAAGATATTTAGACAAAGATAAATTACCTGCAGTCATAGTGGTCTTACTTCATACCAGTGAATGAAGAAATAGGTATACATGTTGAATAGCCATGGGAGAAGACTTAATTTAAGGGAAAGGTTTTGTTCCGATTTAAGTTCTGGTTTTTCTATAGTGTTTTATAATAAAGACAATTACATAGTAATTTGGGTTAGAATGCATGCCCAGTTCCCCATCTCAAAACCCAATTTGTTACTACCTGTGGCTATTTCTATTAAAAAAGAAACATAATTACTATGAGTCTCAGCAGTCTAAGAGTAAATTTTTGCAATTACAATACTTCCCTTGGGCAGATGTGTGAAAATGGCAGATTAATTCCTGCCAGTCTATTCCTTGCATATTTGTAAGGTTAGTGGTAGCTTGGATTATCATTATATTGCTGCTGCTTATTATCCTATGGTTAAGGTTAAAGCAGCAATGCTGCTATATACCTCTAGGAATAGAATGCTATGCCACTGCCTTGTAAAGTCTGTGTGCTGAAGTGTGATACACAGCATTCTATGAGTAAGGAACTAGTTCTATTTTCATGGAAAGTGGATGAATTTGCTGTTGATCTTAGCATATTTTATAAGGGTATTCTGTATTCTATCACTTTGTACCTCAGAAGATTTAAACAAAAACACCAAACAAACCCAAGTTTAATAATTCTTAGGAATTTATCAGGACATTAAAGAAGTTGAATGTGAACCCAAGACTATGGTAGGGCCTTAGTATTTTATAGCTTTTGCTTTATCACCAATATCACAATGGCATGAAACAGATGGCCCTGAAATGATACAAATTAACAACTTCCCACAGAAATAATTTTATTCTTCTTCTAATGGGTTTTTCTATCTGAAAAAAAGTTTTGAGGGCACATGTGTAAAAGAATTACATGCAAATGCTGTGCTCCCGGGGGTAACTCTCTGAAGCTAAGCACCTAAGTCCATGTTGAATTCTGGTGAAGTTGGAAGTTGGTGTGGCTTCATGTGGGCTCTTGATCCACCTGCAGGGAGCAGCATTAGTCTGTGTTACACATGATCTGGTTTGATTATTCAGGAAAAGCAGTGTGAACAATCTTAACAAGTTATTTATTTTCCCTTTTGCATGAGTTTTGCTGGAGGAGACTGAGGGGAGACCTCATTGCAGTCTGCAACTTCCTCGCGAGAGGAAGAGGAGGGGCAGACATTGATCTCTTCTCTGCAGTGAACAGTGACAGGAACCCCAGGAAATGGCCTGAAGTTTTGTCAGAAGAGGTTTAGTTTGGATATTAGAAAAAGGTTCTTCACCTAGAGGTTGGTTGGGTGCTGGAACAGGCTCCCCAGGGAAGTGGTCACAGCACCAAGCCTGACAGAGTTCAAGAAGCATTTGGATTTGGGCACATGATGTGACTCTTGGGAATGGTCCTCTAGAGAGCCAGTAGTTGGAGTTGATGATCCTTGTGAGTCCCTTCCAACTCAGCAAATTCTGTGCTTCTGTGCTTCTGAGTTTTTGTTTGGAATTTCTTGCACTGTACCTGTCATGTTTTCATTACTTTTCCCATTTTGAAAGAGGCTTTCACATACACACACTTCTGAATGCCAGCTTGGAGACTTTTGTGATGTGGACGTTATTTAGAGAAGGTTGCATTAACTATTTTCTTTGAAAGATCATAAATAAAATTTGAAAAAAAACCAAACCAAAACAACAAAACTTCCTTCAGTTGTTCAATGCATTCCACTTTGAAAAAAAAGTGCTCACATGCTGGGTGAGCATCCTGCTAATTAGATAGAGAGGAAATCCATATTTTAATCTCTGTGTTCTAAATAACCCCTCAGCCAAATATTATCATTCATATTCTGCAACTCTATTCCTGGTGAAACCTGCAGCAGTGTCCTAGATGTTGACAAACTGACACTGGTTTGGAACAGAAAGATGACTTCACCTAGTCCTGGAATCTTTACAGAGACCATATCTGTCGTGGATCTTCTTCATTTTGCAGCAAAATCTGATTTCAGAATCATGATATGGCAAGCTGTAATGAGAAGGGCAATCCAGAACATTTTTTACCACTCTTTTAAGAATTTACAGGTCCAAGTCAGCCTTTAAATACCTATTAAATTAGAGGTTACCTCTAGAAATCCCTAGACAAGTGGGTGTTGTGTCCTAGTTGAGGTGATCCTATTGAGAAGGGTTGCTATTTTTTGTTTTGCTTGTTCTGAATCAACATAAGAGTCCTATGGTAACACATTGCAGTAGGTTAACATTGAAGTGACAGAGTTGTGGATGGATATACAAAGCCCTGTAGCAGAAAGGCTTTATTTTTTTCTGTCCAAGTCTACTTGATCACTGCTACTATGCTTAAGCTGTAATGGTGTATTCAATCAAACTTTCCATTTTATGAGGCACCTCATCGTAGACACATGACTGTTATGGCTTTAAAATATATTTAGGGACAGAACCTCTTGCTAAATTTGTGCAAGCCTAAATTATTTATCTTATGTCACAAATAATAAATCAACTCATCACCATTTTACGGTTGAAAATCTTCTTGCATGCCCATGTGAGTCTGTAAAGTTTGATGATCTACTATTCTGTCACAAATTCAGCCATTATTTTTGCGGCATATTTAGTGGTGTGGGTTTTTTTCTAGTGCTTAGAGGAAATAATTCTGTGAAGGTATTTGTGTAAAAGTAGGGCTTTGTAGCCTGTCACAAAATGTTTATAGCATACCTTCTGTATTTTTAACAAAAAGTTGAAATAAAGAGTTGAATGACCTAAATAAGAAATTAGACAGAAAATTATAATTTAAGTTTTAACATCTCCGATTTTCTTCCTAATTCCTAGGGAATTTAAAGGAATCATTGCTTTTTTGGAGAAGGATTTTAGAAAGAGAAAGATG
Source organism: Lepidothrix coronata (assembly GCF_001604755.1). Taxonomy (NCBI): domain Eukaryota; kingdom Metazoa; phylum Chordata; class Aves; order Passeriformes; family Pipridae; genus Lepidothrix; species Lepidothrix coronata. The sequence goes on from NW_016690230.1 coordinate 571,452, forward strand.
ATAAGGTGGCAGTTTTAAAGGAAAGGAGATGATCTAGATTTACCCCTGTTCTGATCGTCACCTAGGAAGAAAGCTTCAGTGTTCCTCCTTGTGTGTGTTTTCTGTGCAGGCAGTGTGGTTTCAAAACCAAGTCCTGCTCTATCATTGTTGCTAATTTCTTTCACTCTGTGGGGAAGAAACACAGACCTAGAATTTTGTGCCTCATAAAGTGTTTGCTGCCCAGCTAATCACTTTTCCCTCTCACTGCCATTATAGTGGCAGTTTAAATGCAACTTTCTTCAGCATAAACACATGTATCTGTGGGAATGTAGCATGCTATGTAAAGACTCGCTTAGCCTGAAATTGAAGTAAGCAGACTGATCCAAGAGCTATTGAAACCAAATTGAAAACATCCATTGATTTCACTGGACCTCAGGTCATGGCTCGTGGGAGTTTTATTGTTGCCTTTAGTGACAGTATGGGTTGGACAGAAAAAGGTAAACATAGTGGATAGATGTTAACACAAAGTTAACAGATTTAAAATATCCAGTGTCTCTGTTTTCTCCTTAGTAAATATGATAAGTACAAAACAGTCTGACAGTGTTAAAAGGCCATAATTTGTTCTCCTTCTCCACCATCTAGTACTGCAGTGTTTATATGCTTTTATCTGTTCAGAAAACATTTGTGTTATGTTGCTCTTAGAAACAGGAAAATAGCTGTGGTAAGACTAGGACAAATTTTACAACATTTACTGGCTTCACTGGGAATTCCTGCTGAGTAAGAGCTTTCATATATGTCTCAAAATTAAAAATAAAATGCCAAGAGATTGAATTACACTATAGAATCTGTGTGAAAGAAAAAAAGAGAGAAGGAAAGTCAGAAAAGATAAGGTGGTTTTCATGCAGAAAAGGGGTTCTAAACACAAGAAGAGGAAAACATTTTTGAAATTATAACAAACACTTTGGTCATCTCTTTAAATTTCAAGGCAGTGTTTTTTAAAGTTTCCCTTAAATTTTGATATCTTAATTTCAAGACTTCATATTTAACATGAAATATAAAATAAAAAGAAAAATCTAAAACAACCACATGTGCTCTGAAAACACACTCCAAAATGTATTGTCAATTTTGAGTTTATGGTATGATTATTCTTAGAATAAGCTGGATATTATGACAAGTGCAGATTTCATTCTAGTTAGCTGATTGTAGTTGAATCTGTTATGCAGTAAACATAGTGTCTGTTAGGAATACTAAGGTAGACTCAACATGGTGGGAGTCATAGATAATAGGTGCATTAAAGCGTTTCAAATTCAATCATTAGGTTTCATTGCACCCATCTGCTACCAGAAAATATAATGGGCAGCTTGATTCATTGACCTTTAACTGTCATTTTGAACCATGTTTTTTAAATCCATATTTTCAAGTTAGACCTAGAGAGTTAATTTGATAAGAGAATACCCAGTATATTTTAATGCAATTACTTTTTACTTTTTTTTTTAATATAATCAGGTTTAACGGTCTGTTGTATATTCTGCTAATCCAGTCACAGTAGTTATTTAATATTGAATGTGGTTAAAAGCAACTAATGTTCAACTTCATTAAGGCTTCTATTAAGTAGAAGGTTTGCTGAACTTCTACTATTTTTTTAATGCATGAACTACTCCCTCTTATTAATTATTTCCAGGTGTTTCTGTTACACTAGAATTATACTTACATGTTTCAATTCCACCAAGATTATACAGCACAGTGCAAGGGCTAAATACATGTTGAAACTGTGGAGTGCTTTATATTTTGTTCCTAAAATGTGTTTTATCTCTTTCCTTTTCTGGAGGATGTATTATCTTGTGCAGGTAGGGTGAAGTGCATACATCTCTTAGAAGTTCTGTATGTGTGGCAAACAAGTAGACTGTCTTATAAAATGGCAGTGTTACTTAGAGAAAGCAGGAAACAATGTGATAAATGAGGATGATTTAATGGTTTCTTAGCAATAGCAAACAATTATACTCCTCTGTCATCTGAACTTTTTGTAACGGAAAAAAGTGATTACATGTACTTCTTTACACAACAGGATACAATTCCTGAAATATTTTTGTAATATAGAGACAGATGATGTAACCTAACCTTATAATCCCATTTTACAGCTTTCCCAAATACTGGGGAGCTCGATAAATGGGAAGCCGATTATATTGGCACTGTAACTCTATTAATAGGATTCGGATTTGCCTTATTGACAAGCCAGTACTGTTAATATGATCCAGTATATTAAATTGACAGGAAAACTGAAGCGATAGAATGCATCTACAGCCTAATTGACAGGGAAGCTCTTTCAAAAGATTCTTAATGTGGTTTTTATTGACAGAGGAGCTTCAGTAAGTACATATCATTGGTGAGCAGTGTAAATATATTGGATGCCATTGTGCTGGCAGATTCAGGGGAAGTAGTTATTGTTCTGTTTTCCCACACTGCCATCTTTACTCTGGTATAAGTTGAAAAAAGCTCTCTTGTAAGACCTTTACAAATGCCTTTTAAGGTACCAGTCTTAACTGCATTGCTCACAGGCATTTGACAAGTTACGAATTCTTTTAAATGTGTTTATAATTTTTAAATGAATAGCAGCAGTGCAGAGCAATGCAATAATGTGTCATGAATTTCATTATGTTTATTTATTGATGCTGTGATAGCGCTATTGTACTTTTAGCTTGAGCTCTTTATGCGGTGTGATGTTTGGCACCTCTTCGTATGTTCTTATCTTGCATCTTCTCCAAAAAGTACTTCAACTTAAAAGCTCATATTACAGTTCTTTTTTCCTACTCCCATTTGACAACTTTCCACATTCTCTTCTGAGACCATGCTAATTTCATTAGATTTCATGTTTCTCCAGTGTAAAATAAAATGAAGCTTGGAAACCTGAAACCATTCTGAAACAAAGAGCAAACTGAGTTTTGTTCAGAAAATCGTCTCTATTCCCTTTTTAGTAGGAGGAATTTTTGGGTTCAGCTTCTACATTTTTTCCTAATCCCATCTTTCTTAGAGAGAGAAGTCTGACAAATGCGTATCCTGTGTCTGCTCTGGTAGAGGAGCTGAAAGCATCTGTTGAGCTGACTTTCCTGAGAACAAAGAGGCAAACTTGTTCCTGAAATGCTTCAATCTTTTATTTCATATCAAAAAATCTGATCAGGGTCTAGTCTCACCTCATCTTTTGAGTGGTTTTCAAGTTTGCTTTTTTTTACCAGGATCACTTAAAGATATGTCTCTCTGTAGCAACCTTTTCAGCTTCTTCGGTCTTCAGACTCAGTGCAATCATCAATCAGATGAGAAGAATCTTGACTGGGCCTTGAGATTTCTAATCCTTGCACTGTGTTAAATGCCCGCAGTCCAGGCTTCTATCTTCTTTTGTGTTTAGTACATTGTGGAATAAACTCTTGTAAAAATTTAACAAATAAGTGTTTTCATTAAGCCAGTAGTACAAAAACCTGAAATATCTGCAATACCCTAGTGTGACAGCTTAAACAATAAATCAACAATAATTCCTTTTGGTAAAAAATATGTTACTTGCTAAGAGAAAATAGTGCATGGATTAGGCATTTATACTGGGAGAATCTGCATTCCTTTTCTTACAGGAAAGGACAGTAGTGTCTGTCTCCAGAGCTTCACTTTTCAGAAGTCACTCTGCAATTGACCAAAGAGCTCAGGACCTCTTTCTCTGACAGTTTTGTTTTTCCCATTCAAGAAAAAGAGAAAACACAAGCTGCCAACCAACACTCTTCAATAAAGAGTACAGCAGCCTGGTGAATGATATTGCCTTGTGCATTTTACCGTTTTTATTGCCCTGTGTTTTTAATGTGCTTTTGAAGAATGCTGCATATGTCAGAAATTTGCATAAACACACTGTAGGCCTTTTAACACCAAAATACACATTTTGCATCAAGTGTGAAACTTCCCAAATACATACATGTTGTATAAATTATATCTCAAAAGCATTTTCAAAAGAATGAGAGTGGAGAACACATAGTAGGACAATATTTGTTTAAAAAGCCTATTTAATTTTGTCCTTGAAAAAGGCAGAATAACTTATGAAAGGTTTATGCCCAGATTTTTTTGTTTGTTTGTTTGTTCATTTTGTTAATGGGCTAATGAATTTTCTTAATGAAGTAAGTCTTGTTGAACCAAAACCTACTACTTCAGGCTGAGTATACACACCAACTGGCACTCTTATACTGATTAGTCTTTGTGAAAAATTGTACTATGTTGAACCCACACTGTTCCTAACAAAATGAAGACAATTGTGTGCTCATTTAAAACTCGATTTTGCAGAATACAATTCTTTTGTCTTCAGAAGACTGCCATTATATAAGATCTTTGTTTCTTGGGGGTGAGGAGGGGGATGAATACTTGGAATTAAGCTTTCCAAGAAAAGACACAGAAGATGCTTGAGTTAGATATTAAGTGGCAGTCTGATAAGGGGGAGAAATATTTCATTTCATTTTTGCATTTAATGTTTAATTAAAAAGAAGTTAGAGTCGGCAAAGACTTTTTGTTTTACTATAATTCCAGGTATGAACACTTACATAAAATGGAGTTGTATTGAATGATTTCTGAAAATGTGATATTTCTTCTTGTAATTATGAGAAAAAATATGAATATTCCAGTAGTCTAATATTCATAAATCTGATTAATGTCTAAGTAGGGGTTTTTTTATATTTTAGAGTACATCTTTCTCTTATATGGCAATGATTTCTGAACATAATTTGTAAAGAATAATTAAAAATTGCATTTCTCTCTCTGCCCCTTTCTTTCTCTCTCACTTCCTCTGTCCTTTTCATTGTAGCCATTTTTTTTAAGATTTTAAGATATTTTTATTTTATTAGAGAGACCTGTTGAATTGAACAAACTTTCTCTTATTTTTCTGTAGTTTTATTCAAACAGTAGTGAATATACCAAAGATTGCTAGAAATCTTCAGAATTGTGATGCAACAAAGACTTTTATTGAAAAGGCAAATAAGCAGAAAAATAGCTAGGAACTTCTAATTTTTAACAGACAGTGCTTTTTTTCCAGTAATTCTTGAAAACAGAAGCCTTGTGAAGTTCTCTACTGTTGTCTTACTGAGTAATAGTAGGATTCTTGAAATCTGATTGATTAATATGGCACAGTAATTTTAAATCTGACTTTTTTGGAAAAAAAAAAAAAGTGTGTGTAAAACCACAGTAGAACTCCTTTTTATTTATAAAAATGTCATCATACTTCAAGAGTAGTAAACACATATACTTTTTGAACATGAATTTCTGAAAAGATAAAAGAAGGAACAAAAGATTAATGTAGCCCATTGCTAAAAAAATTCCTATAATTCATAGTATAATGCTTGACCCAGGCTTGTTCAAACTGTTTCCAATTATGAGGTTTTTACTTTTTTTTTTTTCTTGTGAGTTTATTTAAGGTTAATGGATCCTATAAAGTATTTGTTTCTCATACTGTGTTCTTGGCCATAATTTTTCATTTTCCTTTCTCTAAATGAAACTTTTGGAAACCATAGCCATTTCAGAATTAATTAGTAGAAACTTAACTGTTTACTTTCAAACTTCTGAATGTTTTTGACTCTATAAAATTCAGTATTCCAAATTCACCAATTTTAGTTTATCTAGGTCCCTGTGTGGGACCTAGATAATATGCAAGCTCTAACATGAGCAATAGAATGAATGGTTTTGTAGACAGTTAATGATAGCACTTGAAGGATATTGTTTGTGTTATTCATACAAACATTGTCCAGTAAACAATTTTTAAAGTCACATTATTAGACTTTAGCAATTATGTTGTCACATTTGAAACTCCATACCAGTAACTCCAACCAATTCATGTTGCCCAGAGAAGTTGTGGATGTCGCATACCTGGAGGTTTCCAAGGCCAAGGTGGATTGGTCTCCAAGCAACCTGAGTAGTGGAGAGTGTCCCAGACCATGATAGAGGGGATAGAACTAGATAATATTTAAGGTCCCTTTCAACCCAACCCATTTGATGATTCTATGAAAAGTGTATTTTACATAGATTTAATTTACCTGATCTTTTATTTTTCTTCTCCTCAACTCACTAATGAAAAAGGTAACAAAATTGATATTTTCTGAAAGGTAGTAATCCTCTTTTATTTTAAATTTTGGCAGGTTTTTAAAGGTCCATATGCATTCTGACCTCTTTTAAAATTACTTTTTTAAAGAGCTTCATCTTTCTGAGAAAGCTGTATTAAATGTGTGTACAGAAATCCTCAGATATTTTTCTGCAACATCACACTAACAACAGTGTTCCTAAAATTTCATGTTTACTCTAAAGTCACATATTAGAACAGATAGATGAAAGAAAGTATTTTTAAAGATCTGTTGTAGGAACTGTCAAAAAAGATTATCTGTTGAATGGTTTAACAGCATACTCTCAGCAGAAATGAGCTGGTTCCACTAATCTGTGAAAATGAGCCATAAAAACAGGGCCACTCCTCTAGAGTAGCTTTGGACAGTTAGGTTGACATCACAAACGTTAATTCTCTGGTATCTACTTGGGCAGTGGACATTTCTTTTTTTGTTTTAATTTTAGAAGCTGATGATCTAGTTAATACTCCAGCCCTCAATCTTGAACCACAGAGATAGAAAATATTTCTTTACTCTTTAACTCCAGTGACTTTCAGAGATGGATTGTTCTGGAGATTTTTTGGGGGGAGGGGAAAGGAGAGGATGAAGTTCGTTTTATTTTGTTCTTCAGGAGGTTAATGGTGCTGGTATTTGGATATTTTTTGTTTATTTCTCAGGAGATTGTAATTCCATACAATTCATTTCTGATATGATGCATCTTATTTAACTTTAGCTATTACACTGAATATCTTGCTGGTCATCTAGATTGCCCTAGGTTATTGGTGAAAGTAATTTCCAGGAGCAGTATGTACCAAAGCTAGATGACCAAAATGTGATGAATTATCTTGTATGTCTCTGACGCACATTGAGGGATCTTGGCTGATTAGCTCAGAGTAGTTGACTAGCTTTTAGATGGTTTTCTGCAAGTGAACTGAAACCTACCTTAGAACTGGAGGTACAGAGGCTTGGACATTCTGTTATCCTAGAAAGGGCTGTATATCCAGAAGAACAAGAAGTTTTTTGCTGTCAATAGATTTTTAAAGTAGAACTCCTTACAGTTACAGCTATGCAATGTAAAGAGCTATGATTAATGCATGAGCTGAAATGTATAATATCACTTCCATAGATTAAAGTGTAAAAATTTTAAGTATATGACCTCTGACTTCAACTGGGATTACAAAAGAAAAAAAAAATTTAAGGGAGTTAAACATTTATCTCTCTCTCTAGTCCATTGTGAAGCAGATACTTGCATTTCTAAGATTCCTCCAAACTACCTATCCTTAAAATGAAATGTTTGCATATTATCACGATTTTTGATAGATATTAACATACACAAAACAATTCTCCCTTTGCTGCCTGTGTCTCAGAGCACTCTGTTACAATTCAACACAAGCATCGTATTTTCATAATTCATAGGAGAAGGAATAACGCTTTTAGAGCAGAAAGAAAAGTATTCAGCTTTGAGTTCTGTGTCTCTATATGGTTATCAAGTATTTACATTTGTTCTTTTGCTGTAATGAACTTGCTGTAACATGGCACCCAACTCATTGTATTGTTGCAAAATGCAATATGAAGTAAATTGGTCAATTATTATCTAGTTAAAGATCATTAATAATTACCGTAAATACAGAATTTCTCAGAAAGAGGTCCATTTCTAGGACAGCAGCTAAGATGTGGTCATAGCTTCTACTTTAAAATCTCTCTATTGGCTAGTCCAGGATATGTGAAATGCTTCTTTGCTAGGAAAAAAGCAGAGACAAAAAGCATAACCAGTTCTAACTATGGTCCAGGTTATAACTAAGCTCCCAGGACCATCAGAAAGGAGAAGCTATAATTATTTCCAGGGCAAAATTGTGACTTTTCTAACGACAGAGAATTGATGAAAAGGCAGTTTGTAGCAGATATTTTGACTGCCAATGTCACGAAAAATGGAAATGTTGATTCTAGTAGCAGCTGTGTTTAGGAGGAGACAGATGTCTTATGTAAGTAAAAGCATAAGGTCAGTTTTCCTGGATGTCTCTATTTGAGATATTAGGCGTAGAAAATAGACATGAATTCTGCAGTTGTAAAGGCTTGTTTGGGTTGATAAGTACTGGCTCTGTGAGTGTCATAATGATTATTTGTGTATATATATGCTACACAGAAGAGATATACTAGCTTAAATTTTTGAGAAGAAAAGAATAAACGGCAGAATTAAAGATGCTTCCAAAATATGATGTGCTGCATTTGAGAAACTACACATACAAATGCTGAAATATTTATCTTTACACATTCTTTTTTTTTCTATTTTCAATGTTTGTTTTTCTAACTTGATACATAATAAATGTAAAGATAAACTTTTATTCTAGTTGTGTATATTAAAGCCAGCATCTTCTCATCAGGATGTGAACATAATGTGTTATAATTTTAATTCTTGAACTAAAGGGGTTTAGAAACAAGAAGAAAGTATAGTGTACATTGACGTACATGCTATATGGAAGATAGTTTTCTATAAGCACATCTGTTTCACAAGTCCCTTGAGAGTGGAAGGTGTCTGCCTATGTTCTGTTGCAAACAACATTACTTAAATTTTGGATGAAACTTCATGCCTCTTTTCCAAGTTCCAATAGTCCAACCACACAAGAAGTAGTAAATATTTCTGATTACCTCCCACTGATAAAACCAAAACAAAGGTAAAACAATGGCGGGGTGGGGAGGGGGAGTGGCAGGGAAAACCAGATATCTATGAGACCAGTTGCTTGTGTAAACAATTGTTGTGTGACATTAAACCTTACCTTGGGCCTTCTGCTCCATTAGTTGAGTGCTGCCCATGTTACTGATGCTGATATGCTGGATGCTGTTGCAAAACTCAGATCTTCTGCAGACCATAGAGGGGTGATATGAAGTGATGCAGAAAACAGTAGAAGCTCTGTTGCTAGGTCAGCTGCAAGAAGTGACGTATGTGAATGTACAGTATACGGAGTTTTCTGAATGATGCAGTCTCTCTTTCTCCCAAGGAACTTCAGCTAATGATACAAGGGGAATTCAGTTCGCTTTGGCAGGACTCCATGTTGGTCTGGATGCTTTTAATACTTCTGCTTCTACAGTTACTTAGCTCATGCTGCTAAAAATATACTCGTGACAGACTTAATGAAAGTATATTCTTTTAAAAACTACTTGTCAACAATGATCATTTAATGTTCTTGTTTGCATGTGTGACTCTCATTATTCTGACATAGCTATTAATACTGATGAAAATTAAGGAGAGAAAATCCAAATATTTTCATACTTTCATTTTTCCAGTAGCATCTAAGAAACACCATAGCTATTCAGCCATAAACTTTCTCGATTTTTTGTTTATTTTTTCAATTCAAAAGTAAGATAGCAGTATATGAAATTTCATTACAGCAGTAAGAGCTTCAGAATCCCAGCAGATAATGTAATTATGATTAAAAATTAGTATTATTGAATAATTCACTTTTGTAATATGCAAAAGTAATTTTTTCTCTCATTTTCAATAACCATCAGTCTTAATATCTAACTAATGAAAAAACATAAACAGTGTCATCTGTCTGGGTACTAACAGAGAATGCCACTTATTGGAGCCTCATTGTTTACTTTAGCAGGTAATTTGTGGACCGGAATCATTTAATTGTTCTGAGCACATAATTACATGCCAGCATTTTCCAATTTAATTAAAATGTACAAATCTGAAGATTAAGGGAATTTTTGAATTATTAATCATTTCTCCTCTAGGAAATCTTGTTGCTCTGCAGGAGATTTGTCCAGTGTACAACTATACGTATTTTTTTCCTTCTCTTTCACAGACAGACAATTTTCCCGCAGAGCCCAATTACATGGGCAGCAGGCAGCAGTTTGTTCAAAGGTAAGGCCTATTAAATAACTTTCTCGGCTTCCCCATTTGCATTCTTGTCAAAATTGCTTTGCCAGAGAGTACAATTCAACTTAGAACAAGTAAATACAACTCTCTCTCTCTTTTTTCTTTCTTTCTTTTTTTTTTTTTTAATATGTATTTCAGTAGCTCCACGTTCAAGGATCCAGAAAGAGCCAGCTTGAGGGACAGCGGGCATGGGGACAGTGATCAGGCTGACAGTGACCAAGACACTAACAAAGGCTCCTGCTGTGACATGTCTGTTAGGGAGGCACTCAAGATGAAAACTACTTCAAGTAAAAGCCAACCACTTGAACAAGGTGAGTGAAGCCTCCAATGCTTACAAAACCGTAAAGTTTAAACCGTCATTATAAACCTATAAGTATTGCAGTTGCGGGTTATCAGGATGGAATAGCCCACCGATAATACTATCAGAGAAAACAGTAAATCTTGTCACTAGCCCAGAGCAAAGAACACTTAGTATCTTTCAGAATGAACATGAAATGAAACCACAAGTGTCCAAAGTAGATTAAAAAAAAATAAGAGTTTTTAAAAATAATTAGAATATACTTTATCTCCACTCCAATTGCCTGTGATATATTATATACAGTCCTTCTGCCAAAGCGTGATTTGGAAATTCAAACTAGACATGACTGCAGCAGATAAAAGAATGCCAGTCATTTACATTCCGCATGTAGTTTGGAGAAGAGGAAAAGAAAAGAGGCTGGGGATATCAAAAGAGTAAAAATTAATCTGAAGATGTTTTCATTTCATGGATGCATTTTCCTATTTGTAATATTGATTTCACAATTAATGATAGTGTGAGAAGTGTCAAATAATAGTATAATCTGATTTTCAGTATACTTTTATTCATGTTCTGTGAAGGTACCAAAAATGAGTGTCTGTGAAAGACCTAAAATTACTTATATCAGGACAATGACTTACATCTGGACATTCTGCCAGCATTCATTCTGACAAACAAGCATGTTTATTTCCTCAGACTGTGTCCAATTCATTTTTTTCCAGATGTGTTTTATCTAATTAGAAGGCCTTTTATTTCAAAAGAGGCACTTCTTCTTTTTAAAGCATCAGACAGACTGAGCACTCCAGCACTGTGTGCATTTGTGTTTTGCTTCTAGGCTGTAAGCAGTAAAGAAGTGCACCATTGAATTATTTTTAAATGTTTTGTACATTTGCCATTATTTTACTTTGTTGTGGGGAAGGTGATTCAGTGTTAGAGACAGTTAAGAGATTATTAAATCAGTCAGCCTTAATAAGAAATTATATTTAGAATTATGCAGAAATATATGATAAGCTTTTTATTAGTTGTTGATTAATTGGACCTAGGTTTTTTGCCTCCTAGCTGAGTCTGGTCTGTAGTACAGTCACCAGAAAATACATGTTCAACTTAATTTTTCTGATTATGTTGAGATTGCAGTATAATTTTTGCTGTGTAGGATATTTAGAATGCAGCAGTATAATTTATTCTGTATGTATTTGAAGGTTGACCTCATATGTGACCTTATTTTCCAAGTAATAAATACCGGAAAGATTATTTTTTCCTGACCTTTTGCCACAGCAACTCTCTGCTTATAATTGGACATTGATCTGTATAAAGATGCCGTACAGGATATTTTTTTTAAAGAAGCTATTTGAGTGTGTGTCTTACTCTCTCAGTTTTGTGTGAAAAAAAGACAAAACCTCTGGATTTCTATCTATCAAGTATAGCCATGAAAGAGCTCTAAAATCTTTAAAGTTTCACTAGGAAACTACTTACTACTCAAATTAAAAATATGTGGTTTTTTAGAAAAGGACTGTATGGCCAGTGATCAAACAGCAGTTTGTCCAGCAGCAATAAACCCAAATCTGGTCAAAATATATGCAATCTAGTCAGCATATTAAGCCAACCAGTCCTGTTGCTTATTTTCATTATAATGCAAAGAATTTACCTATAACACAGGCAAATTTACCTCCATCATTATATCTAGATGAGGAACCCTATTCATCAAGAAATAGTGTATTTGTGGCTTATATGAATTCACATGTTCTTATTAAACATATATTGAACTGTGGATGTTAAGTACTGTCAGCCACTGAACTGCAGCAGTGGATGTTTATGTGAATTTTTTTACTGAGAAAAAAAAAAGAATGGGAATAGAGAGATAAACTACATTTTTTCTTCTCTCTCTCTCTTTTTTTTTTTTTTTGGTTCTCCCTTAATATAATTACAAATAGTAACAATATCAATTTGTTTACTTGAATGAACTCTTCCGTCTCAAGTATGCTGTAATAAAATCTTGGACATATGAAAACTGAAGCTGCACTGAGTACCTTATGGGATTTCAGGTCATTGTAGTGACAAATGTGGAGCTATGTGGTGCTCATGATTACTTGTCATGTTTAGGATGATTAGGGTTCTTAGCCCAATGCAACTTTTCTCTTTTAAAAGAGGATAAATAAAATTGCTTCTCTAGTCATAAGCCAAGTTGAAGGAGGGTGAGAAAAATAATATGTGTGATTAAGATAGAAAAATAACTTAATTTTTCTCTAGCAAAAAATTCTTTTTTGGGAAAAGGAGATGGAAAGCTTGCTAGAAACACTTGTCTTCAACAACACCTAAAGCAGTATCAGAAGTTATGGTTCTGTCGTCATTTGAGGTTGTGTGCAGGGTAGGAATTCACTGTTTTGTAGCCAAGTTCCAGGCTTGATTATTGTTGCTTAAAGATATTTAAAATACTTTAGCTTCTGCTATTAGAACAATAATAATTATTAAATCTTCAGACATTTTTTAAAAATTATCTGTGTTAACTGTGAATTCAGGATCTTCATTTGACAATCCCAATTCAAAAATTATTTTAAATTTGACATGCTCTTCATGTAATTCCAAACACTACTGTCACAGGTCCAATTCTACCCATGGCAGTAATAAGAAGGCTAGTTGTACCAGTATTTTAACTACAGTTTTGAGCAACTCTAGCCTAGACAGCTCGAAAATTAAAAGGTCACATTAAGATAAAAAAATGTGTTACTAGCACTACAGCAATTGTGCTTCTCTCAGTAACAGAGAAGTAGGAATTTTTAAAAAATAATTTTTGTAGACAAAATGTCTTCTGATTTCAGCATGGGATAGAAAGCAATCAAGCTTAGTTTACGATTTTCATTAAATTTATGAAATTTATGAATTTATAGAGCCTTAGATATGATTTCAATGAAAATATATCCAAATAGAAATTTTTGTCTTCTAGTGATTTAAAAAATTTACACAAATGAGAAAGATAATGCAAATTAGATATAATTAATGTCTTAAATAATGAATTGCTTATGGAATGGCCTTAATGGAAAGAAAGCAGAAGAAAACCCCAAACTATAAAGTAAGTCTTGTGTTAAAGTAAGGATGTCCCATTTTGGTTATCTCAACATTATATTCTCTTGCTGTGATTTCCAAACCACTTTCTGCATAAAAATATCTAGCTGTCTCTTAAGCTTACTTATGCTGTCTGAATAAGCTGTCTTACTAAGCAGCTTGTTCCATATGCCTGCTACTCTTTTGATAGAATGGTTTTAGATAGATTTGTTTTGTTTACCTCTCTCTTTTTTCACTTCTGTTGCTGATACTTTAAACCCTATCACTAGTTTGGACAGTTTGAGATCACCCTACTTAAAAGTCTTACAAGAATTATAGTTTTGAATACATCTGTCAAGTTAGGTGTTTATTTCACCTGAAGTAGTAGCATGTATTATTCACTTTTTAAAATTTAAACAACAGAATAATTGTTTTGTTTGGTATGGTTTAAGAATAACAGCAATATTCTGTATTTCTTTAAGAGGTATCCAAAGCTGAAAATTATACCATAAACCATAAACAATAATATCTCTAAGGGAGCAGTAAAACAGCAAGATGTACATTTTATACTTTTCTTAGTGAATCCTGCATATGTTTACCTTACAATCAGTAAAAAATACAGAGTTATGGACTTTTTTGTAGTTACTCATAAACTATTGTCTTTGTTAGATTTTCCCCGGAATTTTTAATTTCTTTTCCTTTTGTTCTTTTTTTTCCTGTCTGTGTTTTCTTGTTTTAGCATAAATCTACACTTTCACATCTTTATCAAAAAACTTCAAGGGATTGAGTATCTCCAAATTCAATAGCTTTGTTGAGTTTGCATTGTACATTGCATCTTTCTTTCAGCACGTTTGCTTGCTGTTCACACCTACATCACATAGAAGAGCCATTTCTGCATATACGGTTGCCTCATTAACAATAGCATGGATAAAATAGAATAAACAAAAAATAATAAAAAAAACCCAAACAACAAACAAAAAACCCCGAACAACTAACAAACAAAAAGGCACGTCCTTGGAGGAAGGTAAAAGGAAACTCTTCAGCACAATTGTGAGAGTTTCCTCCAGGACCAATATTGCCCACCAGTCTTCTCTCTAGAACAGCACTGTTTTAATCTGGGATATAGATTAATAGTATAAAAGGACTCTAATGTATCTTCATGAAAAAAATGATACTTAAATTTAACTTAACAATAAAATAGTTCTTTCTTCATCATCACAACAAAAATACATTTGCATCACAACTGATGCAGTCCTGCATGCAAGTCCTAGGAATAAATATTACAGTGTTACAGAATCTCTACAAATACTGTTAACTCTTGTGTTTGCCCACTGAGCGCATTCACATAACAAGTCTGTAGTGACTTGAACATTTATAGTGTCCATTTCTAAACAAGAATGATCCTAGAAATAGAGTATCCTCCATTATCCACCTGCAGCAGAGTAGAAATTTTCAAAAACTTTTAGCAAGATTTTCTCTGAACTATGCATTGATTTTCTTGCCATAATCTTGCTTGAGTCCGTAAGATAATTAAAATCCATTCTGTTTAACTGAGTTAGAATCAGTCTAGACTGGTAAGTGCACGAAATCCATCAAGCAAATTTCTTCTGTCTGACATCATCACCATGCCGTTGGGAATGATGGGTTCTTTAGGAATACATCAGCTTAATGAGATAACAGAAAGAGAAGATTGTGGAGAAATATTTCTTTTCAAAATTTTCTGAACTGGTGATGGCCTTTACTGAGAAACTGGTGGAAGGTGGGAGTCCCCAAGAGCTGACACAACCTGTGAAATGGTTTGTTCAACATTCCTTCCTCCCGTAGGTTTTTTTCCCTGGATAGAACACCTCCTATCACATTCTCTCTGCCCAGAATGTGAATGGCTGTCAGACTGCACTTCTTGTTCTGATGCCACCTAAGAGTGTTTATGTCCAGCATTATCATCCCTTCCAACTCGCTTACCCCTAACATTGGTCAGGTAAGATGCTAACTTGCTGTTGACTTGCACACAGTACCCATTCTTCACTTTCGTCTGATTAATTGTTAGCCAGGAAAGCTACAAGAGCAACTTAATTGTATTGAGAGTCTCTTTCCTTTTCTTAGTCTGTCTCTACCTGTTTCTAGAACTCTAAATTTTCAAAAATGGTTAGGTGAATCCCACACAAAATGAGGGTTTGTGTTTTCTGCTTTTGTTTGTTCTTTTCTATAAATTTTTCTGTCCTTTTTTTTTTGTTTCTGTGCTTTATGCAAGCACATATATGATCCTAGATGAAGACTAGCATAGATCAAAAACTAACTTACCTATTCTGTAACTGTTTCTGGTCTACCAAATTTGTTATCAACAGGCTGAAAATATTTGATTTTGACCTTCTTCTAATAATGGGATTTTTAATTTCAGATTAAAAATGTATGTAGAACTGCAGACTTTTATGAAGAATAAGACTATATTTAGCTTTGCTTGATGTCCACTCTAGCGCATATAACAAGTTCAATATGACATTTAAGCCACCGACAGTGCTTCTTTGCTGCTTTTCTGCTGTGAATAATTTGTTCAGTGAAACTACTTCTAAATGTAAGAGAATTAGCAGAATTATTTTTGGTCTCATCCTTTTTATGAAGTCCTTGTGAATGGTGATACTGAAACTTCTATTGGTATTAAACTTTTAAATTGGTATATTTCACTTTTAGTCAGAGAAGTACTCATAAAAGTTTCAGATGTTCTAAGTGCCTTGATCTCAAACACTCCTTTAAAGATGATCTAGGTAACACTTCTGCAAGACTTTCTTATCTGGGCTGAGCTAGGCTATGCAAATGTTCTGTGATGCCCTTTTTTGAGAGATCAGAATAATATTATCCCTTTTAACCTAAGTTAATGAACTAGAGAGAGGAATACAGATCAGTTGCTTTTGCTCTGCAGATGATTATCATAACCTTTCTCATGTTAATACCCAGTAATCTATGACATATCTTTTGCTGTATAATGTATTGAGCAAATTATATGATGGATTTAGGCAAAATAAAAACTCTTATATCTGCCAACTTTTATTTACTCAGAGTATTAATGATTTTCTTTTCTCTCTGCTGCAGTTATGTTGAATATCTTTCAGGTTTTAAGTTCTCTTTTTAGACTGTCTACTAGTCTACCAGTCAATTTAAGTTCATCCTTTAGATCTCAGTTATTTAAATACCAAGTCTAGATTTGTGATCGATTCTGTGTGACTGCTTCGAGGCAGAGTCCAGTTTGGCGCTTCGTTGTTAGAATGTTCGCAATCACAGCTTCACTCTGTAGTGCTCACTTAAGTATACGAGCAGTTTTGGTTTTCAAGCAAGGCTATCCAGATGAGGAAGAAGAAGTTTGAGGAAGCAGATGTTTGTCCTAAAAGAAGTCAGAAAAGGAAGTGAAACGACAACCTAATGGAGAAGGGATAGATTAACCTAATGCTTCACTACTTACCTGCCTTCATTGATACAAGTTAGAAAAGTGTTGCAAATATTCTGGCTGCTCAAGTGACAGTGAATACAGTTTGCATCAGATTACCTTAGTCTAATATTGCTGCATATTATTGCCCATTATTCTGCATTTCAACTGGAGTTGTGTTCTGCCAAAACAGGTTTTTAATCAGGTGTGCATTTCAGCATCTGGCAGATTATTGCCATCATGTATCTGGTAGCAGTGAAATTTTGTGAATAGCATATCCCACATGTAATTAATAGATTTAGCCATAAATTAGGGGTGAAATTTCTATAACTGACTTTCAAAACATACAGAAAGAGCTTTCTCCATCTATACACACGCAAAACATGTCACTGTGACTCAAAGAAGGGATTGCAGCCATTCAGCACAACTTCATCTATGTATCATTTGGTGTGTTATGCTACATTTTTCAGGTAATTTCATTTCTCCCCCACATTATTTCTATTTATTTTATGATTACGGATTAATTCAGTGGTTGAAAATTATATGTATTTTTGACCTGTATTTTTTTTTCATTGGAAGTTTCACTGTTGAATCAATTTAGATACATCATTACTAACGTCTTAAAAATTTGAGACTGCACCAGTGAAAGTATTCATAAATTTCAGAGGAGTTTTCTTTGATGAGCTTATTTGCAAATTAATGCATACCGTGTACTTCAAGATCACCAGTCTATTACCATAAGTCTTGTATCTGATATTCTAATATTTGGGTGCTGTAGCTGTTGGTGCTCATCTCTTTGTGCTTTACTTCAGAGGCAACAAAGCAGAATATCCCTCCCCTGTCACTAGTGGAAATCTCATTACATCCTTTCTGTACTCTCTGTTTTGATACTGTCTTTCCTCGGGCTGAGCATGGTTATTGTACTGCAGTTTGTTCTTGGAAGGCTTAGAATCCATAAGTTATCTTTTCACTTTATTCCCACTAGAAGAGCAAGAGAAGGATTTGCAGTTCTCAGTAAGATGAGGTCCTTCTATGTCAAAATCATTATCTTCAGCTAACATTTCTTCTTTTCTGATTCTTTGTATAAATTGGAAGAAAAGTGGGGGCATAGAAAGATCAACAACTTTTGAAACAAGGAAATCAGAAAATAGAGAGTTTTCATTGTTTCAGGTTTTATGTATTTTCCTAGGTGGTAAATGGATGTTCTCTACTTGCGCTTGCTTTTGTAATATTTAGGGCACATATACATATATTGGATGGTTACTTAATATCAAGGAGTCTGGTTTAACGGGACTAGAGAATCTATTCCTGCCTCTTATTTTATGCCTGAAAATGTCCTTGTATGGTGTACTTACAGGTTTCTTTTAATTAAGTTTCACAGAATTAGAGTTTAAAAAAACATTTATGAGTATGTGCGTTTATTCAGTTATATAGAGGAGACAATTAAAATAAATACATCTTCTCTCTTTCTCATTTTAAATCATCATTGTATGATTGTATCCCCTCTTATTGAGTCAGGAGAAAATACAGATGAGATAAACAACATTAGTAGACAAGTTTTAACAAAATCCCATTGCATGCTCCAGCCACATTCTTGTTCCCAAAAAGAAGGAATGTTCTGCAGATGGAGTAACTGTAAAGCTGATATATATTCGTTGGAAATCTGAACTTGGACTGTATTTATCAATAGTTTTATGTCCAGCTAGGGAAGACAAAAGAGAAGTGTCTTAAATAAGAGACAAGAGTTAATTATTCCATTCAGCAATGTTTCAGCTGGAATACTACTAATTGTATTTTGTTCTTCTGGAACAAAGAGTATTTCCTAATGTCTGTGCAACTAATACAGACTGTCCTTTTCATGGCCTTTTTTCTGTTTACATGCTACTTTTCTCCTATGCTGTGGTTTCCAGAGGGAGAAAAGTGGTTTAACTGAATTTTGGCCAGAGTTGCAGAACACTCTAATTAGTGATACATCCACTGTACGCAGTTTGTAGGCATATTTTAAAGAAAGATCTAGAAAAATTCAAAATCAAAAAAGTGGTGAATAACAGCAGAAAATAGAGGTTTGCAAAACATCTCCTGAAGGTGAACGTAGTGTTTGTTTAGAATATGTGTGTGTTTAAACGAACAAAGACAGGGTGAAATATAATAGAAGTCTTTGCATATATTAAATTGTTATAAATAGGATGATGATTGCTTTTTTTTGTTGTTTAATTGGTTGGGAGGGGTATTTAGGCTGTATATGAGGAAGAACTTTGCTATAAAGATCTCTAGATACTGAAGCAGGCTACCCACGTAAATTAAAGGATTAAAAAGGTTAAAATCTCCTATCCTGGAGATTTTTAAAACAGGATAAATATATATATATCAGTTATAATCTAGATTTATTTTGACCTACCCAAAACCAGAGAATCCACTCAACCCTCCTTTTTATTATGCCATAATTAAATGTGGGGATGCGTTATACTGTCTAATCCTCAGTAAAACATACTGAAAGGGAACATTTGCACTGACCCGTTCTACAATCTTTTCGCCATGAACATCTTTATCTCAAAGAGATATTAGAGATATCTCACCATATTAGAGAATTTCAGGGAATGTGGATTATGTAGTTCTTGACAACAAGAATCCCTGATACAATGTAATAGTACTTAGAATTTAACACGGACTTTGCTCAGAGGTAGAGCAGCATGATTAACTAATTACTAGTAAGTGAAACTTTATCTAATCTCTGTACATCAGTGATGCACACATACCATGTAAGAGCCTCTGCACATCTACTGCCCATCCTGATTTCCAGAATGTCAGAACATCTGGTTTCCATTCCCTGCTGCTTTTTTCTCCTATTCCAGCTGCTGCACTTAAATAACCTCCCTTCCCCAAGTGGGCTTCATATGGTTTGAAAGGGACTTAATGTACCTCAGTGCATGGGGAACTTTTGATGCATATTTCATCGTGTTTCAGTTCTTTCTACAGGGAACACTGCATGTATAACAGATGTTCCCTGACTGCTACCCTTTCCTGAAGGTGACATGCCCTTTTTTGTGTTTCATCTCTAATGTATATGGAGCTGGTAGTGCCTGCATGATACTAAAAAATATTGCTCCGTGACTGCCCCCATCCTGCATGCCAAGCTATATTTAATTCCATCTGCTCCCCTCTGCAGCATGAAATGGAGAAGAGCATATGCCCAGTATAACCAAGTCATACTGTGGCATAAAACCCCTTCATTTAAGACAAGTATATGTATTTTTAAAATTAAGGACCCTATTCTTCTGGCTTTTTATACACAAATAATCTTATAAATCAGTGGGGATATTTATGTGACCATATGTCAAAAAATGCATAATCTTTTACTATTTCTTTTACTGTTAGTAATGCAATATGATTAATAATATATATGTGGTATGTGTGTGTCTATATATGTCCACATGCACATGCATAAATACAAACATAAGAAATCATTAACTGATGTCCCTGAAAATTTGATTTTTTAAATCTATATAAATCTATATCTTAACAGTATAGAAAATGTAATGGTTTAAAACATTTTTATGCTTGTTTTAAAACTGCAACTATGAGACCAATTCACAAATTTGTTTCACAAAACATTCTATTTTCATTATAAAACTTGTTCAGGCAAAGTAATTCTGAGTCAAAAACTGTCAATTTAGAAAAGAGCATATAACTGAAAAACAGTACTTAAAAATAAAGTTTTTAAAATATATATATTTAATAATGTATAGTACTTCACATATAATGTATATATATATGTAACTTTTTATGTATAATATAATTGCAGTGTCTGGTTAAATGTTATAGGGATGTGCACACTGGATCTTTAGAGGGTAGCCTATCAGCATAACTGTTTCTCAGAGTTTTGAGTTAAATTCTTCATAGCAGATTTTACTATCTGACCCAATTTTTGTTTGAAAAAAAAAACCAGTTCTTAACATAAAAAGTGCAGTTTAGGTTGCACATTTAAAGATCTCCAGGCAGCTACACAGCCCAAACAACTTTCCAAGGTCTGAATGAAACATACAAAGAACAACAGAAATACAGAAGTGGAACTGTGTCTCTTCTGACCCTGTGACTTTTGCAACACGTCAGTAATCTTCATGACCTAGGGAAGCTTATATTGGGTCTGTGTGCACTGCTGAATATGAATATTCCTGCACTTCATGCATGTGATTAGTTTTAACAAGTGATACTTCTTTTCAACATTGTGAGTTTGATTTGAAGTGAGGATTCTGTCCCTTATCCTTGTGGTATTTTATTGTTGTAAGCAAAGTTCACGTAAATTACTTCTTTTTGATGGGAAGTGCATGAAGTAGAGCAAGATGAAGAAAGTTATATTGAACACTGAAACTACTGCTGTAAGGAAAGCTTTAAACTCAGCTTAAATTGCTAGTGTGTTGTGGCCATTTTTTACTTCTCAAGAGTACCAGAGTAACCAGGGCAAACTGCTGAATTTCTTTGACATCCATGTTTATAATAAACAAATAAGGATATTCTCAAAAATTATATTTGGATGGAATAATACTGGAAAGTTCATATAATAATGTATAGTAAAATATATTACAACTTGCAAATGTCCCCAAAACAAACTGTGTTATATTAATTTAGAATACTTATATTTAACATTTATTTTAATTTCTAAACAATAATAATAATAAGAAAAAAGTAAATTTTGAACAGAAACATCAAATACTTTGAAGCATGTAGTAAAAAGTATCTCAGTTATCATTGTGTGGTTATTTCACAATAAAAAGAGAATTGAAATAGTTTGGACTTCCAAAAAAAAATCCTCTCAAAATTTTTCTTTCTTCATTGCATTTATTATAATGTTAAATTGTATTGTAAAATGAAATCCCATGAGATGTTTAAGCCTATGACGTACACTTATAAAATTGTAAATTTTTCCTATGGATATCTTTTCCTTCTGCAGAAGCATTGATAATATCCATATTTTTGCTACATTCAGAGTCTGTTTATTCATTCTTTATTATTAATGCTTATTTTCATTCCTTTATTTTTAATTTTCCATTTGTTATTGAAAAATTCTGCCCCAATCACTAATTACAGTGATTTCAGGAGATGTTTTATCTCCTTAAGTATGACAAAAAAGGCTGGAAAGCCTGAAAACATCTTTATTTAAAAACTAAAGATTTCTTTAAATTCTTTAAAGACATAGATTCAGATGTCAGTAGAATTTCTGATTATCATAAATTTATTAAATGTCTACAGATTTTCACAGGTGTACATGACAACAGTTACTGGTTTGTTGTTTATTAAAAAGAAGACTCCTATATTTAAAGTTTTACAAGCACGTTTGAAAGATAAGTACCACAGAGCTGCTTTCCTTGATTCTTTTTCTGCTATGTAGAAGTATGAAAAGACACAAAGAGAGAGTGTTACAGGACAAAGAAAAATTTTAACTTAAAAGTTAAAGGTGTGGGAAGATAACATATAACACAGAGGAGAGGAAAAAAACCCAAGTAATCAAAACACACTCAGATTTCCTAAGAAACAAAAAACTACCCTTTTGTTAGAGGTGATATGCTCTTGTAGGATTTGATTTTCTAGCAAAAGTGATCAAAATTTGTAATTTTCCTAGAGACTAGATGCATTTAAATAATCCTAAACTGGACTATATTCCATATAGACAGGTGCTTTTTGTTTTGCAGTAGAAGTTCATCAGGGTCAGCAGAGTTAAAACACTGTGCCCATTTAAAATGAGCACAGGATGCTATTTTTTTGTTGTTGTTATAAATCAACAAAATATAACTTTCTATTTTTAATCCAATGTCAGGTAATATTATTCTTTTGCATAGGTTTTTCCAAGAAACAAAAATAAAATGTTTCCTCAAAATATGGATGATATTTTTAATCTAAATATGTGAACACAATATTTTGGAAAATATAAGAACAGTAGAAAAATTGATAAGTGTAAGACGGCTAAAAATGCTCTTCAAAATCTTAATGAAATCCAGGAAATTCAAGTTAATGGCATTTTTATTTAGACTGAATTGTACGTTTCCAAAATGGATTCAAAACTAAGGCTCAAGCTCAAGTTTTCTCCTCCATATTTAGATCTCTATAAGTACAAGAAAACTGGAAAACATAGACCACAAAGTTTTGTTAGTTAAAAAAAAAAAAAAAGAAAGCTTGACATGACAAACCTCTACATTTTCAACCCTGTTAAAGAAAAGAACAGCCATGAGTTCTCAGAAACCTTGTACCTACCTTTTCAACTATCATCTCACCTACCTCTGAGCTAGTTACCCTAATTCTTTATAGTTAATTAGTTGATTAGGTCTCTAGATTTACAGAGGAGAGCAAGAGGTACTTCTGGAGCATGATTCCTTTGACGTGATTAAGATGAGTCACATCCTCTCTACTGTCAGTAAAAGATGACAGATATAGTTAAATAATTATAGATATTTAAACCTATGAAATATTAATTGCAAGTCAGGTTTTGAGGGAACTAGCTTTTTGCATACTGGCCATTGTTTATTACAAGTTTTGGCTTCTCTGTTCCTTATTTGTGTTATGGGTGTTAATGCTTTCAGCCCAAGTTTATTCTGGAGACATCATCATGAATTTATTCAGTAAGCCTTTCCCATTTCATCAGTAATGGTATGGAGGTGGTGAATATCTCTTCCATGGCAGAAATATGCATGGCTATTGTTCTGTCTTCCATGTATTTGCAGTTAGGAACTGTTTCTTCCCTCACAAAATTGGGTGCCTGTTTAAGGTGCATAATTTTTTATGCTTTGCTTAAATATTTACCTATTTGGCTTTTGTTTTGAATTCTTATGACCAAATTGCTGGTGCCAGAAGCAATGGACAATAGTGTGTTGGAGGTTTAAAATTAGAATCTGAGATCAACCTTCTAAAAAGCCCTATGTGCTGAAATACTTTACTGAAATGACTCACAAGAAAGGAAAGGCATGGCACTGGATTACATGGACTTCTTAAAATCAAAAGAAATTAGCATGTTTATCTGACTGCTGAAACTATTGTAATTTAAGTTAATTAAATACCAAGAGATGAATAAAAATATTAATTTAAGAATTAATCTCTATATGAGATATCTGTACCTTACATAGTGTTAATCTTCAGTAAATTTTTATCATTTAGTGAGTGGAAGTAATTCATGATCTAGTTAAACCTAGCTCCTTATTACATCTAAGGCAGTTCTTGTATGTTCATTAAATAGCAATAGGTTCTGGAATAGCTATTAATCCCTGGCAAATACATTTAAGAATCAACTGGCATTTCATAAACACACAGTAACAATTCCATTTAATCCAAGTAAATATTCGTTTAAAATACTTCAAGTCTATCTTGTTTTGTCATACCCACAGTAGTATGTGCCATTATTGATGGTAAGGTGAGGTTTATCTTCATGAGTACACCTGCCACTCTACTCTCTGCAACACGAGAGCCAGCAGCTGGAGATGCTGCACATGCTGACACAAAGAAGTCTTCTTCTAACCTTTCTACTCTATGTCCCTGAAAGAGATAAAGTAATCTAAATATATATTCATATAGCTATGTGAATGTCAGTTTTCTGCCAAATAGCTGTGTGAGCTGGGGTTGTCATATTTTTTCATGCTTCTAGATGACATAGCTTTGCCAGCAGTGCTTCACAATATAGATCTGGTCTCACAAGCTGCTATTCAGTATCAGTGTTATTGATAGTGAACATAGTCTGCTTTCTTGCAAGGCTCACCCAGATTAAGATTGAACTGCATTTTTTGCAAATTGAACAGTATTGTCAAGAATACATTATGTACCTTCTCATATACAGAGTAACCTTAATAACAACTATTTAGCTCTATAAGTGTCCCTCAGAACTATCTCAGAGATTAAATCTTGTGTATTGTACATCACTCAAATACCTTCGATTGTCTTCTGTTTTTGTGTTTGTTCTTTCAGCTTTGTTAACTGATAAACAAGTAGTGGAGTAAACATCTCATATGGATTTCCCCCCCCCCCTCAAAACAGTCAGTTTAGTTTGGGAAATTTGAGTACTTTCTTCTGATGGATTAGTTTACTTTTTTCTTACCCACAACAAAATATTTGGTTTAGGTTTTGTTAGTTTTCAGTTTGGTTTTTTTTAATATTTAACTAGTTTTACAGAGGAAGAGAAAATGGAGAAGACCTTTATAAAACAAACCAAACCCATCCATTTTAAAATAAAAAATAACAAGGGGTTTTTTTGTGAAAATCTTAAGTAGATAATTTTTAATGACTACAAATTTCTATTTCAGAAATTATGAGAAATGTAATTTAGATTAAACTCCAATTATAACTTATGCTTTGCCATTCACAGTTAAATTTATAGTTCATAAAATATTATGAGTTTATCTAGTCTGCAGAAGGGGAAAGCAAAAGTGTACATTACTGAAAGTAGTGTCAAAATTTTTTCAATTTACACCTTTACACACTTTTTAATAAGTCTATATGGGTTCTGGTATCACTATGCATCAATAGAGCTAATAATGGCCAATTTAGTTCTTTGATATTGGTTCTGATTTGGGCTTTAGATCCCACGCTTTTTGAAAGTTAACTAAGTTTTTTATTTCCTTTCACAGAAAATCATTAAAAGACTTCATCCTAACAAATGTAAGAATTCAATATTATGATAATTCTATTGCTGAAAACAATAGAACAGATTTTGAAAAGAAAGGAAGTTAAGCTTAAAGCAATAACTTAGTGATGATAGTAAATCATATAAAAATATTGAAAGGGCAGGTAAATTTTCTATTGGACATTTGAAATTTTTAGCTGTATACTTTGTGTGACTTTTCATAATTCTGGTCTCTACCTCAATATTCCAACATAGATCTTAAAATGCTACTCTTGTAAAATGTATCTCATCTGGAGTCATGCTGGTAGCTACATATACGTTTGATTTTATGAAACCAAATTCTTTATAAGGAATTCTTTTAATTATTTTTTTTTTGGTGCAGATAATGTAATATCTTTTATTAAACTGAACAAAGCTAGTACTTAAAAATAGCTCCCTGACATTCAGAATAATGGATATGAAAGCAAGAGTAATAAAATTTGCTAGGAAGGTGCAGTGCAAGCACTGATTCAGCAACTACTACACTGATTTAAACATTTTCTTTAGTATGTACAGTATTAATCTGTGGGAGTTTAAAAACATGAAAACAGCCCTTTCTAGTAGGGGTTGAGACATGCAAGTTACATGTGAGGTAACAAACTACTATTCAACATGCAGTCTAGGGCAACTGCACTATATGCATGCCCTTCACTTAGAGCTGCGGAAGGTAATTCAATCATCCACCTAGATGTAACATCTGAGTCACCTTGTGGAAGTTCCTGTTACTCCAGCATTTGCACAAAGACTAGGACAATTACACCCCTGTGCAATTACAGATCTAAAGAAAAGAACGCAAGAAAACAAAAAAAAAACAATTTTCACCAAACCTGTGTCGATTTTTGTTCCATGGATTTGTGTAATGGTGTTATGGACCCTTGGCTTCCATAACATCCTGCATAATGATCTCCACAACTTAGATGTGTGTACAAACACACTGCTTTTGACTGAAACCTTCCACGTGATAATTTCATTAGCAGTGCCTAGTTCTTGCTTTAGGAGAAAGAGTAAATAATTGTTTCTTATTAGTGTTCTCAGTGACAATCATGATTCAAAAATCTTTTCATATTTTCCCTTTGTTCTGTTTACTCCAAGCTGAAAAATCTTAGTCTATTTAATCTCTTCTCTTATGAAAGCCCTTTCATAACTTTGATCATCTTTGCTGCTCTTTTTTGTCTTTTCAGTTCTATTATATTCTTTTGAACATGGCATGAGCAGAACTTCATGCAGAAGTCTAAACACAGCAGCTATGGATTAAAAGAGCAATGTTTTGTGGTTTAATCTCTATTTTTTTCCAAGATATCTTCTTATTCTGACTGCTGTCTTTATGAACTATGAGCTGACGTCTTCATCTGACTATCCAGACTAATACAGAGATCTGTTTTAGAGTCACTTGATTGTGTATTGAGAGTTGTTACTGTTTTCCATCATGTACATTACCTGCGTTTGTTTAGTCTGAATCTCATGTGCTGTTTTATTGTAGTCATTCAATAGCATGACATCTATCTGCAACTCTTCATACTCTCAGATTTTACTGCTCACATTCGTTTGATACCAAAGCTAATTTAAGTGATAGTGTTACAATGCTCCAATTTTATATTGGGTTCTATATAATCTGCTGATTCGTTAGGAGTCATTTTACCCATTTTCTCTAGAATTTTGTCGATTAATCTTTTAGTTGCCGGCAATTTTCATGACTCATTTCTATCCCCAAAATATCTGCACTGCAGGAATCTCCCCAGGCTCCTTCTTTTCAAACTTTTTTTTTTTTTTTTGATGGGGAGTGGGGGGTACTTGTGACCTTATCTTCTTTCAGCACTGTATTATATGCTGAGTCTCTATTAGCCTCACTGATCCACTGATCCTTTGGCAGGCTTTAATTTTTTCTGATTTTGTTGGTAGAAATTCTCATTATTTTCTATGTCATGAACAAATAGTCTTCCAAACATTTTTCATACTTCCCTACAGTATGGTAACATTTTATTTGTTTGAATTTATGCATTTTTCTCATCCTAATTTGCTCACAATTTTCACCTTTTTTTTTTTTAGGAGTATCTTTTTACTTCTAATGACCTCTTTTAGTCTGCTGTTTCACCATGATGGTTATTTTTCTGTCCTTTAAAAGCGTTTTTGATAAGTGGTATACAGTTTCTCTGAACTCCTAATATAGCATCTTTAGGCAGCCTGTCATGCTATCTGCAAGCATTTAGTCTTTTAGTTGTCCTTTTCAATTTCCTTTCAAAAAGCTTTGCCATGTTCAAGTAGTTCTGATTTTTTAAGTTAAATGTTACTGTAGCCCTTTTTACCCCCTTTTTCTCTTTGTCTTTTCTATAGATATATCAAATTTGAGAGCTTCATGGCCAGCATTACGGTGGAGCTTATAGATAATTACTTTTTCCACCTGTTGAATGCTAAAAATTAAATCAAGTAAATGCTATTTATCCTCTTGTGAACTGTTTGGCTAGTTGTTGTAAGTGCAGTGTACTTCATCATTCCTATATAATTTGTTTCTTGGAATTATAATTACATTGGTTTCTGCTGGGTATTTTCTTTGTATTGCCCTTGTGAGGTATCTGTTATATCACATTCCTCACTTAGAAACAGCTGTTGGCGTTCTTGTTTTTTAGATTTAAAAAAAGTATAGAATCAAGCAAATACTTGGGTTTGGTCTGGCTACCAATTTTTATGTGTCCTTTTCAATTTGGATTTTATTTGTTAAAGTTTTTCTTTGCTATTCCCTCTCCAAATATGGTTTAAGTTTTACTCTAGCCTTTTTTTTTTCCTTTTTCAGTTTACAGTTTGTGACTTCAGTCTAGTGGACAAGTTACCTGAGATTACGTGCTTTTCTTACCTGTGACTTGTCTTTCATTTAAAAAACATTCTCATAGCCAATTCAAATGTCATCAGCTTTTTTTTGTGCTGACTTGCATGATGCTTACTCTTCTTGGATGTGTTCCATTCATTACAAACTTTTCCTTGGTTACTAATTAAAAAATACCCTCCTTATCTAAGTCAATTTTCAACCTCTAAAAGTGTATAAGCTTTAGTGTCTAAAATTCAGAAAACAGAAACAGAATCTCTGCAGAAATGTGAAAATACCGCAGAAATGTGATGTCATTTTCTGTTCTTTCTTAGGCCATGACGGAAAGACAAGAAAAAAAAAAGAAGACACATTTATTCCAAATCAATTATAGAGAGATCCTTAGCTGTCTCATTTTCATCTTGAATTTTATCTTTTACTTGTGATACAATTGACTCAAGTCTGCCTATTCATATTGAATTTTTATGATAGAGACTTGATAATTATACCTGTAACTAATGTTCAAGTAAAAATTCAATGTTGTGCTTCCTTTTTACTGGAAAATCCCCTCACATTATATTGGTAGTCTCCAATGACTGCCAGCAATTTCCTATTTTCAGCTCCTTCTGATTTTTATTCTCACACTTCCTGGGAGTTTTGGCAAACAAGAATAACATGTTTAAGTACATGTACTGGCCATGTCCATTTTTGCTTGGTATATTAGTAATATCACATATCAAAGACAATATTTTAATAATATTTGTATTGTTCATTTGTTATGCAATTTGTCAATGCCTATTTTAGGCTTGTTCCTTAATCTTTTGTCATTTTGACTTTCCTCACCCTTGGAAAAATGCTTCTAGAGGTCTTTCACAACTTATTGTTGCAGAATTCCACTCAGGAATGCAAACATCCATTATTATTACCATTTTATCTCAATCCAGAGAAAATCTGAATGTTTTTTCTACTCTGAGGCAGCTATAAAAATTTGTCCAAATTAACATTACAGGTGAATTAGTCATATAGCTTTTAATCTAATTATTTATATATTTATTTGGGCTTAAAGTGCAGTCACTTTGGCTGAACGTAAATCAGTGCCAAATTGAATGAGAGTAAGGAGAATCAGGGACATTTTAGACCTGACTAAGAATAAGAAAAAATTAATGAAAAGAATAAGAGTACAACAAGAAGAATATAAGAATATCCACTTAGTGGTTTAATGCAGTTGAGCAAGTCTTCAAGTTTACCTGTTTAATTGATAAGGATTAATTTTTCAAAGTGTTTCAGTGTAGCCTTAGACAGAAGCACATGTGCTTTTACAGGCTCCGGTGTTCACCATTGTGCTTTGGAGGTCTTTCATCAAAGCAAGACCTTAGGCTGCTTTTCCACCCTGAGTCCAATGTTCCTTTATGGACTGTGGTGGGATCTGTTTGGGTTGTAGTGCCTCCTGACTAGGCTGCTGTAGCTTCTTGGGGTTTACTGCAGCTTCATGGCTGGGTCTGGTTAACACAGAAAGAAACATGTTGGTAATGGATCCTTTATTCACCATTGCTTAGATCCTATCAGGTAATACCCATACACTCTTAGCTTTACTTTGTGCAAATAAACCACAGGCACTCTGATGTCAAGGACTCTCTGACCCTGAAATTGAGCTCCATGGTCTGGCCACAGACACACTTGAAGTCTCCTTTACCCTGCAGCACAGAAAAGTCCCCCGCTTTTGTAAACACCGGGGTTCCTTTTCACACAGAATTTTTGCAAAAGTTCTAGGTAAAATCCAAGAAGAGCATTACGCTAAGCAGAAGGATCACACAGCCATGAATCCTGACTATGCTGACTTCTGAATCATGTCTGAAACAGATGGGCAGAATGCGAGCTGGCCCAGGCCAAAGGTGTGCTCTGCATCATTCCAGCTGCATGAACATTATAGGTAGAGCAGTTATATGAAGTAGACATTTTTCTGCTGTGGCACTTTTACAGTTATTAACCCAGATCCAGCCAAAGAATCCATAGAAAAAGAATCAACCTTTTGAGCTCCACAGAGTGTCACTCACATGTTCTCAGACAAGAATAGGATTCTTTCAGTTTATCTAAGAGGTTTAACATTTTTTTTTCTCAGAATCTCATTCAATTACAATATGTATTTATTTAAAATTCCTTCATCTGGAACCTTAGGAAAAGATAACTTCTTTCCATTTCAATTTTAAAAAGAGGTTACAGTAACACCTGAACTTGTGGAATATTTGACCTACCCATGTCTCGTTAATAGCTTGCTTGCTGATTCAAACGAGTGATGCCATCAATGCTGTATTCAGGATTTCCTTACTGTAAAGAACAAAACAGGTCTGAACGTAAAGCTGTGGTACACTGCTCTGTCAGGTTGAACAGCTCAAAGGTAGACAAGGATACCTGCAACTGTTCAACTGAGCTTGAATTTCACCCTGATGCATGCTGAGAGCCAGCATTATATGCTTTATTCTCAGTGGTGACTGCCAGCTGTGTAACTCTTCAAGCATATCTTGCCATGTGTTCTATTCAGCAAAAACGGGTTTGATTCCAAAGTAGCTCTTCCAGCTACTTTGTAGGGATAGTGTACAAGGAGGGTGAGTTTCGGCAAATAATAAATAAAAATTGACAGTAGTGTTGTACGAAGGGAAACAAAAAGAATCCTGTTTCCTTGTAAAAAGTGTGAGGATGTAAAAAATCCTGAAGTCATATTTCTTATGAAAAGACACAGAAAGATACAGGACATACATTTTATTAAGTACAGTATGCTGAAGTCCATAGGATTCAGATCTTAACTACATATTAATCACATTTCCAGCTCTCTCATCACGACCTGTGGGAGTCAAAAACCTCAATCAATTAGATATCGATGTGACAAACTGTAAGACTTGCTTGTGCTGAACTGTTTAGTGGGAGAATATTCTGCATGGGACCCACAACTCTGTTGGATTCATTTTTATCTCATTGCACCCTGATGTCCATTAGAAGACTGGGAATTAGATATGTAAGTTGGGGAGAAGGAGGCAATGTGGATTCCAGTAGATCCACACCATGTAAGTTTGATGTAACGATGGAGGTGTTAATGGGAGGCTTGACTTTCCAAGCCTCAGCTTACAGATGTGACAGCTTTTATTTACTTCATTTAAACTTCTGATTTTATTTACTTTCATTATTATTCTTTGATTACTTGCTCAGTGTAGGAGAATCTGACTGGAGCCCCTGTTTATTTCTTGTGGCATGTCTTTTCCATCAAATGGCAGCCATCAGCTGAGAACATTTTACTTCTAATCTTGGAAACTTCACACTCATAAGAGTGGCCTAGAGGAACACAGCTGTCTCATTGTGCAGTGAACAGAGAATCATTCTGGGATACATCCTGCTCATCAGAACCTTAAATATTATGGTCAGGTTCTTGAACTGGCATTGAAAATAAATTGAGAACAAATGGAAAATATGATTTTTTTATATGACAGGTTGAGGTAGCTTGTCCTCTCAAACAATTAATTTTTTTGTTCTATGCCCATTATGCTTGTATCCCTGACTGATTTCTACGTGATGCTAAGTACAACAGTCTGAGAAGACAAGATTATCACATTGATGGTTGCTGTCCAATCTGATGTATTAAAAGAAGGACAATACTTGTTGAGGTAAAACCAAGGAACTCCAGTTCCTTTCTCTGTATGTTTAATGAGATCTTGAGACTTTGTACTACTTAAGTAAACATACAGTATATAATTAAATGTAACAGAAGACATTCCTAACATACAGATATTCAGAATGTTCTTTTTTCGTCTATCATCACATCCTCCTTCTGCTGGCTGACGTTGAATCAGCTATTCTTTACCTTTTAGATTTTGTGACACTTTTTTGACAACATTCTTCAGAAGGAGATGTAAGGCTGGGCTCCATCAGTTTGTGGCTCATTACAGCTCCACTTACACAGTCTTTGTAATGCTTGTGGCAAGCATGTAACTTATGGTCCCAGGTTGCATGGGCAGGCTCTTGTCCCCACTGTAAGTTCACAACCTAGAAATCTCTTCTGTGACTGGTTTTCTTTGGTGATAGAAGCAGCTGTTGCCTGGAAGGACAATTCGTAGGAAGGCATTAATGTGTTCAAAACAAGAAGGAAACTTTTAGCATTAAAAGAAGAGAGAAAAATACGAGTGACTGTCCATAAGTATTAGCTCCAGATGAGCAAGCATGGGGTCTATCACAGTCTCTCCAACATTAGAAAGTTACTTTCACAATTTTAACTGGTTTAAATCAGTTAAATAGTCCCAGTTCTATTAATATGGTACACTTCTGTTTCTCCAGGTGGGAATTTTAAAACAGAGAGGACTTGTGATCCTTCAGCGAGGTAAACTCACAGAAAATTATGTGGGTTGTTTTTTATGTTCTTTTAGGCACTACTCACCATAACGTTGAAACAGGATAGAAACACAGAGTGGATACCAGGCAGGAATGATCTGGCTTAGTTTTACGTATTGTGGAATCACACCCTAAAGAAAGGAGAACCTTGCTTCTGTCAGAACTAGGTCTTCTCTAGGGATGTTTGCTAGCCCAAAAGGGCTAGCAAATCCACACTGCAAAGCTGCTTAAAGCAAAATGAAAAGATGGAAAATGCCATGGCTTTTTACACATTTGAATAAAAATATTATTTTTGAACAAATTAAGAAATGGGCAGTCACTTCAGTCTGTTGCAGTTTATACAGTTTTCTGAAACTAGACACATCTTGACACAGAGTTTTTTATATGTGTTTTCACAGATGCTGCCGCAGGAAAAAAAAAGATAAAAGGTTTTCATATATGTTTTAAAATAATTCCATAGTTTAAATAAGAGTTTCTGCTACATATAGGCAAGATGCTGAAAGATAGCCTCCAACTATTTTCAATACCTGCAATTTTGCCTTTAGCTTTTTCATGTAAGCTACTTGAAATGAATGAATGAATTAATATGAATAAATACTCATTCTGAGTATGAAAAAAATGTAGGCCTTCAAGTTTAAGCAGTAGGTTAGATTTTCAAGTTACCAAGACAGAATTACAGCAAGATGTAAACTATCATTGGGTAAAGAATGAGATATAAAACTTTTAAGCTGAATGCATTCATATTAATTTGTTTTAAAAGACCATATCCTAATTATAAAACTTATTTACAGATAAGAGCTTAAAAATTCCACTCTTATTCATTATATACTGTTTTGGTTTTGTATTACAGACCTAATCAGATTACAAGTTCTGTTTTGTGAGTAAATACCCAAGCAAATGTATAGTTTAGTAATTCTGGGCTTAGAAAATAGTACAGATTTCTGTAGCAAACTTCAAAATTATTTTTATTTAAATAGCCTAGATAAAGAAGTTAGACATTCCACTCCAAAGGCATGAAGTTCCTTAAAATCTCTAGTATTAGAAGAGATATTTTATGAAAGATTTATAAATAGAAATCTGCACTGGGAGGAATTTCTAGTTCCAATAGGGATGGAAGACTGAAATTTTCCCCTTAATAGAACAAAAAGAAAAAAATCAGCATGAGGACTGCCAGTACTTACAAGTGTTTAAATTCTTCCCACATCTCCATTTGATTGACATCTTCAATAAGCTGTTAATGACCCACTCCATTTGCTTTAAATGAGCCTTAGATTTTTAGATCTGGTGAGTTTTGCAGAATGTTGGAATTAAGTAGGTTTAATTGCCTTTTTTCAGTTTTTGTTTTCTTTTTAGTAATTCATCATTCAAAGGAACAGTATGCTTTGCCATTGTAATAAAGTTTCTCAGTAACCTTTTCTTTGAGTTCTAGATGCAAAACTCTGTACTAGCTATAATGAATCAGTAGTCTCACCTGAACAAAGCTGTGTGTATTAGGTAGCAGTTATTCATAAAATAAGAGCTTTTCTTATGCTGGCTTTCAGTGTTTTAAAGTAATAATTTAGCAGCTGTCTTGGAAAGGGCTCTGAGCATGTTGGAAATCAAAGATGACTCTGTTTCTGTTCATGAGATGGGTTGGTACTGCATTTTTATTAGCATATGTGCTTTCCTTCTACTTTGCTAGTTTCGGTCCCTGAGGCACAGAGCTGAGAAATATAGATTGTAGCTATTGTGCCAGATAAGGAAAACAACGTAAGTGATGATGCAAAATATATTTTCTCTGAGAGTGAATAAGCAGAGACTGTCCTGTGTAAAACAAATTTTTACCATCTAACTGTGAAGGGCTATTTTCACCACAGCGATACCTGCTGAGGAGCAGTGTTATATTTAGTTGCATTGTAATAGAGTTTCTTTCAAGAAATAAATTACTTATCTGTAAAGAAGTGATGATACAGGCAACCATGGCTTTTAGTATGTAAACAGCATTTTATATTCAGACATGAACATCTCTCTTGGTGTCAGACACTAGCTGACAATCTATGATTGTCATAGAGGAAATTATTGTCAAGAGGGCTGGAAAGTGGGGAGCTGGACATCAAAGTGACTATCAATGTAAGACTTTACTGCAGCAAGACAAATACAACCCTATCTTTCCCCAGTAGGAATTAATAAAAGCTTAGAGGACATGGTAAATAGTGAGCTCTTCTATTTCCATTGATGTTGGACATTCATATGGGCAGTACTTCACAATATGAAATCTGAACTCAATCTTCTGATGCAGGCTTGCTCATAGTATAGTCCCTGAATTCATATGCAGTCAAGTTTCCACAAATACTTACTCTAGCTCATATTTGCACAAGATGAACAAGGTGAACTGCAGTTCTTACATGTACACTATGGAAGATGGAAGTTCATGTGATTTTGAGCAGCGAACAGATTCCCTATGCCTCTCTGGATAACCTCTGCCATCTGTACCTCTCTTCAGAAGGAGGATAGTCATGGACTGCACTTATCTGGTAGACCACACTTTAGCTGCTGCACTTTGGAAAGAAGGGAGTATGCCATTAGCTGAGTTAAAATGAAATACAATATCTGGTATATAGTAGTCGCTGGGCTCTCTGTGACCTCATCTCTGCAAGGCATTAGCTAATCAGCGTTATCTGGCGGAGTCTTTGTATTGTGCCCCTCTCATACAATTCCTATCTGCTCAACAAATGACATATGAGCTTTCATCTGCCTTTTTGCCTCCAATAAGCATAAAGTCTGTTGGGGGGCAGGAGGAGAAGCAGACTAACCTTTTCAGCTCGATTACAGAGAACAATTTGTTTTTGTAATTAGAGCTCAGCAGTGATTTCTGTTTCGCTGATACTCAGCTCGGTGTAAACAGAACTCAATTTTGACAACTGTTTAGCTCACGGCACAGTTTTAAAGTATTAAAGGATAATGGAAGACTTATTAGATTAGCTCTTGCCATGATCTTTTAGTGTCCCAGATAATTATTATTTGTGATACAGCTGAATGGTTTAGGCTTGTGTTATTATTATGCATGCATTTCTGTGTAATACTTTATCTGCTGTCGATGGGCACTAAAATATGCATTAGGAAGTATGTATTTAGTCAGATTGCAAGATATTAGTGGTATTTTCAAGTGTATCAAATTGTTATTTTTGTGATTTTTACTTAATTTTGATCATAACAGTTCTTAGTTCCCAACTTCTTTTTTTAAATCTGTACAATCATCTTCATCATCATTATTATAATTATTAATAATACTCGTGTGACTTCTACTACACTCCTTTGATTCAATCATTACATTTTATCTTTCCCTCTGTTTCGTATGTATTGGTGTTGCATAATTTTTCTTGAAATATCACCTTTTCAATCTTTCTTATTTAGTATTTTAAATCATCCCTGGTAGTCACATGCTGGTTTTTACCTTGCTACTTGAGATTTCCTCTTACCTTTTAATTACGGTATGTTTCTTTATCTCTGATCTTATAATTAGCATTTTATGTTTTGATCACCTTTTTTCTTATTTTGCATAAGGCATGTCTTTTTAATCTTTTCACCACTTTTCCTTGCACAGTTTTCCCTTTCTTATTCTTTTTTTTTGGCTAACCTAATTCCATTAGTTTGACTCCCTGTCCTGGTTTCATCTTGGACAGAGTTCATTATCTTCCTAGTAGCTGGTACAGTACTGTGTTTTGAATTTAGTATGAGAATAATGTCGATAACACACTGATGTTTTTAGTTGTTGCTAAGTAGTGCTTACACTAAATCAAGGACTTTTCATCTTCTCTTGCCCTGTCAGCAAGAATGCTGGAGGGGTGCAAGAAGCTGGGAGGAGACACAGCCAGGACAGGTGACTCAGACTTGCCAAAGGGATATTCCATACCATGTGGCATCATGCTCAGCATAAACTGTGGGGAAAGCTGACCAGGAGTCACTACCTGGGAACTGGCTGGGCAGTGATCATCGTGTGGTGAGCAATTGTGTTATGCATCACGTTTTTTTCCAATTCTCTCCCTCATCCCTCTGGTGGTGGGGAGTGACTGAGTGGAGCTGGACGATGCTTAGTTACCATCTGTGGTTAAACCACAACAATCCCCTCTGATGAGGAATATTGCTTCTAATCTTATTTTTTATTTTAGTAAGTATTTTTATACTGTATTGTCCTTGTTTACAGCAAAGCATTTTCTTTTTAGAGAAGCCTAAGCTTGCAACTTCTTGGCAGTTCTGAATAGATTAGGACAATACTTTTGAAGGAGATTATATGATCTTCCTGGACACAGCCTAAATTGCTGGAATACATGAGCAAAAAAAAAAATTATATAGAGTTTTTACATTTAAGTAATTGCACTTTCTCTTAAGGTTCACCAGGAAAGCGAGTCTATGTCAGTGACTAAGTGGGTACATTTAGCAAAACATGAGTACTAGTCCATGAGTGAAATGCAGCTGTATTTTCCTCTCAGTCTCTAAATGAACATCGGTGGCTCATGTTATGAAAGCACAAAGATTGCTTAGGGCAAAGAAAGCTCTGTCAAGGTTAATGGCCTCAAATCCTTCCTGCCCTAACCATCTTTTAATGTTTCAGGGCTTTTTTTTCAGATTACTTCTTAAATTTGCTCTTCAAAAAAAGAGTCGAACAGGAAAAAAATGTAATAGTAACTGCACTCTGTGATCCACCTCACTTGTTATCTTTTATATAATAATCTTTATGTTGTGTTCATTCTAATGTGCTGCCATCCAGCAGAATGGTTTTTTGCTAGTTTTGTTCATGTTAGTTATTTCATGCTCATGATTAATATTCTTGTTTGTTCTGGCAAAAGGTAGTAACTTAAAATCATCCAGGCCTTTCAGCCATATTTTCAATTTGGAAGTGAAAGGCATGTATCTATTTCTGAAAAAAATCATGCTTGTCAAATGGACATAGAGCAAAAAGGATTGCTATAATGACTGTGTAGTAGGAAAAAAAGGATTATATGTATATATGCACACCTTGCATATATATGGCCAAGCTATCTTGAAAAAAGCAGTTAGTTATCTGGAAGTCAGCCCTTTCCTACATTGCTTTTATTATGTATCAGATATTTTTGTTCATTCTGTTGATACTCATCACAGCAGTATCTGAGTACCTCCCAGTGGTGTATTAAGCTCTTTGCTTAAGATATCTCATTTTCTCTCTAGAAGGAGAAAACAGCTGAGTGCATCAGCTTTAAATTAACGCATTTTTGGCAGTCTATGTCCCAAAGGACTCCCATTCTAGTTAAAATCTCTAGTTCTGGTTGAACTGTGGAATATCATGTACAGAAGTGAAGACTGGAACAAGGGCATATCACTTTCTCCTTAGCTGAGACACTCTTGTAGTCAACCAGCAGAAACAAAAAATATTGCTTATAGGTAGCTGTTTGTGACAACTTCATACTAATAAAGAACACAAAAGCTAGAACACATGAATTATGTAGCCATTGAGTCATAGAATGTTTTGAATAGGAAGGGACATTTATAGATCATCTAGTCCAACCTCTCTAACAAAAGCAGAATTCAACATCCTCATCGTAAAAAAATTCTTCTTTATGTCTAATCTAAACATACCTTCTTTCAGTTTAAAACCATTGCCCCTTGTTCTGCCACTAAAGGCCCTAATAAAAAGTCTTCTTAAATCTTATAAACACCTGTAAATATACTGATATGCTTCTATATGATCTCCTTGGAATATTCTCTTCTTCAGGCTGAACAATCCCAGCCTCTGGATAAGAATCAAATGACAAACAAATAATGTGGATATCATTGTAGGAATCTTGTAAACCTCCCAGCCAGGACAATGATGCCAACAAGTTATTCTTTGACGAACTAGGGGACACTTCCAAGTCAACTGCCCTTGTCCTTATGGGGGACTTCAACTTGCCAGAAATTAACTGGGAGCATCACAGAGTTGGTTCAACCTGGTCAGAAGATTCCTAAAAATCCTGAATGACAACTTTATGGAACAGGTCCTAAGGGACACAACTTGGAAAGACACTGTCCTTGATCTGCTGCTTGTCAACAGAGTGGATCTCATGAGCAAAGTGGAGATTGGTGGCCGTTTCAACCACAACAACCGTGAAGTGATGGAGTTTAAAATCAAGAGTTGAAAGGAGGAAAAGTGCCAGCAAAACCTCACCTGTGGAGGAAAAACCAGTGCCAGCAAAACCTCACATGAGGAGAGAAGACTTAGGGCTGCTCAGGGATTTAGTGAATAAGGTCTTCTGGGAAAATGTTTTTGCATGCACTAGGGTCCATGAGTGAGGGTCACTTTTCAAACACCACCTCCTAAGGGCACAGGAGCAGGCAATTCCCAAATGTCAGAAGTCAAGCAGGCAAGACAGAAGGCTGGCTTGGCTAAGCAGGGATCTTCTCTTGGAAATAAGGCAAAAAAGAAAGGTGTATGCCTCATGGAAGAAAGGTCAAATGACGTGGGAAAAATACAGAGATACTGCTTGCCACTGTAGGGAGAAAATTTGAGTGGCCAACGTTCAGCTGGAATTGAAGCTGGCCAGAAATGTGGGGGACAATTAAAATGTTTTTTCAACCATATTAATGCCATATTAATGGCAAGAAACAGTATAGAAATATCATTGGTCCATCACAGGATGAGGATGGTCACCTCACAAACAGGGACAGAGACAAGACAGAGATGTTTAACACTTTCTTTACCTCTGTCTTCCACATGGATGATGGACCAAGGGAGTCTCAGTGCCCTGAACTGGTGGACCATGACTGCAAGAATGATCAGCTTCCAGTCAACCCTGAAATTGTGTGGGATCTGTTGATCCAGGTAGATCCCTACAAATCTATGGGGTCTGATGGGATTCATCCTGGAATCCTTAAAGAGCTGGCTGATGTCATTGCAACAACTCTCTTGATGATTGTTGAGTGGTCTTGGGAATCTGGAGAGGTTCCAGCTCATTGGAAGCTGGCAAATGTGTCTGGTAAAGTTATGGAGAAGATTATTCTGGGAAGTATTGAAAAATACCTGAAACACAACTCTGTCATTGGTCACAACCAGCGCGGCTGCATAAGAGGGAAGTCCTGCTTACCTGATTTCCTTTTATGACAAAGTAACCCACCTAGCTGATCAAGGGAAACCAGTTGATGTAATCCTTTTGGATTTCATTAAAACTTTCAATACGGTCTCTCCCAGGATCCTTCCGGACAAAATGTCCAGCCCGCAGCTGGATAAACACATCATCAAGTAGGTGAGCAATTGGCTCACATGTTGAGCACAGAGATTAATAGTGAATGGGGAAACATCAGACTGGTGACCTGTGACTAGTGGGGTTCTGTAGGGTTCTATCTTAGGTCCTGTGCTCTTCAACATCTTCATAAATGACTTGGGCAAAGGACTGGAAGGGATACTAAGCAAGTTTGCAGATGACGCCAGACTCAGAGGAGCTGTTGACTCCCTTGAAGGCAGAGAAACCTCAACAAATTAGAGGACTGGGCAATCACCAACCATGTGAAGTTCAAGAATGGAAAGTGATGGATTCTACACCTGGAATGAGACAACCCTGGATGTACATACAGACTGGGTAATGAGATGCTGTAAAGCTGTAAAGCAGTGCCATGGAAAAGGGACCTGGGGGTCCTGGTCAATGGCAAGTTGAATATTAGTCAGCAGTGCCCTGGCAGCCAGGAGGGCCAACCGTGTCCTGGGGGGCATCAGGCAAAACATTGCCAGCCAGTTGAGGGAGGGGATTGTCCCACTCTGCTCTGCACTGGTGCAGCCTCACATTGAATATTGTGTGCAGTTTTGGGCGCCAAAACATAGGAAAGATATTAAGCTGCTAGAGAGTGTCCAAAGGAGAGCAATGAAGATGGTGAAGGGACTTGAGGGGAAGTCATATGAGGAGCAGCTGAGGTCACTTGGTGTGTTCATCCTGGAGAAGAGAAGAGGAGAGTGAGGGGAGACCCCATCACAGTCTACAGCTTCCTTGTGAGAGGAAAAGAGGTGGCAGACACTGGTATCTTCTCTCTAGTGACCACTGACAGGACCCAAGGTAATGGCCTGAAATTGTGTCAGGGGAGGTTTAGGTTGGATATTAGGAAACCATCCAGAGGGTGGTTGGGCACTGGAACAGGCTCCCCAGGGAAGTGATCACAGCACAAAGCCTGACAGACTTCAAGAAGCATTTGGACAA
Organism: Lepidothrix coronata; assembly: GCF_001604755.1. Lineage (NCBI taxonomy): Eukaryota > Metazoa > Chordata > Aves > Passeriformes > Pipridae > Lepidothrix > Lepidothrix coronata. The sequence goes on from NW_016690230.1 coordinate 612,156, forward strand.
TGCTCTCAGGCACATGGTGTGAATCTTGGGGATGGTCCTGTGCAGGGGTAAGAGTTGGACTCAATGATCCTTATGGGTTCCTTCCAGCTCAGCATATTCTGTGATTCTGTGATTCTCTAACTCTCTCAGCCTGTCCTCACAGGAGAGGTGCTCCAGCCCTCTGATGTTTTTTGTGGCTTGGCTCTAAACTGTCTCTAACAGGTCCAAGTCTTTCTTGTGCTAAGTATTCCAGAACTGGATGTAGCACATCAGGTGGAGTCACATGAGAGTATGGTAGTGGGGCAGAATTACCTCCTTTGACCTGCTGGCCGTGCTGCCTTTGATACAGCCCAGGATGCAGTTGGCTTTCCGGGCTGCAAGCACACATTGATGGATCATGTCCATCTTTTCATTTACCAGAAACCCAAGGTCCTTCTCAGCAGGGATGCTCTCAATCCATGTGTCTCTCCCAGTCTGTATTGATATTGGGTATTGCCCAACCCACGTTCAGGACTTTACATTTGACCATGTTGAAGTTCACAAGGTTAACGATTCTTCTTCCTGATTTTTGGCAGTCAAAAAAGAGAGAGGGCTTACTCTAAAAGTATTTGAATCTCTATGTTAAGAATTTAAACTGAAATTCCCTCTGTAGGAGTCTCTCTTTTTTTTTTTTTTTTCTCTACAGAGTAAGTAGAGAGAATAAAAAGGCCAACTTCTTAATTTACATGTCTAAGCAATGTAGCCCTCCCAGAACACAGATTATTTTATTCTTTAGAATTTCAGCCCAGGAGGCTAGGGTATAGTGAGTGCATCACAATACCTTTGTGAGTCTTTTAGGACCATTTGCTCTGCTGAACTAGGAAACATTCCTTCATAACCTGATGTTTTCCAAGTATCTCCCTATTGAAGGTAGCATAATTTTCCTGATTTAAAGAGAAGTAAACTGTTGGCTACATGCAAGCTGTTAGCTTTTTAGTCCATATCATGTGAATTATATCATCTAATACATATGATATATGATCTAATCATGATATTTAGATAGGACTTGAAGGTACATTGATCATTATCTTGTTCACCACGAGTGTGGCTCTTAGTTGTAGAGGATAGGTTCTATTATTGCTTATTTCTGACACAGAGGTATAGGACGTTCTCCCTAGATCAAGCAAGCTAGGCAGATCTCATGGTAGACAGTATTTAACAATAGAGAAATAGAGGAGTGTAAGAATAATTAATGTCGTATCTTTCTCTTTAGTTGGCAGTCAGTGTACTGCCAACTTGATGCCATGACCCAAGTCCAGACTGAATTTTCAAGAACATTAAACTTAGGGTTTGGTTGTTTGTTTTTTTTTTATTAATTTACAATTTCCTGGGCTTATTCAGGATCTACATGATTGGGTAGTTAATGTCCGTTTGGTATAGCTGGTGAATCTCTTAGCATTTATGAAAATATTGGTTTTGCAAAGAAAGTAAAGATGACTTATTTGACTGTCTACTAGAGTTAAGATTGGTACTAGCCACATTCCAGTGAACATTGCTTGCCTTCCTGAACTGCAAAGGACATAATTCAGATTTTTTGATCACCATTTTCTTAAGTCTGAACCTCTTTTTTTTGTGAATAGCTATACTGAAGTTTGAGATTTTTGGTGCACATATAGCTTGTGCAATTCCATTATAAACAAGGTATCAATTAACTCCTTTTTCTATTCTTTATTAAAAGATTTGTAAAGAGGCACTATTATTTTAAACCACCATACCTGAAGAGTTTGTTCTGTATATAAATGTATGTTTCATAATATTAAGATCATTGATGTAGAGTTGCACAGAACTGACATTTACAAAACTACAAGTTCAAGCAGCAGATACCAGACAAAACTTTTTTCCTGAGAACTTTGACAAGAATGTCAGAGAACTCTAAACTGATGAAATCTGGAAGTAAGAAAAATCAGGGCTCATGAGTCAGAAGACAATTATCATAGTAGAATGGCAACTATATTGAAAATAGAAAAGAATATAAATGAAATATCAGGAACCCCGAATTGGAGCTTGTCAGCTTTGTAAATAATATATTTTTACATGAGGAAAAATTCCCTCCATAGAGGTAGGAGGACATTACTTTCTTCTGAGAGCACTTCCAGGGATGGGGCATTCACAAATTCCCTGAGTAACCTGTTCCAGTGCCTCACCACCCTCGCAGTAAGATTTCTTCCTAATATCTAATATAAACCTACTCTCTTTCAGTTTAAAACCATTCCCCCTCGTCCTGTCACTACATGCTCTTGTAAATAATCTGACTCCATCTTTCTTGTAGGCTCCGTTCAGGTATGATGATGGTGTACAGAAAAACTCTGTATACATAAACCACAGCACAATCCTATATTAAAGATGTTTTTGTGTTTGTATTGAAGATGCTGTTATATGTTTTACTTTTTTCTTTTCTTTCCCCCCACCCCTATAATCTAATAAACTTCACTAAATTTCAGTCTGGATGGATTAATTCCAAGAATCCCAGTTTTCTAGGCACACATGGGTGCACTGTGTCAACACATGACCTGGTAGGTAGTTCTAAACAGATTTCCAGGGTAATTTAGGGATATACCAGATGCAAGGTGTCTCAGTTTCTTCTCACATTCTTTAGCTTTTCTTACCTACTTCCAAACTGCCTCTTCTGCTTTCATTCCTTTGCTGGCAGCAGGTGAGGATGATGTGTAACAACGAGAGTTTTCTGCAACTTTGATAATTTAGAAGTGCAACTATAAAGATAGACAAAGTATATGCCGAAGAACTCCCTTATGGAAATAATATTTTTTTGCAAAGTAATATTTTCCATTACAAAAGGATTTTTCTGTTTTGTATGCACATATTTATGGCTAACTTGACTGGGGACATTACAAAAGCTATCTGTGCAATCTTTCATTATTAAAGCAGCTTCTAGCATTTGATAGCTATTTAAAAATATCAAGTGTTTTTTCTTACCTTATGCCAAAAGGGGATTTGAAATTAGAGTTTGATTTTGGTTGGGTATTTTTTCTGGGTTTGGTTTGTTTGTTTTTTTTTTAATTTAAAAATGATTTTTAAACTTCTGCCTGGGAGGGAAACTAGTCATCTTTCAGAGAAATAAAGGAAAATCAAATAATCTCATAATCTGTAACTATCCTACATGTAATTTTGACCAAAGAAAAGATACTAATATTTCAGATTTCTTTAAAATTCATATTTAGTTAAAAATATTCTTTTATTCATCTTTGTCAAACTTACTTTACTAGCTGTGACATCAAGCAATGGTAGAATTTCTCTTTTATTTAAATCTGTCAGCTTAGAAGTTGCAGTTTAGTGACCCTCTTAAGGAATATATGTTTCATAGATAAACTAGGAATTTACATGTGTCTTCTGTGCTACTTTTTAACTATTTATCACCTCTTGTGAGATAAATGAAAGCAGATACTTTTGTTCCAGCAGGAGCCATCAGATTATAAAGTGTCTCATTAATAAAGGGTAGTATCTCATCCATATTACATATAGTATAAAAATATGTGAGTGCAAATAAAGTTAAAAATTCATGCATCAGGTAGGCTGAAAAATATTAAAATCAACATTTTATACACAAAAATGCCAGAAAAAATGGAAAATATACAATAGTTTTCTGAAATACCAAGAATGTAGAACTAAATCAGTGACACTATGAAAAAAAATAAAAATCTGTTATCCAGTCCTCAGTTTAAAAGCAAGAGTTAAACATTATTAAACCTGTGGAGAAAACATTCATTCTTATTGGTCTTGCTAGGATTCATGACCCTGAAACTGGTTCAACAGGTTAAAACTTTGAGCTAATAACACTAACCCACTAACATAGGTTCAATCCCCTGCATGGACCATTCACTTAAGAGTTGACTCAGTGATCCTTGTGGGTCCCTTCCAACTGAGAATATTCTGTGATTCTATGAAGTCTCATATAAACTCATTCAACATTCAACGAATAATTCCATTTAAGGTATTTATGTGAACTTGAAGATAGAATCTTCTAATTACAATAGGTTGTACATTCAGTTACACTTACTGTGCTTTGTATGTTTACATGTATCATATAAAATGAAAACCATTCTATTTTTGCATAGTATTGTCTTTTGTAATTTGTATCTTCTTGGTGTGTGTGTTTGTCTGAACTGAAGATTTGCTAGACTTTTAGTACTTTTTCCACAGTTAATCCCAACTTCTTTAAAGATTTTTTTTTCCCCAGATGAATTAGAATCCTCTATTTATCTTAATAAGAGTATCCTTTGGAAATTCAGGGGACAGCAGCATCTTGTACCTGTTTCTGCATGGGGAAACTCTTATATTTTAGTGGACCTTTTGAACATCTGTCAGTACAACATTTTTCCATCTTTTTTAGGCTAAATGTCAAGTGCTATTACTGAAATAAAATGCTTGTAAAATGAGGAGTATTTATCATGGAGCCACAACTACTTTTGAGATAAGTTTATGTCAAATAAAAATCAAATTTTCTTCTGGAAAAAGAAAAGATAGACATATACTGAAAGACTAGCAACCTTTATATAGAATATCTTTAAAAGGTCTGGAAGTGTTTCTTGAGTGAGAGTTGGGAGACACTACCTATCAAATTCCTTCAACATTTCTGGACAAACTGTGCTCTCCTGTTAAATGTGCTACACATCCAATAAGAGCCTTATGAACATGTGCTTTTTCTAGATTTATTTTCAGGTGCTTCCATATGTTATGAGACCACACTTTAAGATCAGGATAGAAATGTATACGAATTAAATGAGAAGCTAAAGGAAAAAAAAAAAAAGAAAAAGGAAGAAACATCTGCAGTACATCAATGGGAAAAAAATGTTTAAGCTGCCTGTTATTAACCGCTCAACCTGTCTTATGCTGGATTTCTGCATAATTATGTTACAGAGAAGGGGGGCAACAGATGTTGAATAAAGATTGAAAATAAGAAAATGAGAGACTTTTTAAAAAAAAGTAATTGTGGTTGCTCTCAGCTAGACGTTTTTGGCAACGCTTTTAGACAACAATATATTTCTCAAATTCTTTGCCCATTTCTGGAAGATTAATGTAAAACAAAATGCTTCTTTTTAAGTCTGATCAGTTGAACAATTATACAGCTCCAATAATCCCCAAGTCGGTCTTTCAAGAAAGCAGCTGAATATTTCCTCAAGCAGTTTCATAAATTAGATTAAATGAATATGATATCAGGTCAGAAACCCTATAAGCTCTTTTCCTGGGAAGTTGTTGATAGCTTATGTAATTAGCTGTTATTTTCATCTGTTGTAAATATCCAAATAATCCATATAAGATACATTTTTCTCAATCTTTATGGAATAAATGCGACCAAACTATACTTGTATGTTTTTCGGTGTTTCTCACACTTGTGTCATGCTTTAAAGCAAATTGAACTATAATTTTTAGAGAATATCTCTTGCTTTTTTTCCTCCACTGAGTTGATATTTTCTGGCACCGAGTTTGAATGCATTCTGAAATTGCTGTCTGGATAGAGCTATCAGAAAAAGGGAGCTGAAACTACGTGTAGTCACTACACTAAATCATTCGCACACTGCTACACTGTACGGTCCATTTTACCCTGAGTAGATTATTTACCTGAGAGAGTTATTCCTGAATACACTCTGCAGTGGCCCTTAGTTAAAAGTATTGTATGCTTTAATGCAACTACCATTCTTTTTTGAGACATGGCTATTCACAGGATTAAGACAAAATCAGAGGCCATTTTGGAAGAGGGATTCAGATGTGAAATGAATCCTTTCTCCAAAGTTTTAACTTTCTTCTTGTTAACTAAAAATATTTTATTTTTCAAGCATTCCCGACTTTGCTTTCCTTTGCTATCCTCACCCTACATACCATCACAAGTAGACTTCAGTCTGTTGATCTGCTTCTTTCAGGTGAGCAAATACTTCATCTGTTAGCTGTCTTCTATTTTGATCCAAAATTTACATGTGAGATTATAAAAATGTGTAGAGTTTGTTTTTTGAAAAGTCACAGCTTAAAAACTCACATAGCAGAACTTGATAGAACACTATTTCTTGAAGACCTTGAAAGTAATTTGACAAAGAAACTGCATATTTGTATTAATCTTGTATTCAAGAAATTTGGACATAAATTTCCTATGAAAAAAACTGTTCAAAATTATATCACTGGCTTATTCTATGCTTTTGTCCGGATAGAGTTTTTAAAAGAAAGCATGCCATTTGGAAGAGGTATAGATGTATAAAAAAGACTGCGTGAACCTGTTTTACTTTGGGTATGTGCTGTTTGCATGCACATTTTCTAAATACGTTCTTATTACACATCCTTAGTGTAATTGCAGGTGAACAGCAGTAGCTCACTGCTATAGTATGTTTAAAACTCCAGCTACATGATTACCACCAATCTCTACAGGAAAGCATGGTTTACAGGTACCAGTGGGTTGATGGATCTGTCTGTAGAATCAGAAAATATCTTTCTTATTATTCATTTTTTGCCACAGATAAGCCATAAAATGAAGCCAGCAGATTGATGGAGGTTTAGGTTTTCTGTTCTTGTTTTAAATAGTAGATGTAGAACAGGTTCTTCTATTTTATAGCCTGAAGCTCAGCTGTCAACATAAGAGATGTACGGACTTAATACTTGAGAGCTGTGTAGAAGAATGACTTCCCACTTTTTTTAGAGCAGATTAAACACTGCACAATATAGCTCATTACCACCTCGTGTAAATTTATTGAAAAGGCCGTTTTTGCTAAAGCATGAAATACTTTGTCTTTTTATTACCTACTTTACTGCAAGGCACAAACTTCAGCTGAGAATGAAAACGTTTTTAATTTATAACCTTCCTGTTCGTGTTGGGAGAAATTCTATACCTGACCAAAACTTTAAAGCTTGAAAGAGTATCCTTGCTTTTTGCTTGTGTGAGTGCATGTGCCTGAGTCCATGTCTCACTTGGTGTCATGTAAATGCAGTCAGTATTCAATTATGAGTTTATTAAATCTCTACTTCATGAGGGAAAAATGCAAAACTCATTAGGATACTCAAATTAAAATAATGAAAGGTGATAACCATTCAGGTTTTGTTCAGATTTGGAGATTAATTCTGTGCCTTATTTTTAGTTCTGGATATTATTTTTTTCAATGAAAAAGTAAAATTGTGTCAGCTTCCGAAAACCACACACCACCTGTCAAAAGAGCATTGATAGAGCATTACATATTTTGCAGAAAGAACGGAGGAAGAGAAACATGAACAGACAAAGAGAAAATCAAGATGAGAAACAAAAGATGAAAGAATAAAAAAAAATAAAAGTAACTATTAAATGATATATTTCTTTTAACATATTTAGCAACAGTTTATATATCATTAAAGCAAATATATTTTCAGAAGGCATTTCTCTTGTTTGACACTATAAACATACATATATATTTCTAAAATGAGTTCCTCTAGATGTGCATAAGATAAAAAGTCCTGCTGTGTTCATTTGAACTCACGTCCTTTTGACTAAAACTCTGGACGTGTGGAACAGCTTCAGTTAGGCCTTAGCTAGAGTCAGTTTTGCACATCTTTTAGAATTCACCACGTTTCTTTTTTTCCCACAAAAAAGAATTAATTCTTTATTTCAGATTATGGAACTGATTACAACTGTGTAATTTTGCTATCTATTTGTGACAAAACCAATACCGGTAAAACATTCTTCAAGTTAAAAATCTGCTGAAATGCACTCTATCCAAAGTTCACTGGACAAATAACATTTTTTCACTCGGTTTTGCTTAATATTGGTTTTTTAAAAACAGGGCAATCAAACAAAAAAAAAACATGGTGAGCTTAACCAATGTCACTGGAACAAGGTAAGCATGAAGGGATGTGTGACTTAGTGAGGGAAAGAAAATATTTTATATTTTCTTTCTTACAGTGGACTGTAAGATTTCTTTCTTTTCTTACAGTGGACTGTAAGATTTTTATGATCACATATTGTTTTTTGATTTTATTTTAGTTTTAATAGGATTTGCTTTAGGCAAAGCAGGTATTTACGAGACATTCCCTTTACTGCATGCTTGCCAACACGTTATATACGTACTTTTAAATTTTTGCTTGTGCTTTGAATTCTTCAGAATAACCTATTGATAAATGTTTCATTTTAAAAGGGGTTTTTTTTTCTCCTGATGTAGAAAATGACATGCTTAGGCTTGCTAGGTTTAAAGATTGTTGATCTGAAAAGTTATATTAAAAAACTTCCTTTCCTTGTGTGAACTTATCTTGGATGCTACTTAATTAAAACTGTATCCAAATAAGTGATATTTATTGTTGGCTGGAGGTTTATAATAGAGTTCATGCTGGAGGATAGAAAGCCTAAACTTGCAATTGTTCTTTACATAAACAGTTCTCAGAAATAGTATTTCCTCAGTTTTTGGCTTTTTCTCCTCCCCTAATATTTATGTTTTGATCTGATAGAAATACATTGGCCTCTTGTGGTTAATTTTTGTCCTGTAATCTCTTGAAACTTCCTTCTTGTCCTTTGCTTCAAGTGCAGGAGTACAGAAACTACTCTGCTCAATTTTTTAAAGTAGCACTAGGAGATGTTTTTTTCTTATGGAAGGGGTAGGAATTTTTTAAGCAAGTTAAACGAGTTTCTTCTTGACTGGTGTAGGATGATGTGGTTTTCATTAATCATGTGTGAATGTGTTGTTGTGTGATGTAACACAGCTGGGCACAACAAGCTGGAGCGTGTCTTCCAAGAAATTTCAAAACTACTTTCTTGAAAGCTGCTATGAAAGAAATAGCATATTTTTGTAGCAAGAGTGATTAATCAAAATAGGACTTTCCCTAACACAGTAACAAAAAGAAATCAATTAGATGCCATTTCTGCAGCTCTGTTCATAATCACTGACAGAATTCTTTGTGAAATGTCTTATTATAGAAGAATATATTTAGGGTAGGGAACCAGTATTTTCAGTTATTTCTGCCAAAAGATGGTAACCTACATCTATATTTAGACATTTGGAATGCAATTTTGATCCATATTCGTACACCTAATTAGCAAAGACATTCAGATCAACTATAAACATCTACATAAGCATGCACATGATGTTGACTCTCTTCAGTAGGACTCCATGGGAAGTTAGACACCTATCTCGCATATGGACACCTTCCTTGGAGGCATGCAAGTATCAGAGTTTGGGGCTGTGTCCCTCTTACATTCCTTGGTGAGGTGTAAATGTATGTACCTGTCTGTGTAAACAACACAGAGCAGTACTGTACATTGAGTGGAAGTGTCTTTAGCTATTTCAGTGTCAGAATCAACCTGGTCATATTCGCAAATTTTTTTATGAGGATAAGCTGCTTCTCAATAAGTAGTCATTTAAACATATTTTACATTGCTTTGGTCAGAAAGCGATATTTGAAAAACTTAGCCAATAACTAGTCTATGGTAGCATTATTGATCTCCTAAGTGCCTCCCAGATATTCAACAAAAAAAAGAATACGATGTAAGAAGATCAGTCTTTCAACAACAGTTATGGAAAGAAGAACTTGATTTTCCAGGTAAATTTTCAGGTTTTTTTAGAAATAATTCCACGAAGTGTCTACCTGTTTCCCTGATTACCCATAACTTCTGAACCAGATTTATCCAAGGATGCAGGACTCAAAAGTAAGTTTCCACAAATCTTATGGATATAGACAGCTCTAATTGGCTATATGTGTTCAATACAAGTTAAAAACTGATGTCACAGATTATTAGACACTGAAGACTCTTGACTGAAGAGAGTTATTAACAGTGCCTCAGTTACTTAGAAAGCTTCAGGTAGACTGTGCCTTCCAAGACATTTTAGTCAATAATAACACAAAAAATTTCAGAAAAGAAGCTCTGATTACTTCTGTTGCTCATGCCACTATGTGTTATTGTAACCGTGTTATCTTTTTAGACAATGCAACAGAAACAAGTCTAGTGAACAGAACTAAGCACAGGAAGACTAACAGATCCTTTGATTAGCTAAAGGAGGACAAAACTGTCATGAATAGCAATATTAGTGGAAACAAAGATCATAGAATCAGGGAATCATAGCATAGCTTGAGTTGAAAGGGACCTTAAAGATCATGTATTTCCCACTCCCCTGACATGGCAAGGTACACCTTTCACTATATCAGGTTGTTTAGTGGCCCATCCAACCTGGCCTTAATGGAAGGCCAGTGAATGGGAAAAGATATTCAAAGTTTTGAAAAAGTTTAGTTTTCCTTTGGTGATAAGTGGAAAGTCAAAAAGTGTAATTGTCAGTGAAATGACACTCCAAAAATCAGGTACAAGAAAACTGACTTCTGAGGATCTTGGAAGGCTGGCAAGACATTTGATTTGAAAATACCAAAAGAATATACATGAATTTTTTAAGGGGGCAGTTGTCTTTTTTTTTTCCCTTCTCATAAAAAGGGAAAAATTCTATTTAGAGGAATAAATTAGAAACAACTAATAGTGCCTCAGCTTCTCCTGATCTGCTCCCAGGTCCACTTTACTAAGCAATTCTGTATGCCTCTAGGCGGTCTCCATAAGACAAGGGACAATGCAAACAACACAGCATGTGTTGAGAATGCTACAGATTTTTGCTTTTTGTATAAGAGATAAGCTGTTGGTTCTTGGTATAATTACTAATTACTCACAATTATCACCAGTTGTATTCATGGGACAGGATATACTTCTATCATAGAACAAGATTATAACATATTATGTCCTTTCTGACGCCTTACAGTATCTTGTTAAATTATTTTCTATTTGTGATGCTTTACCTGCTTTTAGTCAAATACCTCTAAAACTGCTTGGTAAGAGGAAAGTGTTTTAACATATGTCCTTGCACTCTGGGATGAATGCATTATGGATATAGAATTGTATTCACACTTCTTACAATCACCTCTTTTCACCTCTTCATGCAGTGAACACCTCCAGCTTGTTGTCACTGCACTTGATTGCAGCATAGGAGGTTTACAGGGGCAAAGCTAGTCTTGTATCTTTTGTTCTGCTGTGCAAGTCTTGCAAGCTTTACTTTCATACTTTCCATTTTAACATTTTTTTTTCTACTTTTATAATTATTTTTATAATTTTTTATAATTGTTAATAGGATAATTAACTACTTGTCATACATTTGTTGACAAGCATATGACAATATATTTTAAACATGCCTTTGTCTATATAATATAGTTTCAACAATATCCTCCTGAACATTAATGTTTATGTATGTATATTAAAGTGTTCTCTTACAAAATGTCAGTGAAATACAATAAATTGCCTTTGTCCTGTGATTTTGCCTGACTCACGTACTCCCAATCCACTAGTCTCTTTTGCCAAGATCTGTTCTACAATTCTACACCAATAGGTACATCAAAGAGACATAATTAAAAAATAAAAATAAATTGTCAAATAATTATCTTGAAAAATTTTGGGAAAGGTTGAATTTTCACGGATGAAATTTCTGTCTAAGTTGATACTAGCTTTTCTGTCACTATTGTATGTCCAAGTTCATGCAGATGATGCATTCATCTTCGATTTTAATCTTGTGTGGTCTCACTGAAAATGAGAAAAGTCACATGCTTTCTGAAAGTCTTTAAAAAGTGAAAGACTAGAATTTAGTTGAGCAACAAATGTGATGAAATTTACCCTAGTGAGCACCCAGCAGACCTGAAGACATTGAAAGAGGACACATAATAGATGTTTTAAAATATTTTTTTCTTTTTTCCTGTCCCAAACACATAAAATTTCCTATCATTTTGGTGGGTAGAGAGAGCGTTTAGATAGGCAAAAAAATCTTAAATTCAGGTGCATTTTAACCACCGGGCTATTTCTACATTTTAAGATAATCACATGGAATGATTTAAGGATTTTATCTATATTAAAAATCTGTTCTCAGAAGGCTTTATATTCCCCATTGCAGCCTTTGATAATTCAATTAGTCTCTCAAAAATTTGGGAGTAGCTGATAAATTCACTTTAATGTTAAATCAAGTACCCCAGCAGGTTTCCCTAATATCATTTCTTCCCAAGGAGCTTAGCTCTAGAGGTGATACCTCCCCAACACAGCTTTCTGCAAGAAATATGTAGGCCTTTGGAACAGATTAAAAGAACTGTCTATACCAACATAGCTTCTCACCGTAATAAAGTTACTTCAGATAGTGACAGCAATCTCATTCACTCAGATGCCTGTCCATCCAGCTTAATTTATTTTAATTGGCAGCCTTAGGTCCCTCCATGGAACATAATTCTTGAATATGATGAATTATCCCAGGAATAGAGAATGTCATTACACAAGCTGACTTTAACCCTTCCCTTTAAACATTGTCTTTTGGGATTCCCAAATCCTATTGGCAGACACTGTTGAATAATAAGTAGGAGAGGATTAGCTAGATCTTCATTGAGTGTGTCTTTGGAGAATGCTAACAATAAAGCCAGTTTTGTTTTTCTACTTCTAGGAAATGAACAAAAAATACATTAGATGTGAAAGATGAACAACAGGATTCAGTGCGGTAAATAGATGCATGTCCCTGTAGAAATCAGATAGCAAAGCAGAGAGAAAAAGCCTAACAAGAAAAAGCTGCTTACTACTCAAAAAGAGGTGGCTTTAAAAGGCAGATTGTCATTGACCTTCTGTACTGGATTACAGTTTTGCTAGAAGAAAGACTTGAATTCTTGATGTATTCGTCCATGTCATCAAAGATGCATGCTGTCATCATAGTTAGAGCAGGCTAAGTGGGACACTGAAAGCTTATAAAAATGCTGCATTTTACTCTCCAAAGCTAGAAAATACAAAATGTGACTGAAATACACATATCTTTCTCTGTATGAAATATTTTATTCTGCATTTTTATCCCGCTTTGATTTCCTCTTTGAAATGTAATAGGCAATTATATTCCAGAACAACATTTGCTGATTGTTTTATAAGGCAGATTCTCACAGTAAGCAAAATAAATATATTACTTTAGATATGATTTTTTCAAAGAAAGATTGCAGACAAATTAATTTCTAATGAATTAGTCATAGGAAACTTTAGGGAAGTTGGTTTACATAAACATTTAGATTTAATATATGATTTCTTTTGGTTTTTTGTCTTGAAAATCATACTTACATAAGAACTTCTTTTTATATAGAGTGGTTAACCTAATAAAGAATGTCCCAATAAAGAATGACTAGTTTTGTATTTTATTCTTTTTAATATGATTATTTTCCTTTTTATAGCCTTAGCTATCAAAAAACATGGTCTAAACCTGAAAATATCTGCCCTGATTTGTATTGTATCCCACTATATGTCGTGAATATTAGCCTTACTACTCTGTCCAGTAATGGCACTGAAATACCTCTTGAAGTTAGGCAGGTACAATGAACTGCAGATGAAAATGTTGGAGACAGTTTGTAACATCAAGCTGGAACTGAATTTATTTGTATATCACGTAGACCAGTAGGTTGCAGTGGCTAAATGTAGCTGTGGTAAAATATCACAAGATCATTTGATAATGCATATGCACTCTACAGGATTTACTTTGGTTTTCTGCTTGATAATGTTTAAAGAAAAAAAAACCTGATAAATAAGTGTGTCAGCTTCTCAAGAGGACTGTGACTGATGTTTTATGAACAAAGTTGTTGACAGTTGCTAACAGTTGTTTATCATCATAGTCTGACTCTCTGAGAAATACCAATTAAACATTGTTGAATCAAAAATCAGATGCCAAATTTTAAATGAGAATTTATTTAAAAAAGGAATATTTGTGTTGATTTTGAAAGCAACAGATTTAATGAATGGAAGAGCTCAGTCCTACTCAGCCTTTTAAATAAGAATTTTGAGATCAGAATTGTCTCTGAGAATGGAATCAGTGACTGGTGGGAATTCCAAGTATGCCACTCTATATCAATAAATTTGCAATGTGTCCAGTACTCTGTTCTGTTTAGGGTTCACTAGATCTGTGAGCCAATAGAGCCTGGGCTGCAAAAGCAAGATATGGCTGGACAGAAGAGTTGGCAAAAAGACTGTTGGCTGTCATCTGTCTCTGCCCCCAAATTCCTGCAGAAGACAGGATGGCTGGTCAAGTTGGCAACGTGCCAACTCACTTTCTAGACAAAATGGAGTTCATCAGCTCATCTGGACTTCTCTTCCTAAATTTCTGGAATAAAAATAAAATAGAATGCTACTGCACATGATGTCACACATCCTGCTTTTGTAATGGTGGAAGCATGCATACATTAGCAAAACCACTTCCTGCTATGATTCTAACATGAACTTAGATGAGATCAAAGCTGCAGCTGCAAGAAGGGCGTGGATCAGTTACAATTTTCCTCACTGAAGAATATTAGATCCCAATCCTTCAGGTATTCAAAATGCAGCACTTTGTCACAAGTTTTAATTCTGTAAAAGAAAGTAGTAACTTAGTATAAACATGATAGTATAGGTTTAGGGGAAAAGGAAAGTTGTTTGCTTTCACCAGAAAATAGCTAAGTGGAAAAATACCAAGAAATTTGATCTGACCAGATACTGAATGAATATACTGTGGATATCCCAGAAGTTATATGTGCATGTAATCACTTAATTATTAGTTTGGAAAGGCAAAATTTTCCTACCACTGGAAGGACAATGTGCATTAAGAGCACATTGTGGAAAAGGGGAATCATGATGCCAAGTTACATACCTCAACCCCATCTACATTCATTGTTGAATGAAATTATGCTTTGTCTCATAGCTGCTACTAGGTGTCTCATGAAACTATTATTCAGCATATGAATCTACATCCTGTGGGCTTTTATTTAGTCCCTTGATTGACAAGAACTCTCCCTTAAACAGGAGATTATATGGAAGTTCTCTCTGGTTTGCTTCCTTGTTGCATGATAATAATAAATCTTTAACAGGAGGGGTGAAAATCCTGTGGCCTGTCTTCCTGCTCACTCGGATTTAATGTGCATAGTAGGAGGAAGTCAGGCTCTTGAGAAGATCTCAGCTGTAGGAATAGCTTTACTCTGAATCCTAAGTAGACTTAGGCAGGGACAGTTGCCTTAGGAAAGATTGTGCTTGCTATAGTCTTGCTCAAAGAAATAACTCTTAGTAAAAGAAGCACCTCGAGGATATTTTGTCTTTGCTATCATGAATAATGTCAGATGTCAAACCAGCAACTTTTTTTCATCTGATTTTACAGAAAGAACTCATTTCTATGTGTTTTTCCAATCACTGGTTTTATACTTTTTGGGGGGACTTTGAGATGAACATTACCCTAAATGTTAAAACAACTTTAAAAGGCCTTCAATTTAGTATTAGTTCTATACAGCTATCTTCATCTTTTAAAGTATTACTGTTCTGCATGGTCTATCTAACCAAAGAATAAGATTTTCCATGCTCTTTGATCTTTTAAAAATATACTAAAATCTGAAATCAAGTGCTTTTCCTGAGTCTTAACTTTGCTGGCAACAGTGAGCTGAATAATGTACTAACATGCAAAGTCCCCCTAATAACAATAACAAAAAAAAGAAATTACAACTCTTCAGAATCAGACCAGCTATGTCTATCAAATGATTAAATGCTCTGAAGTCTGATGTGGATAAAAGAGGGGGAACCAACAATCAAGAAAGGAAAAAATAAAAGAAGAATAAATGGAAAAAAGAATTCCAGCTAAAACAACTCAATTTTATTGAAAAGCTGTATGAAGTGTCAAATGTCATGCTAAGAGAAAAGCATAATCTCTATCTAAAGTTACTCAGAAGGCAGAGCTAAAATATTTTGATCATAACCACAGTACAGAGCTCATTGCATACTTGCCAATAATGCAAAAATAATGCTACCAAAAAAATCATATATATCCTTTCATTTATTTCATTTGCATTAGCCATCTAGGTTAGAGGGATTTTGCCTAGGTAATACTAGGGACGATTAAGTCTGTTTAACACAGAGACAGATGCCAGATGTAAGCATGTAACAGTTACAGAGGAAGCATATGCATAGTATCAGCTCTACAAATACTCAGGCTCCCTAGGCGCTCAACAGTTTTGAAGCTAAGGGAGGGAATGTTTTTATGTTATAACATTTTCCCTTGGTGGTAGCAAATTAGCTGCCTTGTATCCATCTTCAGCTGGAACTGCAGAGAGTCATTTGAGAGCTTATAAATAAGTTTAGAGCTCTGCTAGACTGTTTCTTAGACACCTGAGATGCAGTACTGAGATGAGATACTGTGCCTGTGCACAGGCACCTGTGTAACAGGTGGACACAAAACAAAAAAAAAGTTGTTTTTTTTTCCCCATAAGACAATTTTTGCTTGCCTTATTTCCTTATGTAATATAATTCCTTTTATAATATAATTCCTAACATAATTCAAGGTCAGGCTGAGCCCTGCTTTCAGATAGGGTGCTTTATTTTTGTCTCTTTAGGAATTAAAGCCATTGTTTTTCTTAAAGAAAAACAAAGCAAAGCTACATTTTTATTTGGAAACCCAGAGGCTGTTTTTAAAGAACCATGCAGTAGATATTGGGGCTCAAATTTCTCTGCTTTCCATTATCTGTGATACTCAGAATTCAAGCCAATAATAACTGTACAGGTTTCTTACCATTTTTTATGCAGCAGAGCAAAAAGCCTGGGAGGAGGGTGACACATTAAAATCAAGTCATGGTGGAAAGCATACATGGAACTCTAAATCAAGTAAATATTATAGTGATAAATTCCAGTAAATGAAAAGGTTGTTTTAAATACCCTGAGAAAGCTAAGAATGATGAGTATCTAGAATAGGTTTCACTGCATTTTATAGCAGGTCTTCACCATTTCTAGGGGTGTAGTATTTTCATCACCTCTACAGAATTAAGATTTTCTTAAAGAATGTCAATAGACTGATACTGACTGACGTATTCTGAATCCTTCAGCAGCTTTAAAGGAAGCATCTGCATCTCTTACTTGTTTTACCCAAACAGTGTTTAACTTATCTAATACCTTAATGCTGATTTCCTCTGGAGGGTGTTCAGATAAATAAGATGAGGGCACAGCTAACAGAAATTATCCTGACTGCACCTTACTTGGTGCTGTTGGTAATTAGCCTTTAAGTCTATCTCCAAGACAAAAATACACTTTTTATAAGAACATGGCTCAGATTAGTGGTTGCTACACACCAGAAAAATAGCTTCTTAACAGTTAGCAGGCTTAAAAAGCGAAGATATTAGTGAAAACAAAGAACACATAATGACGACATCTTTGGAAATTGATAATTTTTCTTAAAGATATCTTTTGTCACATCAAAGTATACTGACATCCATTCAAAAGTTGATGCTATAACAAATGAAAAGATGACAAGTAAAAGAGGGAGTCTCAGCTGAGCAGCTCAACTGCTGCACATAAATGTAACTAACAGGAAAGATTGTTCTGTATTAGGGTTGTTAATATCTATAATCTCCTCAATCCTTGAAATATAAGAAAGTGATCTGGAACTTATAGTTCTTAATGAAGGATCTAAGGAAAGGAAGATATGAATATTCTGAAGGAGTTTTCAGTAAGTGTCTTTCAAAAATTAGTTTACTGTTCATGGAGAATCTAAAAATATGGTGTTGAATCTGTTTACATGTATAATTCCCTTTGCCAAACTAGTTGTATTTAGAAAGTCAGATTTGAAAAAGGTGTCCTTAATTAGCCTTTCTGATTGATCTAATTGGAGCACTATCCCGGCAGAAATTTAAGTAGGATAGCATTATCAAATTCAAATTGCTAAGCGAATGGGGGTTCTTCATAAATTGGCATAAGGGTAATCCCATTCTGCAAGTCTCTTTCAAAGGTGGCAACAAAACACAACACCAGCAATCTGTTAAACAATAGTCCAGGGGACCATCTAATCATACAATAATGAATATGTTACTTAGATTCTAGATTAAACTCTTAAATAATTTCTTTTTTTCTAAGAATATTTTTCTGCATCCATATGTCCAAGTGAGAGTTCCTTGAGATGTCTGAGCAACTTCAGGGATCTTCTGAGAGCAGCATCATGAAAAGTGTTCTTCTCTCTGTTCTGTCAGATGCATTGTACCTCTCATGAAGTCTAAAGTATATGACCCACTGATGACATCAACCTTTTCAAGCAGAGAATGATACCCAGTAGGCTTTTCCATCTCTTTGTATAAAACAGACCTGGTCTCATTATGGCTGTTAAAGGATATTTTGAATGTAAATCTAGGCATACTAAGAGGAAAGTGGAGGAAAAGACTGTCTTTTACCAAAGTGGCCAGATTTTGAATGGTTCAATATCTATATAGCCTTTGTAATTATTTTTATGAGACTTTGCAAAGGAAAACAGATAGCATTTGAAAAGCTTTACTGCATTGATTCTGCTTTGGTCAAAATCAGGCTCCTACACAGAAACCGACAGATTCTGTCCACTCAACAGAGCCCACCCTAGTCAAGATGTAAACACAGCCATCAAAAGGACATAGAAATAGATTTCTTCAGAAGCTTGCCATGTCTCTCTCCTCAGTGGCACCCTCCTCAGTCAATGTCTATAAAAAAAGTTGTCATATCCAAATTTGAGGCAGGCTTACAAAGCAAAAAGCTTAGTGCCTTCTAATTAAAGATTTGTATACTGAAATAATTGGCAACCGGTGAGGAAGGTTCAGTGGTGTAATATATAGATTATCATTGGTGGCTTGATGGTGTGACAGATGGGGATAGCTTCTTTAAATTATGGAGCTTTTATATTGGTATTTTCAGGAAATGTCAACAGTGTGATTATATTTTCATTAATGTTGTCTTTCCTTCCCATTCATTGCTTTTGTTTGTCATAATCACTTGTTAACTTTTGTCTCTAACTATACAATCTGTTAATATTTGTATAGGATGCCTCACAGTGGTCCTGGTTAATGACTATATTCCTAAACATTGACACAGTAAAATATGTAGTATTTACTAAATATTGCAAATTAGATATGGAAATTATTGATACTATAATTATGAGTAGCTCACAATAAAGTTATTAAAAAATGTGAATATCATGCAAATTATGCAAATGGTTACACAAATTTGGTTAGATTTCAGATTTAAGAGTCATTGCATTTTTAGATTCTAGTGCTGAAACAATCCCATTGAAAAATCTGTGGCACTGCCTTGATCAAGAGTATGAAAATATGCTATACTAAAAATGTATAAAACCTTTTCTCATCTGTTAATTACTGCAGTTTTGTTTTCCTTAATTCTCAGGAAAAAGCTTTGGGGATCTACAACAAAGATTTACAGTTTAAAACTATGAATTTGTCATATTACTGAAGTTTCCCTCTAGCTTCTCAGCTAAGGGCAGGGCTGGCACATCTAGCCTTTGTGTATTTGCTCACTGCAGCCCTAGGCCAGGAAGAGTTTTTTATGGTGGAATGGGGAAGAGACGAAAATATCTTTTCATGATGTCAAATGGTCTTTTCACAGCAAATTAGAGTCAGGGCCAGTCAACTTATAGGCAAACATTGGAAACCAACTTCTGGGTGTCCATTCTCCTCTTTCTCATCTGATAGGAGTAAATGAGGCATCCTTTTTACTGATCAGATATTTCCAGTTCACTGCCAACTATAAACTTAAGTGTTTGTACCTTTGAGAAGCACAGTGAGAAATTTCAAGGGCTGTGAGCTGTGTCTGGGCCACAGATGAAAGCTGTTTTTCTGCTGTGGAAGTTTCTTCGTTGTTGTGAATTTTGGAAGCAGAGTCTATCCATGTCTGTGACTCACAGGTTTGATTTGCCTCCAGAACAGCAAGGCAGAGGCCAAAGACCCATTGTTGGGATCTGTGGACCAGCCCGCTGTGAGGATGGAAAATTTTCAGGTAACACATCTTTCTCTTACATTGTCTTTAAATAAAAATATGTGATTGCCGTTGAATTATAAACGTGAAATTAAAGCATACTTCTGTAAGAACTATATTAAATATTCTATGTGCTCCATGTAATCCTGAAATATTCCTCCAATATTTGTCATTTTGGACAAATGAGAACAAGAATTAAATCCATAGGCCATCATATTTTTATGGCTTTTGAAGTGTTTTATGCCATGTCAATATAAAAAATATATTGCCTTTATCCTGCATTCAGAAAGCAAGCAAACAAAACCAAGCAAACAAAACCCCAACAACCAAAACCAGGGAAACTGAGTAAGGATTATAGACCTCAGAAACTTGTATTTGTATTATTAGGAAGTGACCGTGAGATCCAAGAGGTTTAAAAATGTGGCAGTCCACTCTTATTTTACTGCTAGTCATTTCGCTAACCTGAGCTACATAATTGCATTGCCTGACTGAAAGAAGCCTTTAAACAGACAAGCCAATATAAATACTCAGATTGGAGACAATTCTGTTTAATAACAGCAAGAATGTGTATAGAACTATTTGTTTACCTCTACTCATTTCTGTCAAAATCAATTGTAATTAAACAGAAATGCAATCACAGAAGCAGTACTTTAGCTGACTCTTCTCAATAGAAGTGTCATATAGACCCAGTGTTGGGGACATGTCAAAGTACCCATTATTTTTCTCCTGTAATAAATATCTCCTTATAGTAATTTCAGTTCTTTAGTAAAGACAATTGCCCATTTCAAATAAAAAACAAACAAACAGACAAACAAAAAAGTAAACCATCATTTCATATAAATTCTAGGAGGTTTTCTGGTCATATTTCAGGAATTACTGAAGTTCTGAAAAGCAGAGTTAATTGCATTCTCTGTTAGATATTATTTGGCATTTATTGTCCATCTGCTTACACATATGTACCAAAGATACAGATCTTTCATATCTATTCAAGGTATTAAAAATATAAAATATAATATTATTTTATTAGTCTAAAGCAAGTACTGGTTGTCCTTATTTGTTTTTTGTCATAGAATGATTTGGGTCAGATGGGATCTTAAAGATCATCTAGTTCCATCCTCTCTGCTGTGGACAGGGACACCTTCCACTAGACTAGGTTGTTCAAAGCCCCATCTGACCTGGTCTTGAACACTTCCAGGGATGGGGCATCCACAGCTTCTCTGGGCAGCTTGTTCCAGCACCTCACCAACCTTACAGTCAAGAATACCGTGTTGGTTAGACTAGAGAAATAAAAGCTACAGAGAAATTTTCACCTTGTTTCAGTACAGAATGAATTCTAAATGGAAATATTTTCAGTAGTGAACACAAATTCTCAACATCAAGGGTGAAAGGAATTTATCTCTTAGACAAGTCAGTGTGAACTCTATGCATACATTCATAGGCAGATCCTTTTCCTTGTAATGTGAAACAAGGGTCATCAAAGATGTGCATTACTATTAACTCTGTAATGCACTGAAGAATAGAGCATTTCAAGAGTGTGAAACAACATGCCTTCAAAAAAAAAGGCAGCATACATTTTGAAATGGCTTCTGCGGTGGGTTTTTGTTTGGACTTTTTAGTTAATAGTTGTTCCAGTCAACCAACAAACCATCCCTGACAATTAATGTTTATTTTTTAGCTTCCATATTTATAGAAAGAAAGAAAAAAAATCAGTTAGAAAAAGGTGTTTATGCAATGGTAAAAGCTAGATGTCACCTGTTGAAAGAACAAAAAGGAGTAAGTAAGATATCTGAAAGACAAGCTTTCCCAGCACAATAAAAAATAACAAAAGTTATTGACATTTTTAAAGAGTCAGTGTTATTCACGTAGTTATCTAACCATATTCTTATTTAGCCTTTACCAATGAACATATGGTAATAAAAAGCTACATTTTTTGAATAAAACATTTAGAAAAGAATGGACTTGAATGACCATCTACCTGATCAGATCTTATAAATGGTAATGTTCCTAAATCTGTCTTGTTTAACTTCAAATACAACTTGATAAAATAATTTACAGGTTTTGTGAGTAATATGATGGTATAGGACTAGGTGTAGATCTAGGTCTATATCTAGGTATATACCCAGACTTGTGTATAAGGGAAATCAGATTTTAAATACAGTTAGATACATTTATTTACATAAATATATAAAAAATATATACTTATATGTGCATATACATATATTTATATGTATATATATGATTTTCCATGTAAAGAAGTCTGGACATTTACTATTAAGCTCTATGGAGTACTTTGATACAGAGTATAGTGTTCTTCATCTTATAAGCATAAGACATTAAATATTTCTTGAAAATGTTTGCATGGTGATGTTTACTTTTCATTTGTTTTTCTGCTTTGTGTATATGTGTAATTTAAATAATTGGGGTCCGGTTAAATTAGAGCAAATATTTTGTTTATTGACTTGATTTGGCCACACTGAGTCACTGTTTAAAAAAATAATAATTCTTGAGTTTCTTCTCTGTTATCATTATGCAAATTTCATAAAACTAATGAATCAAAATAAGATATCTCCATTTTAGTCATTGAAAGGAACAGGCTATCTAAAGTATTAATCAATGAATTTTATAGTGCAAATGAAATCAGTAACCATAATTAATTCTGTTCACAATATTTATAAGGAAATCATAGGAAATTATAGATATCACACTAAAAGTACCTATTTCTTTTAGCTTGCTATGGAAGGCAGATGTTAAATACATCTCCTATAGAATAAAATATGTAAGATATGTTTTATCTTGCACCAAAAATGCATATCTTGCGTTGCATTTTGTATGTTGCTAAGATAACTTTCATCCTATACCATCTCTAAATTTCTATCCAGAATACATTTCCCATCTAAGCGACGGTTGTTTACAGATAGCTTGTTTCCTTTTCTTTCTATGGCTGATAATTTAGCAATTCTATTTTAGTGTATGCTCTCCCCTAAGTGCATAAAGCACTTCTGACTGTTTACCCTTAAAACTCTAGAGAGTTAGGAAAACCTCTAGACTGCTTCTGTTTATTGTACACACATGCACTGTTAAGGGTTTATTTTCAACAGGAGAGAGACAAGTACAGAGATAAAGACCAATGACACATATCACTCTACCGGCACATCCTGCTGTACAGCACAGCATATGACCTATTTTACATATATATATTTATATATTTACCTTTAAATTGATTCTGTTTTCTCATATGCACTAATTTGGCCCTTGGTGGTGATAGTTTTTGTGTTGTAGTTTCTGCTACTCGTAAAAAAGTCCCTGTTTGATTTTCTTCACTGTCTGCTAGCTGTAGCAGTCAAAATTACAGGCTAATGGTTAGACAAGCAACTTATAATGTATGATAATCAATACTCAAAATCCATTTCCTATGATGTGACATAAAAGCGTGAAGTGAAAAGACACAGATTTTCAGGACTAGAGCTCCAATGCTCATGCAATGCAGGTGGTTTTCAATTCAAGGTCATTCAGTATTTCTTTTTTCTTCTTTTTTGGCTTCATATTTAATTCAGTCACTTCTATGATGCCCAGGGAGCAGAAATGGAAAGTTAGTCGATACTGTGAGTAGAAATGCAAGTATAAAAACTGCTTTAACAAACGCAGGAAATGAGAAGAGGAAAGAAGATATGGCATGCAATATATATATATAACATATATATGCTACATGATATACATCTCTTTTACTTGGAGATAGCCAGCAAACTTTGCATTTTTGTTGGCAGTAATGAGTAATGTAAACACTGGGTAAGGCTTCTCCTCATACCAGTGTATGTATATGTGAAAGAGCTAAAAATATAAATCTTCAAACATAACTTGATTGCAACAAATTAACCTAATGAGTCTTGAAAATCTCAAAGCATAGTTTTTGGCACAGTACTGAATACCTAGTATAATAAACTTATTTCCAGTGACTGAAAACTTCTCTGATCTTTACCTTGTATCTGAAGTTTGCTCATTTCAATCTCAGTTTAGGGAAAAAATTTTAATTTTTTTAAAGAAATACAGTTCAGTTGAGTTTTAGAAAAAAGTCATTTTCCAAATTGAATTTCCCAGTTCTATATTTCATATGCATATATATGTTGTAAATGTAGATAGAAGAGAATTGTATATAAATATATATGAACATTTATTTGATGTATTGTAAGATAATATGACATAGAACTACTACCTGAAAGACAGTAAGTATTTCCCTTTTACAATGACCTTTTTTGGTGAAATAAAATAGACTGCGATGTATTGAATCTTCTCAGCAGTGTTCAGTGGGGGTCTCCCAGTACAGTGTGAGATCTTGAAACATTCATCATGGTTAGAAAGTTTTATAGGAAGTACTACCATTGTATTTTGGTTTTTTTTTTTTCCTGAGAAAAAGGAAGGAGCAAAGAAGGAGCTTGCTTTGCTGGAATAATTGAAAAGAGAAGAGCAGAGAGAAGTACTGGTCCACTGATTGTGCAGTTCTGAACATTTTATGGTAGCTTACATGCAGCAAGGTTTATTTTCACCTCTTGTTAAAAAGCAACAAAATTGTTTACAAATATCTATACGGAGGAGAGTTAAATTTACAAAATAATAGTTGGAAAGCTGATTAGTTGTTTAGGTTTGAAAGTGCCAGAAAACTTTTACTCAGCATTGTCATGAATTCCATATATCAGAAAAATATTTTGAGATATATCTAGGGAAAATCCTAAAGAAAATATCTATTATTTCTGCTTACTATATAAGTCCACTTTTAAAACTAGAGGCTGAGCTTCCCACAAATCATCTCTGAAGGATGAGGAGGATGAGAAAAATAACAAAATTATTTAATAGCAAGCATCTGAAAACTCTAAAATTCTAAATTAACAAAGGAACAGTTTGACTTGGAGCACTGTTTGTTTATTTCTACTGGATTTCTGTGATAAAGTGTTATCAAACTTGGCTAATATTAACTATTGCCTTGCTACAACTAAGAACTTTCCCCTCCAATGCTCTTGCCCCATGTGTTTTTTAAAATATATTGATTTGATTTGTTTTGTGAAGTTTTATAGGTTTGCTGCCCTTTTACTTTTGAGGGATTTGTTTGTTTGTTTTGGATTTTTTCTGTTTGGTTTGATTTTTGGTTGTGTTTTGGTTTTGTTGTTTGTTTTTTTTTTTCAGAGAGAATAGCAGTTTTACTCATCTGTTTTAAGCTGCAGCTTTTTGATGCTATAGAAGCTCTAGAAAACTAGATACAGAGAATTTTAATGCAGGTGAACTAATGGGTAGAATGAGGTATATAGCTATGTTCTTTATTTGTATGGCTCCCATTTCATTAAGCAATTGCCACACATATGTTTCGTGGCATATGTCCATGATTATGCATACCATCACAGTCAAGTGAAGTAAAATGAGGCACAACAAACTTAAATTTCTTCCTTAAACTCTTTTTAGTTCTGTCACTGTGTTACTGTTCCAACGTCGGGGGTGTCTTTTACTCTTGTTTTTCATCATGATAGTTCTATTTTTTAATGTTTACTAAAATCAGTGTGCAGATTACTTTTCCTTGGAACTCAAAGAACCATAGAATGATTTGGGGTCAGAAGGGATCTTGAAAGATCTGCCATGACAGGAATATCTGTCACTAGATCAGGTTGCTCACAGTCCCATCCAACATGACTTTGAAATCTTCCAGTAATGGGGCATCCACAATTTCTCTGGGAAATCTCTTTCAGTTTCTCACTACCCTTATATCAAAGAGTTTCTACCTCATATATGTACAATCTAAATCTGCTTTCTTTCAGTTTATGGAGCCCAGGACACGACTAGCTTTCTGGGCTTTGAGCACATACTGCTGACTCATGTTTAATTTTTCATCCACCAGTACCCCCAAGTTCTTCTCCACAGGTCTGTTCTCAATCTGTCCAACTCCCAGTCTGTATTGATACTGGTAAACTCTCCAACCTAGGTGTTGGACCTTGAACTTAGCCTAGTTAAATTTCATGAGGTTCACATGGCCCTCACCTTTCAAGCCTGTCAAGGTCCCTTTGGAGGACATCCCTTCCCTCTAGCGAATCAGATGCACTACTCAGCTTGTTGTGATCTGTGGGCGTACTCAATCCCACTGTCTCAATGATGCGGACACTAAATAATGTTAGTCCCAATGTAGACCCTGGAGGGACACCATTCATTTCTGGTTTCCACTTGAACATTTCAGCCATTGACTGAAACTCTTTGCTTGTGACAATCCAGACAGTTCCTTATCGATCTGATAGTCCATCATCAAATCAATCTATCTGCAATTTAACAGCAAGAATATTATGCAGGACCACATCAAAGGCCTTGTCCACTGATGCAATCACTCCATCATAGAAGACCCCTGGATTAGTCAGGCAAAATGGTGAAGCCATGTTGTCCATCTCTAATGACACTCCCTGTCTCCCATATGTTTTGATATATCTTCTAGGAAGATCTGTTCCATGGTCTTACCAGGTACACAGGTGAGGCTAACTCACCTCTGTGAATTTTACATTTAAAGCCTTTATGTCACATTTTTTTCCTCAACAGTCACTCTGTTCTGCTGTCCCTGTACCTCATTCTCTCTTGCTTTTAATATCTTTTAGGGCTTGTACCATACTTAGATTTTAAAGTCTTCTAGGAAGGGAGCACGTATATAGTATGACACTTTTTCACAGAACTGTATCATTAACAAGTATCAGTTCTGAGTAAATTTAACTGATCATTGTGACATAACACAATTTTATTTAAATTTAAATCATATTTACTCATATATTTTTAGAAAGGTGAAGAGTCAAAACTGTTTACACTGTTGGATTCTTGTAGATAAGCTTTGGTGTTTCTTTTGTGTTATGTTTCGACAGTGCAATCATCCATTAATCTGGTGGTGATATAAGATCAGTAGGAATTCATTTTCTAATTTAGAAAGATAATGATTGCTTAAATTTTTCCCATGTTTGCATCAACATGTTTGTTCTGCTTTTCTGAAGACTTGTTGTGCATGTCTCTGTATGTTTGCTTCATTATTACATTTAAAGGTGTACTAACAGGTTTTTGTCTAACTGGAATTCCAGGCATTTTTTAAATATTAAATTCCTCAAATAAAATCAATATTGAACCCCTCGGCCCATTATGTGAAAGAAAAATACTTTATAGCTAAAGATCAATGTGTAGTAGACTGAAACGTAGAGATGATAAAAGGATTTATTCTATTTATTGTTTTTCTTATCCCCGATATTTGGTTAGAGTCATGGGTACAATTGTAAAATAGTAAATGTTGGCCCAAACATAATCTATTAATGTAAACGACAGATGAGCTAAGGTTTTTAAAGCAGAAAGTTTTCTTTGAATTGTAGAGCAGGCAGTATGTTCTAAAAATGAAGCAAAGAAATCTCATTTAGTTATATACTTTGAAAGAAATAGAATGTAGAAATCCTATCTGAAAACATTATCAGTTCAAATAGTGTGTCACAGTTTGTCATTCTTCCAAATTGTATGTATTGAGCAAATCCGTTTTCACTTACTTGCACCAAAACAAAAAAGGGAAAAACTGATTACATGATCCATACTCATGTCTAATAAAATTGCAATATGCACTTTTTGACAGGCTTATATTTAATGCATACTGATGGGAAATTCTAGTTCTCTGTTCTCAGCAGGAAAAGTAGGGTTTTAAGAAAACCTTTTTATTTTGTGACTGTCACACAACATAACAATTATAAATGAAATGGAGGTGACAAGAATGAAAAACCAGCTTGCTGATTTTTATGAAGTGTTTGTATTTCCAGAAAGGCACTCATTGCAGTTATTTGATTTGAAAAATTAATCCTTATAATTCCTTTTGAGTTCCTTAAGTACTATTCACTCTTTTCCAGGATGAGTTTTACAGAACAAAGCCTAACAGATTTCTACAGCAGATTAGTTTACACATGAAGCTCAATTCCACTGAGAATGATTCTGTAATGACCCCTTTATATTTCCATTGGGCTGTGTGAATGCTTTAATATGTAGAGAACAGAGTTAAATAAATCTATTGTCTCAACTAATACGTTTATGTAAACCCTCTGAAATATTTAATTATATCTTCTTCTTCTCCACAATTAAGAAACCAGATATCAAGACCATCATGTGTTTATTATAGCCTATCCATTAGACTAAATAAATTCACTTATAATTAGGGTTTTTTCTCTTTCTCCTTTGTTTTGCAGAGCAAGAAGAATGTGTTAACTGCACAGATGAATGCAGAGTGCTTGGTCATTCTGACAGGTGTTGGATGCCACAATTTCCTGCAGCCAGTCAGGCTGAGAATGCAGATTATCGCACAAATCTCTTTGTACCCACAGTTGAAGCTAATGTTGAGACTGAGACATACGAAACTGTGAATCCCACTGGGAAAAAGACTTTTTGTACATTTGGGAAAGACAAGAGAGAGCACACTATTCTCATTGCCAATGTTAAACCTTACTTAAAAGCCAAACGTGCCCTGAGTCCTCTGCTTCAGGAGGTTCCCTCAGCATCGAGCAGCCCAACCAAGACATGCATTGAGCCTTGCACCTCAACAAAAGGACCACTGGATGGTTGTGAAGTGAAATCAGGAGCCTTGGCTGAACCCAGCAGCCAGTACTTGTCAACTGACAGTCAGTATCTATCGCCCAGTAAACAGTCAAAAGACACTTCCTTCATTGCATCAGATCAGATGGCTAGGGCCTTTGCAGATGTACATTCCCGAGTGAGCCGAGACTCGAGTGAGATGGACTCTGTTCTGGAGCAGTTAGACCGTTCAGCCCGGGATCTAGGCAGGGAGTCGGTGGATGCCGAGGAAGTTGTGAGAGAAATAGACAAGCTCTTGCAGGACTGTCGGGGAAGTGACCCTGTGGCCATCAGAAAGTGAGGGGGAAAATGGACAGGCTGACAGTTTGGTTCTTCTTCTGCTGATTAAAAGTAAATAAATAAATAAATCCCCTGCTTGTAACAGAATTAACAGGAATGAAGGAAGACCAATGCTGCTTTAAGGCTTTGAGTGAACATCTGAAGTGCCCACAAGTATGTTCTTTTCACTGCTCTTTCTTTTTGACAGATAACACTGGTTTCGTTTTGACCAAACTTTCATTAGGACAGAGTCAAGTACACCAAGAATAAAATGAAAGAAGGAAAGACAGTGCCATTTTGACAATCCGATAGGAAGGTGTGAGAAAGATGGAGTGGAAATATGTGTGATACTTTAAGACTGTCCTCAAATAGCTGATGCTGACTTTACTGTTTACGTATAAACCCCAATAAAAAAAGGGTTGAATAATGCTGATCTGTGGTGGATTTCCAGCAGTCACCACAGGCTTCTATTGAAAGTCCTATAAAGAGTTATTGTAGTAGTCCAAGTGACATCAAACATTAACATTCATTTGTGGTAAATATTTATGTACAAAGTTATCTGCCACAAATATGGGAAAGAAAAAAAAGAACAATAAAACAGAAAGAACCATTCCAGAACATTATTCAAGGAAACATATCCTAATCATTAATGAAACACTTCATATCATATTAAGGTTAAGTGTAAAATGATATAGTCCATCTTGTCCTGCACACACATAAGCTAACTCACTTGATAAAAAAGAAAAAAAATTAATATCTATTTAGCTTTTTAGTGTCCAACAAAGCTATAAATAGTTAGTGATAAGTTTAAAAAAAAAAGAAGTAAAATAAAGTTTGAAAAAAAATAGAGTTACCTTAAGGGTAATACAGAAAAGGAATTAACATTATTAACACTTTTTTATTCATTTGTGGACACTAAAATAGCTCAGGAGGGTGAAAATGTCTTAGACATCCACAAAAATCACATGGTCATTTAAATGTGCAAATGTAAGAAAATTCAGTGTGTTTACATCAAATGACATATTTTTATTGATTTATTGCAGATTCAGTGCATATGAGCCAAATTGTTGAGTGTATAAGAGCTATATTGTGTATTTTATTAAATTAATATATAGTTGTGTTGCAAAAATATTTGGGCTTATATTGTAAATGGCAAGTGTTGCCTCGGTAGCTGTCGAACTCTATGAGTTTTGTTTTTTCCTGCTTCCTTTTCCCCATGGAATATGGGAAGCAGCGCCTCAGAGCAAAGTCTCTTGTTTAATGTATGGTCTACGAAGTACTGCAGTACATAATCTGTTCAAAATGTGTTTGAGTCAGCTGATGGAGCTAACTGAACAGCCTACAAATACATCCATCAGTCATGGTTATGTGCAAGTCCTTGTAGAAGCTTCTATTGCAAACCCATGTGTAATAACAAAAATTACACTCGAACCAACAGCTGGAACCTCCTTGTTTTTTGTTTTTTTTCAAACACATGCAGCCAGCCTGTTTAATGTAGGATATTTGATTGACTTTTTCAGAGACGACACCATTTCCAAAGTTTTGGTATAAAATTCATAGAACTGAAAAATGTTTCAGTACCAATATGGCATAAGGAGTATTTCATCTGATTCTTCAGAATATGCAATTGCTTACTGCAGTTCTAGATAAACACTGGTTATTTTGGGGGGTGGTTTTAGTTTGATTTTAACTTGAATAGTATTTTCAGATAACTTGGTATATAGTTCCTACTTTTTATTATTTTTTTTCTAAGAGTGTTTTTATTGCATTTGAAAAATTCAAAATTACTTTCAGGTATAACTTAAAAACCAACACACATTCAAAATGAACTTGCACAGAACAAGAAGAAGCAGAAGAATAAAATTACTAGCTCAGGATATATACTTCAGATAGTCTGTTGAAAATACCACTATGGCACATTGTTAAAAAGTTAGGTATTGGGTTTATTAAATTTAATCTGTACTATAAAAACACTTATAAAACAGATTGTCACTCTAAAATACCATAAGCCATAGTCTGTATTCATTCAAGAAAGAAAGTTGACCCAACAGCCTATTTTGGTTTTGGGATTGCATTTAAATGGTGATTCTTAGCTAGTTAGTCCTACAATGAATTGTCTTTGGGAGACAACCATTCTGACAGTTTGCTTTTAGCTCCTCCTATTAAAAGAAATCCACTATTACATGTAAGAAAAGGATCTTGTACATGTCTTATCAAGCTACTCTCCATGTTTTGGACAATTTATGTATCTAAAATGTGGTGTTGTCTGTGTTATATAATTTTATTTTTTTGGCCAGGAGACCTGAGATTGGTTTTGCTTGATAGCTTGATAGCTTGAAATTCCATTGTGGAGAGGATTTCTTATTGTTTGATTGATCTTTTATACGTATTTTCGTGGTGCCCATCACTTCAGTGTCTGTGCACCAAATCTTTAGCTCTGCCGGTGAGATCCATTATTCAGCAAAATCTAAGCCAATATGTAAATGCAGTCAAGTGATGGAGATTTGTGTATTTTATAAATGATTTTAACACTGAATAACCAATTGTACAATTCATGTATGTTTCTGAAGACATAAAACCACAACATTCTGAGAAAGGGCTGTGCCAATGTAAGAGGAATTTACCTTAAGGCTCTCTGTCACTAGTGATTTACTAGCTTTAGCTGTTTAACACATTATCTGTATTTAGTAGTGATTATTTATTTACCAGTCTGAGGTAATTCAGAATTCATGACTCACAGCTTTATAGAAGAGTTTAGGAAACCTTGCTTTTATTTAATTTGGCTTATGACTGCCTTGTGTTGTAGAACTCTGGCATACTGCTTCCAGTAAGGATATCCCAGGTTAAAAACTCTATTTCACAATTTAGAATGGATGCATAATGAACCAATAAACCAGTAAAGCTTATACAATGTGAGTTTTGCTGGTTCAGTCAAAATTAACATGATTGTGTGTGAAGGACATACTGCACACAAAAGAATTTAAAAAGTGTTTTTTCTCCATGGTATCTCTAGTATCACCATTGGAGAAAGAGGCAGCAATGAAAGATAAAATTTTGGAGTTATTTCGCTCATTTCTTACATATATGCTTTATAAGATTATGAGAAAATATCTGCCACATCATTATAAAGAGAATGTTGGAGTTAAGGGAGGCAAGTTAAGCAACTAATAAATTTGTACTGTACACTGTGAATAACGAATAAGGCATTCTATATCTTTTTCTAATTAACAAAAGCCAGAAACTGGGAGTTCCTTATACAATTGGCCAATCAAATCAGAACTCAAAATCAGACCTTTTTTTTCCTTTTTTTTTTTTAATTGGCATATTTATCAGGAGATTCTCTTGAACTGTGATTTGCCACTTAAGAATAGACATTTCCCAGTCCAAGTTACCCTAGAAGTCAAACGTTGCTCATAGTGGAGCAAGATGCATCATTCAAACAAGTTTTCATGCTGCTTGCTGTCAAATGAAAGGGCAATTGCTGAGGTCAAGTAGGAGTCTGAAGCCTAGCATAACATGCACATGCTCATTATTGTTTAATTACTTTCTTTTTACATCAGGTAGTGATTGTTATTGCATTAATTTAAATGGGAGTTTTGGCTATCAAGATTTGTTGATTTGAAGTGTAATTGAATGAAATCCGATTAAGGTTTTGACTTCTCTGGCCCAATTGTGATACAGGTTGGCATTCTCATTTATCAGCCCCTGTCTCCCCATATGGCTCAAAGTTGCACCAATGACTGGTGAATGACACAAAAACCCCCAAACAAAAGCAGCATACATTGTATGGATTTTCTCAACCGCTATTGTTTAATGGCTGTGTTTAATGTGACCTATCTGGAAAATGAGGACTACGAATAAAAAGCAATTACTAATAGTGGTGTTGCCTGCTTTTGCATTCATTAACACAGAAGAAATGTGTTAAACACTGCATACCACAGGGAGCCTGATGGTAATTACTTTGGAAAAGCAACTTGTGGCAATGCGGCTGTTACAGCTAGTTATCAGTTTGCCAAAAAAATGACAGTTCCTGCTTCATTTATTAGAAATGTGTAACTGTTTTCTCTCAACAGGAAAGTGGTGAAGAGTTTTCATCAAGCTGGGTAGGTTTATCTTTTAAGCAGCTGATGCACTGAATCCCTACAGGCTGTTATTTGCTCATAGAAACATGGAGCTGAATAAAGGATATTTTGTTTTAGTACACTGGTGTGAGTTCACCAAGAACATTATAAATCAGGGTATAAGTTCTCAAAGACTGTCAGACCAGCAGAGGAGATCAAAACACCGCTTAAGTATACAAATGGAGAAAAAAACCCTGAAGAATGTAAAGGGTTGAAGTTTGGTTGTGGTTTTTTTCTTTTTCAAATGTCTTTTTTAAGACTATGAGCAATTTTATTCATGTTGCTGTAAATAACATGACAAATTGCTGGGAAAAATATTACTAAGCCCTATTTTGTTTCCCAGGTTTTTTGTTATAATTTAACACTTTCATTAACCTCTTTTGTTTGATTGTTATTTGTTATGTTTGAACATTATGATTAATCCTTAGAGTGTATGGCCTTCTCTGTCTCTGTTCCTATGTGATTATAGCAATGACATACCAAATTGTGTAAAGCCTGTACACCAGATTTTTTAGGTTTTTTTTTTTAGGAAGAGTTGGTTTGTCTTTTGTTTGTTTATTTTTGTTTCATTTTTTTGTTGGTTTTGGTTTTTGGTTTTTTATTTTGGTTGGTTTGTTTGTTTGATCAATAATTAAGTATACAGGCATTACTTTTGACAGCTAAATAGAATTTTAGCTTGTTCAGAATACTACAGATATTATAAAGATATGTTCTTGTCCTGTGGACAGAATTACCTTTTTTCTACATTGCATTTTTTCTACAAGAAGGAACAAAACCAGCCTGCATCTCGTTAGCTGACTATCCTAAGGCACAGAAACCCACCATGGTTTTCTTCCAAATATTTATCTTTCTACAGACTGAATTCCAAAATCTAGGAAGCCACTCTCTGTGCGGACTCCTGACAGAAGGTACCTTATGCTGCCGATGGGCTCACTGGACATGGGATGTTACTCTTAATGTCTTCAGCTTTGTGTAATTCAAAGCTTGGCTGGATCTACAGTATATGTAGAACAAGTCATAAACCATCCTGGCTTTTCTTTACCCAGAATACAGTGTCATTGATTTCCCATTTGGAAAGTAGCCAGTCTGTCAAACAGAGATTCTTAGATCTCCTTTAAGCCAACCACGTATAACTGCTTCAGGGTGTTCACTCATGGGATAAATACCCTATCTTTATCCTTTATTGAGTCTAAGACATGAAAGCAGCTGAAAGCTTATTTCTTCAGTTAGTAATGTTTCCCTAAAAATGAAATTTCTCCAGTAGAAAGGACAACTGTCTGCTGTATGCATAGCTTGATTTGTGAAAGGTCACCTTAGTTTCAGTAGTGCATGAAGAAATGGATCAGGGAATTAATGAGTCATCTAAGAATTTTCTGAGATGTATATTCAATAATGGATATGTTATGATTCAGGGAAAATATTACAGTATCTTGATTTATTTATTGTCAATGATTCCTGGTAATGCCTGGCTCACAAAAACATTTAGTTCGAATTTTGGGGAAACATTTTTCTCTCTTTTTTTAAAGATTTTGGTTGGTTGGTTGGTTGGTTGGTTTCCTAAATATATACTATTTGGGGCCCTTTGTTATTTTTAAAATAAAAATATTGTTCTGGTATGGTTGCCCCCTTTAGGTTCTTTAGGCTGGAGATAATACCTTTTACTTGGACAAGACTCCAAAATATCTGTAAACATTATGACATTTATCTTGGTGAGAGTTAATGGTGTAGGCGCAGCTTGAAACTTATATTACTGGACAACAGATTCAGATTTTTACCTACTGAGGAATGGAATAATTAAAATTCCATTTCTGAAAATATATTTTATTTAATACTTTGAATACTAACTCTATGGAAATTTTATTATAGCGCACCTACTGAACTGCTGCCAGAGAACTAGGGGAACAGTCAGCCAGTAATCCTCAAATTTTCCAAGTTAAAAGCAACCTTGAAGTTGCCTCTGGAAATCAATTGATAGCTAGTGTAGTATAGAAAACATATTTTCATTATGTTTGAAGAAAAAATACTCCTTAACAAATTTGAAATTACATTTTGTAATAACTGCACATTTTCCATCTTTTTGACTGCAATCACATACAGAACACTTTTGAGTGGTTTGATTTAAGAGTGATAAAAAACGGATCACTAGGCTGGCATCAACATTGAAATGGGAACACCATATCTGTCTGACCATCAGAAAATGACATTTATCTATTTCTGTTATTACTTTCTATAGGAAAACGTTACATGCATATATTTTTTAAGCCTTTTACATCAGGCATTGATTATTATGATGGATGCTATAATGATTTCTGCAAGTGTCCCTTTTATTAGTCATCACTCCTTCCTTTTCATATGTCCATTTAAAATTGTTTACATTGAAAATTTTTCTCATTAAATTTAGACCAGATTACCTCTCTGTCTTCAAAGATATTTTGCACTTCATACCATATAGTAAAAAATTTTAATCATAATATTTGTAGGTGAGACCTCCATTTATTTCTTACAACTCTTTGGTTTAAAATTTGATTAGTGCTGCTAAAATAATATTTTATTTTAGTAATATTTTTATTTTTCAGTTAAAATCTTTATCTTTTTATGAACAAATTTTTCATTCACTATTGTGAGTTCAGTGGAAGATCCTGTTAAGAGGAGTGCCATACTTAATAAGCTGGACAGCTCTAAATAAGAATGTTTTCTTTGTAACTAAACATATAGCTATTTCATCTTTAGTGAATATTATTTCTTTTTGGATTTTTTGTACTGAAATTATGAGAAAAAATAATCTGATATGTGTATTCTGGATAACTAATACATTTAATATCCTCTAACTATAATGTGATTCATAGTAATGATATTTCATTATGAGTATATGTTTAGGGACTGTCTTAGACCAGATGAGAAATTGTACTTACTCTGAATACCCTTTGAGTTTCCATGCTTCAAGCCATACTGCCTATGGGAATGATTTTCTATTCCCTTGTGCTTCATTCTAAATTGAGAACAAAATTAATATAAGCACTGCTATATCATTTAATAAGGAATTGTATAACACCAAGTGAATATAGTAAATACAGCAGAAAAGAATACATGTGAAACTATTTTAACATTACAGTATCATTGTATTATAAGAGATTTAGAACAGAGATTAGCAACTGTTAATAAGCCTTTATCTTTTACCACAAGATAAACGTCTTAAAAGCATTAGAGGTTTGCCTCAGTTTAAGGTCTGTAGTAGTAGTGGAAAGATGCAGAATAAGGGTACTGTTCAGACTCTGTGTTTCTTTCATGGTATTTTCTAGAAGAGACTCCAGAGGTTGGTAATTATGTGTTCATAGTAAATTATGCACTTCCGTGAGCCAGTGTAAGTAAGTGAACCAAGCTCCCTGGTATGTACCAGCTCACTGCCACTCAGTGCTCCAAGACTACCTTAGCAGAGTCTGTTTAGGTGACTTTTTGTGGATCCAATATGGATAGCAAGTGGATTTCTTTAGTACATCTTTTTGTACGTGTCAAAGTAAGAACACCTTTCAAAGGAAAAGAACATCTACCTTTTGAAAAAGCAACAGTTTTTGAAAAGAGGTCTCCAGAGTCCACCCACAAAAAAAGAAAAAAAAAAAACAGGAAAAATAGCAAATGTAGTCTTTCTTGTGGATATTTTTCCCTCCAAAACTCAGTTGAGTAACACTGTTGATGACTATAAATCCACCACCATACTTTTCTAAATACACCTTTTCCAGTGGACTAAAATAGGAGAGAAGAATGGAAGTTTAGAAACCCAGGTAAAGCCTGTATACTGATAGCAAGCACATTCAGTCCTTTAATTCCAAATTAATCACCTTTTTTAAAAGATTCATACTTCTGCTCTTATTAATAACCTTCTATGGACTGCTAAATCATAAAACCACTGCAATTGTAAAAGTTAATGTGGTGGAGGTAGATATCAAGATAGAGAAGGAAAAGGAAGACTATGCTTCAGGCGGATTTCCAGTTCCTATTAATTCTTATCCCTTTATCTGAGGTGAAATGTCAGGGACCCATCATATTACTGCAACAGTAGGAGAAGTAGAAACAATTGAAGGACATCTGAATCAAGCACTCTTGTTCAAAAAGCTTTCATGGAGATTTGCCAAGCTTATTCTGGGATCAAGCCTGTAAACCTGAGACAGCTCTGCCGATAACTAGTAATTCCTGTAGTCTAAGGTGATGTTCACATCACCTACTGCCTGGAACAATTTCAAGCTTCTATGGGCAATGACAACATCAACTGCAAGGAGCCACCAGGTGCAGCTGCCAAATCTTGAATTCCGTAGCTTCTTGTAAGTGGATGCCAACTCTCCTCATTCACTTTATTTCCTTGATCTTGAGTGTTTATAAGGCATACTACTAAATGCTAGTTGACATTTCCAAGCCTTGAAGGGTGGTCTGGAGGAAGACCAATCCTTGTTCAGTGCATGAGTTTGTTAGCACAGAATGCTTTTTTGAAACCAGATAAAAATCAGAACTGTATTTGAAGAACCACCTGTTTGCTTAGTTTGGGAATTTCTTTAATTATTATTTTGTTTCATTGTATAAATAATCCAGAAAATCTTCAGCATCAGTGAAGCTAAACACATGCTCATTTTTAACAGCAGCATAAATATTAATCACAATCACCAGTCCAGACTGAGGAATTTATTTGGCATAACATGTACAACTACGCAAAAATTGTGTAAAAATGGAAGTTATTATGAGCTGTAATTAATATACTGTGCTACCAGCTGACTCAAAGCACTTTGCTCAGCATCCTTAGTTTTAAAGACTGCATCTGAGTGGTGGTAAAATATATACTAAATTCAGTAAAGCACATCAGCAGCCCTAGGCTTTCTCTTCTAGTAGTGTCTAACATTGGATTTTATTTCCGCTAGAATCTTGCTATTAAAAAAAAAGGCAGTATAATTGCTGATTTACCACCACTGCTTAATCTAATTCAGTTCTTAGTGGTCCATTTGCATAGTGGAATTTGCATTTTATGTCAGAGAAAATGTTATGACTCCACCTGCCTTAGTTCAGAAAATGTATCAGAAAGGGGAAACAGTGGTACAAGAAAAAAGTGACAAATCACCTTTACTAAAACAATATAAATATTGAAGGGAAGGGTACCTGTAGAGTGTAACGTCTTTGCAGGTGAACTAAAAGTGCATCAACTCCCCTCATCTTCCTCAGTTTCATCACTTGATTTCTGTTTTACTGGGTTTCCACAACTCAGAAGTAATTCTCAAATATGCTGCTATCACATGCCACTATCTGTGTAAAATTTTACTCATTGCGAAGACTCTGACAGAGAATGTGCAAAGACATATGCAGGCATATAGTGCTTTATCAAGCTGTAACATCACTAAACATAACTGTCTTCCTATTGACTTGTACCTAATCCAGATACAAGAGATCACAGACAAATTACAAGGTGTCACACCCTGTCCAGCATGAGATGATCAAAATAATAACAAATTTAGGATATTTTTTATTGACATTTTATATATATTTCATTATATTTTTGCCCTTCCTTCGAGGCTCAAATCCTATGGGTGACAGCTGTCATTATAAAGGTGACTCATTACATTCATTTACAGAGTCCCTTAACAGATGGAAAGGTCTTTGTTTCCCAGGGAACACTGACAGGTTATGATTTCCAGAGCTTTTAATCATTTTAACAAAACTTATACACATCTGTCAATTACTCTATTCAGTGATGTTAATAATACAGCAATCTGAGAATGACAAAGTACGCTTTCCTTTTCTTGAAACCACAACTTTTCCATCAAGACTGGAAGCATAGAACAAAAACACTTTTGAAGAGCTGTTTTTTTCAGTGTAAGTAGTGGTGTACTTGATCTGGCTGAGATGGAGTTAGTTTTCCCCACAGCAGCCCTCAGAGTGAAATGGTTTGCATTGGGAGCTAGAAAGGTGTTGGTAACACACTAGTGTTTTCATCCTGCTGAGGAGTGCTGGCATAGTGCCAGTACTCTCCAACATTCTGCCCTCTCTCCCAACTCCCACTGTAGGCTGGGGGTAGACAAGACCTTGGGAGGGGACATAGCCAGGACAGCTGATCAAAGGAATAGTCCATACCATATGACAGCTCAGTTATAAAAGCTGAGAAAAAGGAGGCAGGAGGGAAAGTATTCATTATTTATGACATTTGCCTTCTGGATCAACTGCTACATGCACTGAAGTCCTGCTTCCCTGGAAGGGACTACTGGACGTCACCTGCTGATGGAAAGCAGAAAATAAATCTTTTGTTTTCCTTTGCTTCTGCACATGGTCTTTGCTTTTGCTTAATTAAACTGCCCTTATCTTGACCCATGGGGATTTTTTTTATCTAATTTTCTCCCTCTCTTGTCCTGCTGAGGAGGGGATGGACAGAACAGCTCGGTGGCCACCTGGAGTCCAACCAAGGTCAACCCACGACAACCAGCATTTATTATAACAGTAAAATTTTATTTTCATGGTACCTGTCTACAGAGCTTTTTTCTTCTTCCAAGCTACAGTGAAACTATAAATCATTAAAACATACAACTGATAAAACATGACAAGCTGGCATCACACAAATAATTAAAACCAAAGTCACTGTGCAGAACTGATAATTTTGGTCAGGTACAGAATAAGGGCCTTCACTGTGGTCCTTTTTCTGGTTCGGATCGCAAGCACTTCAAGCTCCCAAGGCTTCAAAATAGAGGCACCAGATGTATGTGTACTAGTAGATGTGGTAGCTCTGCCTCATGACTAATGTGCAGCTCATTCATTCATTATAGAACCGAGGCTGTAGTACCCCTGTGTAAACCAGGTATGTTTTTGCAGCGATATTACAGGACATCCACATAGAAGATCTATAGCCTTTCCAGAGCAATGACAGTGGGATGTTTTGGGTTTTGTTTTGGGATTTTTTTTTAGATCTATAATGTTCAATATGAGTAGAAACCTGAGCATCTAAATGAAATTTTACTTTTTAGTCAAAGCTAGTAAACTTTTTAGGAAAAATATTTTTACAACATCCTATACCTCTCTTTCTTTTAAAATCTGAGGATTTTTTATTCTGATACCTACTACAAAAGTAAAAATAGCCATAATCTTTTGCAATGTTACACCTTAACTGTACCAGAATCCTTTCAGCTTTCAAACTATATTTTTAAGATCTCTCAGTGGAAGACTTTTGTGTTATCAGGTAGTTCTTCGCACTATTTAATATCATTACAACTTTATTTGAAGACCCTAGAGAAGGAGTCACAGCTTCTTTTTAAGCACCACTGATAAGCAGTGAAATATTTCATACTGGAAAGGTATTACAGAAGCAAAGCAAAGCAAAACATAACAAAACAAAAACAATATTTTGGACATAGAAAATTTTATTATCTCCAAACAGTCACAATAAGAGTTATATGACTAAGAATTTATAGGTTATGGTCTGCACAGGTAATGCGTACTGGAGCCAGGAATTGAACTTGAATTTCCCTTTAAGTCTAATACAGACCTTGAACTATTACAACCACCTTTTCATCTTCTTCAGGAAGACTAGATAGGTTATGGATCAGAAAGGCAGTTCCTAAAATTTAACCATGTTCCAAAACAGTTTAACCTCTTCTCTGTAAATTCTGTATAAACTTTGCCATTCTTTCAGCAACAAAATAGTCAGGAAGGGTGTTTCCCACCATTTTCTTAGGGGTCTTACACTTCTAGGGTCCTTGACACCTCTGTATATATTCTCTTGAAATAAATATGGACTACATTCAAATGCTATTCTGTGAAGTAAAATAAGTGGCAGCTGGCACCATACAGTTTTGTTATAATGAAAACATGAGGTGGTTGCCATTACACAGTCCTGCACTAATGAGAACAGTAGGAGTCTAGCATTACAATGGTCTAATGAAAACAGGAAATGGCTGGCATTAGATTGGTATAATGAAAACAGGAGGTGGCTGGCACTACACTTATACAATAAATAAATTAAGGTTTCTGGCCCTACCAATCTCATCTACATTATATATTATTTCGGTATGTAAGAGAGAGGCTTCTGTAAAGTTGGGGACAGTGACAGTAAAGAGCATTCTTTGTTACATCACCTCAGAAGTAGAGTGGTGTTGTTTGCCTTTCAATTTTTGCTTCCTTTTTTTGGTGGTTATACATCAGTGAAACAGCGACATGGTTTTAAAAAAATGACATGTAACCTATATAGATTCTTTCTTTTATTTAAAAAATAACCAAAAGCAGCTTGTTTTCTGGTGTGTCATGTGTCATGGTTTGAGATAGCCCCAAAATCCAATCCCCTAGTCTAAGCCCCCTCCCACATCTCAACCTAATGTGAGAGGGGTTTTTTCCAGACAAAACACACCAGACTCAAAGTGGGGGAAAGGGAATATATTACAATGACTGTACAAATAAATACCATATCACATTATACACACGATCACAATATCTCTACCATGACTTATAGTATTTACAATGGACCAGATCTCCTCTCCCCTCAAAATAAAAGTCCAGGAGGGAAAGAAGGACAGATCCCTTCCAGTCCTTAAGCAGCATCTTCTAAGGCAGCAGGTTTCTTCTTCTCATGCACGCAGCAGCCGTGGCTGGCCTTCTGCCAGCACTCACGAGGGAGGCATCCAATCTCCCTCGGCCCCCTTGACGCAGGCAAAGGGGTCTTCCGTGGGCTTCGTCACCCCAGACAAGGTCGTTTCACCACGGTCATATCACGAAGACACAGGGGGGTCTTCGTGACGGTCTGGTATCTCCAGGAGACTCAAGCTCCTGCAGGGCCTCTGTGCCCTGTTCTCAGGCTGCCACCGTGGCAGCAGTGCGAGGGGGGAGCCAAGGTCAACTCCCCCCACATTCCATCTGGCCGTCCCGGTCCAGCTCCGGGACATCTTTGAGCTTCTTAGCTCCTCTCTCTCCGGTACTGCTATACTCCGAGGCTCCTCTCAAATAGGAGTCCATCTATTCCTTTTTTCTCGGAGGTCTCAAAGGAGTTTTAGGGTCTGGTATCAGTCTTACCCCAAACTCTGTAGCTCTGTTGCTGGCTCTCTCTCTCTCTCTCCCTTTCCAGGAGTCCTTTCTGCGATGCTGC
Organism: Lepidothrix coronata; assembly: GCF_001604755.1. Taxonomy (NCBI): domain Eukaryota; kingdom Metazoa; phylum Chordata; class Aves; order Passeriformes; family Pipridae; genus Lepidothrix; species Lepidothrix coronata. The sequence goes on from NW_016690230.1 coordinate 653,989, forward strand.
ATGTCTCTGTTGCTTCTCCGGTTCAGGTCTTATCTGTCCTGGTTCTGTGCCACTGTTTCTCTGGTCAGTGCCGGCTGCTGCTCTGTGCCCATGGAGAAAAACATCTCCCAGCATAACTACAGATGCTTAGCCCAGTCCAAGACTATTCCAAGTCTCTGCAATCCCCCCAGCCGGGGGCTGGGAGGGGGCCAGAGGCCCCAAGGGGCTCAGAGCCCCTACCTCGTGGCTCACAACATGGTCACCACTCCAACAACAACCAAAACTACAACTCATCTCTTCCGGTGAGCTTGTGATATGTTTACACTTTTGCAGGAGCGCCCATTGGGCAAAACTTCAAAACATCCAGGGATTTCCACCCCTTGGGGTCTACCACTTTTCAGCCTCTGGGGGAAAAACAAGGTCCAAACCACCACATCATGCCATTATGTGAAAGGTTAAACATAGTTTATTCAAAAGTAAAATTTAATATGATAGGACTTTTTTTAATGAGCCTTACACTTAGCCCTCCCCAATTTGGGCTAAGTATCCAATTGATGAAAATACTTTGGGATATTTCATGTAATATAGAGAATGAGATCAAAAGGAAAAATACATGCTGAGGAAAAAAACAAAAACAAAAAAGCACAAAATCAATCATTTTGCTAATGGGTTTTCTTCTAAGAACAGAAGGGTCAGGTGGTTTTCTTCCTTATTTTTCAAGCTAATCATTCTAGTTGAGTCTTTTTAATTACTAGTACACAAGAGAGTCTTCTGTGTAGGTCTTAAACAATGAATAGACAACCATCTTCCCTTTTATTGCACCTTTCAGAGCCATCTGAAACTGATTGATTCTCACTCTCCTTAATCTGGCTGAACTCACTATCAGGTTCGTACAGTTCAAGGCCAGTACGTTAAGGCACTGCATCAATCCACTCATACGGTACCTTTCAGCCACTCCTATTTCTCATCTTCAAGCTCAACTGCATTGTTTCTGGACATTTTCCATTGAAACCAAGAAATTAAATGAAGCGAGAAAATGTTTGGAGTATGATTTTCAAAGCAGCAATTAGTGTGCTGGAATGTTCCAGCATAAAATGCTGTGCTTCCTGCAGCCTGTTATTCTGCCGATAGCTTTGGTTTCCACATTCAGATTGAAGTGAAAATATTCCAGTCAGGTAGCTCAGAGTAAAACAGCAGTGTGATGCAAATAAGGAACAGATAATCAAATCAAACTTTCTAATCGAGTTTTGCTATGCTGACTCTCTTATTTCTCTCTAGCCTGCAGTTTGCATGTTTTACAACACTGCAGAATTAACTTAAAGAGTAAATACTTGTGAGTTTATCAAATCCTGTCATGTCTCACATATACTGAAGAAAAAATGAAGTAAAATAATCTTCCAGTGCTGCTTCTATTATTACTTTAATTTTTTTGCATCTTTAGTGTGGTGCTAATTTAATCCTTTTGAAGGAGGGGAATAGAAGATGAAGAAAAAGCCAGAGGGGTAAAACAGGATGAGTCCTATTAACAAATTTTTGTTTTCTTTTTCATTTGTTTTTATTTCTTCATCAAAAAACTGAAGGGAAAGAAAAGAAATACTCATACCTTATGGACCATATTTTTAAACTAAAACGTATGGCACTGGAAGCAGCATATGCCTTAGAAAATCTGCTGTTATGTGTTTTGTGTGGAAGCCACAGACATGGCTTAATCGAGATAGGAGGCGACACGTGCCATGCATCTGAGATTAGTGGCTGGCCCTCAGCCATTAATGCTGGCATCCCAGGAACTGACTCAATCCTCTGCCAAACTTCTGCTGGGATTTGAGTTCAGTGAATCCGATTCACAATCTTTAATCCCCCCAAGCAGTATCTCTGAATTGTGGAGCTTGCAAAACATCCAGGTGGTGGCCCAGCCATGACAGCGACTGCATAAGCTGAACAAACAGACTGCTTCGTTTAAGAGTTTTACTATTCAAAAAGTTTCTAGCCATCTACCACGTGTGTCTGAATGCCAGAGCTCACCCCTTTTCTTTTTCTTAGGTTCATTATACTGCATAGACAATAATCATATTGCCCCTTGCATAAGCCTTCGAATCTCATTGAAATATTTGGGATCTTAAAAATGCCGTATACTATAAATCTACTTGATACTTGATGGGTCTCATCACTCTGTAAGCAATATTTTTCATTAGCTTTGCAATTAATATGGCATTTTGCTCTATTTTTAAACTAACAAATTTTGTCAGGGTTGACATCTTTATTACATTACCAAATATATCAGTCAATACCACCTGGTATAATTGAGTCTTGTTATATGATTCAGATGGTTGCTTAAACTATGGATTTTTTGGAGTCAAATTTTCTAGAAGGAAGAATATTGTTTTAATAAAATTTTAGATAAATATTTAGTCTATCACTGTAACTACTACTCTTGATTTAAGATAATTAATTGACCTCTCTGTGTATAATATTCAGGATCATTTATAATTGTGTTGCACCCAAAAAGATGTATAAAAGCCATTTGATTATGCTTGATTTCTACTTCACGTTGCATACCAAAACTAGCACCTGACACTCACAGAAGAACACGAACGAGTGTGATAGTAGAGTCCCTATAGGAACCAAGGTTTTTGAGTTGTTTTAAATAATATTAGGGAATATGCTCTCTTCTGGCTTTCTAAGTAAGGAAACTGGCAAATAAGAAAATTATGAAAAAGTTGCCTATGTTTTAATGGAATGTGGAAATTAAAATTTAGAATCTAGGAACACACACACGCATACACACAAGGAGAAGAAGCCTGTGAAAGTAAAAGATTTAAAATTGTGCTGCACAGATTCAGCTAAACTACATTCTGACCCAAATCTTTTTCATAGATGCATTCCCTTATAACAAAGGACATATTCTATACTACTATGAGGTTAGCTAATTAAAAGTTTTTCATTCTCATGTGCATCTGTAATCACATTTTGGACAGTTCATTAAATTACAAATATGGAAACGGTATCTAGATATTATTTATTTCCCTGTAAATGCTTTCTGCTTATATTTGAGTATTGAAGAAATACTTGTAAAATCTAGATAAGTATTTAAAATGCCCTTATCTTAAGCAAATAGAAAGGCTGGATTATAATCAGGACTTCCACATAACAAAACAATTTGGTTTTTTCCACATTACTCTCACGAGTTACATTCTTATAACTTTCCTGCCATTCCTAAGACAAATAAAATAGAAGATTGCTTACTTTAAGGCACTATAATTTCTTTCATGAAAAACACTGAGAATTTTTAAACTTTATACGAACATGAGAGATTTACAGACTAACTACAGCTTGAATGTTCAGTGTACATAAGAACTAATTTACTGCATTATGTAGTTGTGCCAGATCCGATCAACTAAGTGGAGTTCACCCTATCCAGTTCTTGGGACATCTCCAAGGAAAACAGAGAGATCTACTAAGTAAACTAGACTGTTTACCAGATGTTACTGTCCTTTTCTTCTATGTCAGCTTTAAACTCGTCAATATTAGTCAAAATTATTAGACCTGATAAGGTCTCTGCCTTTTCATAGCTTATGGCAAGAGCCCTCATTCTCTCCCTTCTTATACTAAGAGAAATTGAAAATTTTGTTCTAAGTTTATGTGGACTCATTCCAAATGTTCTGTCAGCTGTGGTATTCCATACTCTGAACACCTATTACCTGTCTGCCAGAGGTAGAAGAAACTGTAACTGCTGCTTCAAGTGGGGTTGTTCAAAGCTACATTTCTACTTTCATACTGTTTTGGGGAAGAATGGAGAACTTGTCTTCCCTTGAGCTGCTTCTTTTTGGATTGAAAGTAAAAAGAAACATGACATTGATTATTAATGGCTCAATGGCAGTTCTCGGAGATAACTATATTTATTTATGTGGGTTTTTGGACTAGATTTTAATTTGAATTATTATATTAGCCAAAGAAAGATTTCATATCTTCAGGAAAAAGTTGAAGCTTTTCAGGAAAATTACTGATTCTGCTCATGCAGGTAGTTTCATTATAATTAATATTTGTGCTGGTACTACATGAATGAAAATTATTTACACAATATTACAAAGCACACACACACACAGAAGAAAAAAAAAGCTGTAATGCACATACTGCCCTGTGTGAGATGTATAAATATATAAAAATATGGCCAGCAAAGATTTGGGAAAGGTCATTAACCCTTCGAGCCTGCGCAGTGGATTTTTTAGGTGAGACACAGCGTGCGCTGAACTGAGCCCACCCTTTAATCCTGAGGTTCATCTGTGGGGCCGAGCAAGCTTGGACAGTGGTAGTGAGGGTCTCAGGACGTAGGTTTGTTTAGAGTGACCTTCTCTTAGATGGATTGCCTTACAGGGCTGACGAGCTCCATCTGCCCGGGGGCTGGGAATCGAACCCGGGTCGCAGCGGTGAGAGTGCAGCACCCTAACCACTAAAAATTTCCTTGTATTTGGACATGAAATGTATCTCTTGGAACTCTGGTAATAGATAGAGAATAACAGTAGTTTATAACCATGTAAAATTTTGTCTTCCATTAACCATGCATTTTTATTACATGCAATGTAATTATATTAGCCAGGGAAAGATGTCATATCCTTGGGGAAAAGTTAAAGGTCTCCAAGAATGGTGTAACTGTACTTCTACCATATCTCCTAATGCAAGTGTTGGCGGGAACGACCAGGGGTAGTGCTCTACTCATAAACAGGGAAGACCTGTTGGCAGTCTTCGAGTGCAGCTTGAGTTGCAGTGTTTCCAAGATGATTAAGTTAAGGGCCTGGATCTGAAATGGAAAAAGAAGCAGCAAATTTTGGATTCTGGACTCTACAGCTGCATATTTCTTCTAATTCAGTATGTTGCTTGGGAACTTTCTGGGTAGCTGCCATGAGGGATGTCAAGGAGAGCAAGGTGATTTTTTAAGAAAGCTTAAAGATAGCTCGGGAGTTAATCATAGACTCAAAGAAACTGTTGGCTCATCTCAGTTTCTGTGAAGATCAAGAAATATATGCTTTTGGAATCAACATCCAAGTAAGTGAAAGACAAGAAGAGTAATCAGGAATACTCAACGTGGACTTTTCAACAGTAAAGTGTGCATAAAAAAATCTATATTGGTGATAACCCCTCAGGAAGGAGTGGGTTAGACTAGATGGTCACCTGAGGTCCCCTTCAACTAATATTTCTGTGGTTCTGTGACATTCCCTGTGCATAAAAAAGATGAGCTGGCTGAAACGTGTGTGTTGTTAAAGTGAGTCGAGCAAAACTTCTGAGTAAGAGTTAGGACTTGAGGCTAGAGATGTGTTATAAGAGCAGGTTATAGTTATGGCTTGGGGATCACCATAAGTTTTGCATTCAGTGCGGGCAGTGAGATGTTTGGTCATGTGTTGCCCTGTCATCCCCATGGAACCTGATGCTTCGCTGGGAGAGATTACTCTTAGGATCTATTTCAGGTGCATCCAAAGCCTCAAAGGGGTAATACACTTTCTACTTAGCTGTCAGCAAAATCACTATCTGGAAACATCCTATTTGACAGAATTGTTAACAGCCTTTGGTTCTGTCTTCCCTCTTCTATGCATCTATGGGAAATGTTGGTACAAATTTATAGCAGTTTGTCTCCCATCATAACAAATAAACAGTTACTAGATTTATTTCTGCTGTTCTGTATCTTTATAATAATCTTTGTCACAGATTTAATTTTCAAAAACGTAGAGATGTAAACTGGTGTATTGGGGGTGTGTGGCAAGGTTTTGGTAGTGAGGGGGCAACAGAGATGGCTTCTGTGAGAAGCTGCCAGAGGCTTCCCCCATGTCCAACAGAGCCAATGCCACCGAGCTCAAGGATGGACCCTTAGCTGGCCAAGCCTGAACCTATCAGAAATGGTAGTAATGCCTCTGTGACAACATATTTAAGAAGGAAAAAAAAAAGGAGAGGAAAAGTTACTGTGCAGAAGTAATTGCAGCCACAGAAGAGAGGAGTGAGAATATGTGAGTGAGACAATGTCAGTGAAGAAGGAGGGGGAGGAGATGTTCCAGGTACCGGAGCTGCGATTCTGCTGCAGCCCATGGAGATCTATGGGAGAGCAGAGATCCACCTGAAGCTCATGGAGGACCCATGCCAGAGCATGTGGATCCCTGAAAGAAGGCTATGACTCCATGGGGACAACGTGATGGAGTAGCCTGTTCCTGAAGAAGTGCACACAGTGGAAAGTTTGTGAAGAACTGTAGTCTATGGGAAGAATTCGCACTGAAGAAGTTTGTGGAGGACTGTGTGCCATGGGAGGGACCTCACGTAGGAGCAGGGGAAGGAATTCTCTGCCTTAGAGGAACCAGAGGCAGAAAGAGTACGTAAAGGAACTGACTGTAATCTCCATTCCCCATCTCCCTGTGACACCTGGGAGAAGAAGGTAGAGAATCAGGAATACAGTTAAGCCTGGGAGGGTGTTTTTAAGCCCTCTTTTACTTCTCATTATCTTACTCTGATTCTGATTGCTAAAAAATTCGATTAATTTCTTGAAGTCGGATCTGTTTTGCCCATGATGGTAATCAGTGATTGATGTCTCCCTGTCCTTATCTTGATCCAAGAGCTTTTCTTTGTTTTCTCTCCCCTGTCCAGTTAAGGAGAGAAGTAATAGAGTGGCTTTGTTGAGTATCTGGCATCCAGCCATGGTCAAACCACCACAAGTGGGCACAACAGCATTCAAGTCTCATTGTCAACAAAGAAAGAGAGAGAATAACTGACAGAAGAAACTTCCTGATCTTTGCAATTCCTCACCAGAATCAAACTCAGACAAAAATTAGACAAAGATTTATTCTAAACATGAAATGACTAAACAAACCTAGTTCTGTTCTACATTCAGTCATCGCTTTCAAAGATTTATTCAGTAGACCAAGTACATGCTTAGCATGTCCGAATTTATTTTTTTTTTCTCTGTTGGATTTTTCAGGACACCAAAAGTGCCTTTGCTAAATCAGAACTCTGAGCATACACTCTGGTTTCTACTAAGAGGTCTTGCTGAATGCAGTTAATATCTAGAAACCTGTAGATTTAGTTAAATATGCGTGAGCATCCAAAACTATCTCAGATATCTTGTAGCATTGTCTCATGGTTACCTTTTTCTCTGTCAGTTTTTTCTCACAGCATGAAATCCATCAGTTTTTTTATACAATAGGAAGAATGATGGGAGGTTCCAGGAAGAGACAATACCAAATTTCCTTTCCCAGAAACATATTGTGGTAACATTTCTGCCTGACTAGTTTCAATAGTTTCAGAATTCAGCCAACTTAAAAATTTACCAAACCATGTCAACTGCAGAGAGAAGAAACAAGATATGTGGGAGGCCTTGGATTTTTATCCTTATAGGACAAAACCTTTCAAAAATTTTTCTAAAGCCATTTATCTTCTTTGCTGAGAGAATAAAAAGGGAAGCAATTTCCACTCAGAATATCTCAAAGTGGATCTCAGTCTCTATTATGCTTTCCCAAGGTTTATCTAAGGCACCCGATAATATATGACCACACTCAACAAGGACCTGTGAGTCTTGAAGTGCAATTTGCATTCAGTGTAACACAGAGTTCCATAACCATTTTTTACAAATCCTTGTATTCTAATGCATGTGCTTTCTCTGGATGCTTCCTATATAATGTCTTTCAGTAATCATCACCATCTGCTTCTTAGCCCACTTAGCTGTACTGCTTTGGAGCCACCTACAGCAGAATACATAGAGAGATGAGCCATCAGAAGACAAAAAAAAAAAAGATACTTTCTATAAGAACAAGAGGTTTTAGAAACAGTATATCATCTCCCTTTCACTCTTAATGTTCAGTGGACACTAAAGAAGGAACTGGAGGCTGTTCATGGCCTCTAGGGGCTTCAAAAAAGATGAAGGGCAGTGGCAGTTGGATTCTCTCACTCTCAGGAGACTGGTCTGAACCCTCAGATGCCCTGGGGGCCTGTGGGGAAGACAAGCTGCTGTGGGCAGTGCTGCCTGAGGTACTGGATTCTGACCAGACCCATGGGAAGTAGATGAAGGGGTAAACGTGGGAAAGCAAAGCTGAGGCCCCATCCTGCCTTACGTCTCCTGTCATTTCCTGGATTGAGTGATCAGGTATGAGTGACCAAATCATTCCCATCTCGCTTGTTATAGAAATAGACAGGTAAGATGCACCTTTGATCTCTTGAGACTTTACTAGCCAAAATTATCTGGTTCCAGACATAGTGGAATACTAGCAAAGCTAACACACAAAGGAGCAACAGGTAATTAATTTACTGTATGACGAAATTGATATCTTTATTATGACAAGAGGAGATCAAGTAGATTTTATAAATGGAATGGTAACTAAATTTTTTAAGACCAGGGGATGCCATTCCAGCTAAAGGATACTCCAAAAATTACATCTTGCTAATGTGTCCTGTTAGAGTCAAAGGCAAACATTTTCAGCTCCTTGAAATATATTGCATAAGGGCAGAACTGGAAAGAAAGTAAAACTTCTAAAGTGGACAGTTGTTCCACGATGCTGTTTCTACTAGCTCTACAGCATAGGCGTATGTTGACAAATTAAATAACAGCTGCTTTATTTGCAATATTCAATGTTAAGAAATTGATGCTGTGCCTTACAGAGGGAACTTTTCTTGTAGGAAACTGCAAGTAAATGTAACATTTCATCCTGTCTAATCCCTAAAGAAAATGTAGCAAGTATCCACACTACCATTTAAATTATCAAATTGAAATACAAAAGCAGTATATATTAGAGGTTTTAGCACAAATCTCCATACAAAGTAAACTACTTTTGCTTTCCTTTTTTTTTTTTTTTAAAAAAAAATCAGTGAGGTATTTCTGAAAAAATCACTGGGTTTGTATAGCACAAATGCATTCATAGGAAGGTTAGAGCAAGCAACTTCTATATGAACCTGTGCATTTTTCTAGCTTGGCAATATTCCTAACAAGGATGCACGAAGAGTCATGAAGTGCCTTGTTCTCACCTTGATGAGCACTTAAAATGTAATTTATTGTTACTCTCAATTATTGTAGATTCCACAAGTATTTACTATTTTTGGCATCCTGGAACCTTAAAGCCAAATGATGATGAATGAATGTAATGATTTGGTCAATTTTAACAGGAATATGGTGGTAAGGAAAAATAAGACATTTAAGCTAATCTGCATGACTACTTCTTGAAACTTTAATAAACTGTCAAAATGATGTGCTAACATTATGAGAAAAAGATGCTCCAAAATGACAGACTTTTTTTTTTTTTTTCCCAGGGAATAAGCTCTTTCTTTTTTTTAAAGAAAAAAGGAGAAAGTAACATATTTTGCAAATGTGTTATTTCTATTAATTATGTAGAAGGTCCTCTTTAGTCTTGCAATTACATTCCCACCTAGAACCCGAAGAAGGGGTTCAAGTGCTTAGGAATTTGACAACTGCTGTCTGCCTCATTCACTAGTATCAAATTTCTCTCTTCTTCTGACAAAAGCTATGAAAAACCTTCAGGAACTTTTTATCAAACTTTCAGATGCTTTATCTATTTTTTCTTCCTTTTCTTTATCCTCTCGTGTATTTCTCTTTGGCCATAAAAGGAAGAAGCTGCTATGAAATAAAGTGTCCACTCCTTCCTTTCTTTAGTCCCTTTCGTGCGTGTTAAATCATTTCCAGGCTATTACTAGATCTAGAATGTCACTAAATATGCATATCAGAAGTTTGTACAGGATAATATTTGGTCCTGTTGCAAATCCATCCTTTGTAAGGAACTATATGGAACACAACATGCCACATGGGATGAACTGAACACTTATTTTTTTAGCATTTTACTACAGAAAGAAATGGACTGTGAACAAAATAAATTTATTACCCAACAACACAAGGTACTCTTTCATTTTGTGTAACACTTTCAGAACATATCCTGTCAGCAGATGAAGAGCAATTTTTCAATGTTCGTTTTGTTAGAAACAGAGTGGCTTCGGGTCTTTCTTTTCAGACTTCTGACACAAGTCTTAGATCCATATAGGATGTTTTCACCTTCTTTCAGGAAGGAATCTTAATTTCTGACAGATAGTATTATAGATTGCAGGATTATGGCCTTTGAAATATAATTTTGGGAAGATGGATTAGCTTCTGGAAATTTTCTGTGCAGAAATGTAAATGACATGGATTTCCATAAATAAATACCTTTTAGGCTCACAAAACAATCAGTTACTTTTGAAAATTTTTGTTCATAATGTTCAGTCAGTGGGAACATTCCATGAACATTAAGCAGACAATATTAAAATATTAAATTTATAATTTAAAATAACAGTGACAGGATTATTCAACCATAGCAATCAGTGTTCATTAAAAATAAAAATAGTAAAAAGAAACTATAGTCAAATCCAACAATTCAACTCATTTGTGTATATAAAGAAATGTTTCCTTTCTACTAAATACGACTAAAAATACAAAAACCTGGCCATTTGGTTATGTTATTTATTGACTTGATAGAGAAATTAGAAGGACCACCGCCTCCCTAAGATCTTGCTTTATGGTGAACTTGCCACTGGCTGCCACAAGAGAGGAGCCCCGAAGAAAAGGTACAAGGGCTCCCTGAAACAACATCTCAGCCTTGGCCATATTGATCATCATAACTGGTCTATTCTGGCCTCCAATCGGGAGGCCTGGAGACACACCATCTATAACACTGCTGATGCCTTTGAGAACACACGCAGGATCACTCTCAAGGAGAAAAGACAACACAGAAAGAATCGTACCTTGCAGAATACACCACCTAAGGACACCTTTCTGCTGTGCCTTTTGCAATCGGACATGTCTATCTTGTAATAATGGCCAGTCTTCGCGAGCAAAGATTTGGGAAAGGTCATTAACCCTTCGAGCCTGCGCAGTGGATTTTTTAGGTGAGACACAGCGTGCGCTGAACTGAGCCCACCCTTTAATCCTGAGGTTCATCTGCCGGGGCCGAGCAAGCTTGGACAGTGGCAGTGAGGGTCTCAGGATGTAGGTTTGTTTAGAGTGACCTTCTCTTAGATGGATTGCCTCACAGGGCTGACGAGCTCCATCTGCCTGGGGGGCTGGGAATCGAACCCGGGTCGCAGCGGTGAGAGTCCTGCACCCTAACCACTAGACCACCAGGGGCCTATCTTGTATTGGCCTCATTAACCACCAGTGTGCTTGTAACAAATGTGGATAGAGCCTTTCCCAAATCTTCGTTCGCGAAGCCTAGCCATGATGATGAGAGAAATTAGAGAAAAATTTTCTGCAACAGGCAGAAGGTCACACCAAATGCTTTAAAATAATGTTTTCCACCCTCAGCATTGATGAATCTATGATATACTCATACCTTGGAACATGCTGCTATTTCCAAATTACGACAGGCAAGAGGAAACCGATTTAATAAGCAGCTTAGTCCATAACTCCACGGAACTATGGCATCTTTTAGTGAAAATTTGGCACTGGACATGTCAGAATAGAATGCCATGCTCTGATTCAGAATGTCAGGAGGTTCAGAGATTATATCATATAACCAGAGTGCTACATGGAAGGCTTCTTGAACCAAAACTTTGTTTGGTTTTAAGCAAAGATTCTGGATGGACTCATTTACTCAGTTCATAAATATTTGGCTACTATATTTGCTTATGCAACACAAATACTTCATTATTTAAACCAACCCTTAGGGATCCTTTTTTTTTTTTTTTTGCAGTTGCTATGCTTTTTACAGTACTGTGCTGTTAGTATAATTTTGGTTTTGAACACCTGTTATCACCAAAAGTTTAAAGCTGTTCAAAGAGTATATAAACACAGAGATGCCAAAGAGAATGTTTAGGAATTTTGTGGTTTGTTTTTGTTTGGTTGTTTGGTTGGTTTGGTTTTGTGGGGGGTTTTTTTGTTGGTTTTTTTTTTTTACATTCTGTGGCCTTAAAAATTAACCTTAAAAAGTAATGATCTTTCATGATATGGTAGGGTGTAGCATCACACAGCAGCTAGAGAATTCCATTTGAAGCTATTGCCATCTTACAATATTACAGAAACCTTGTTCCTCTCTAAATGCACTTGTGTGTATTTTCCAAACCCATATGGTACAGCCTATGCCTATACTGTTAAATAGGATTGAGGCCAGTCCTGCACCTTGAGCACAGATTGGCTCACATTCATAGTTTTCATAGCTAGCTATCTCTTTCCAGAGTAGACTTGTCACATGGAATGCAAATCACTCAGCCTCAGGTCTCCTCTAGAACCTGTGTGATGTCCTTTGGATCCCACAGCATTGCTAATCAGTCTGTGTCTATGAATGGGGGCAGGTATTAATTCAAAATGTTTGACGTAATATGTTAGAGGATACCCTATGCTGGAATTCCAAGAACATAGCATTTTCGAATCCAGGTTGATTAGAAGTAAGAGGATCATGAGGACAAGATGCTTCTCAGAAACCTGAAGGCACATGATTTATAGAATAAACAGCTTTAGAGTTTAAAAGGCATGTTTGTTATGGATTGTACTATATTCTTTCAAGATACTATTCTCTATTTCAACTTGTCAGTAGTCTTATGTCTAATGCCACTTGCAGTAATCATGCTGTCAGTCAGGTATTCTTCTTAAGCAACTTTACAGAATCATATAATCACAGAATATGCTGAGTTGGAAGGGACCCACAAAGGTCACTGAAGTCCAAACCCTGACCCTTCACAGGACTGTCCCCAAGAGTCACACCATGTGCCCAAGAGTATCATCCAAACTCTTGAACTCTGTCAGGCTTGGTGCTATGACCACTTCCCTGGGGAGGCTATTCCAGCCCAACCACACTCTGGGTGAAGAATGTTTTTCTAATATCCAGCCTAAACCTTCCATGACACAACTTCAGGTCCTGTCACAACTTCAGGTCCTGTCACTGGTCACCACAGAAAAGAGATCAGTGTTATCCCTTCTTCTCCTCAGGAGGAAGTTGTAGACTGCATATTGAAAGCGTATGTTTTTCCTTGCCTTGATCAGCCATGACAAAACTCATTAAAGGGGTTCTATTCTGGAGATTTGAAGGAATGTATTCTCCACCTCTAACTCATGGAAGTCTTTGATCTATCTGCTAAAATTATTGCTCATTAGTGCATGTGTAATGAGTGTCTGTTCATTAGTGATGATGGACATGGGTTCACAAGAAATCTGACCATCATTTCTTTTAGAGGAAATACAGGTGACTATTTTATTTTAAAATTTTCATCTCTATAGGACATTTATTTTTTCCTGAACAGCCACAAGTCTTGAAGAGGTAAACGATATTTCAGGTTACCCACAAGACCCTGGGAAAAACTCTGAAACTGCAAAATCTCTAGGAACTGCAAGCTGCATTATTGAGTCTCTTAATGAGTCCACTGTTGTTTTCTGCTCTGGACACTCTAATGCTCTTGGGAGACCTGAAGGATTTTCACAAATGCCACCTTATAGACTGAATTCAGTACTGTATTTAATCATCTCCCACTTGAGGTGGATTTATTCTGAACATTCGAATTTCTTTAAAGAAAAATAATCTAATAAACCATGTACTCTCACACAGTGTCCATGTAAATTGCTTGAATGAAAACTATCTAAGCTTTTGTGATGGTTTGTGTGAGATACTGACTTTATTTAATAAATAAATAGAGATTTATTTTTATAATGCATACTTCCATCTATATAAAACTCAAGCATTGTTCTGTCTTAAGTCAAGCACAATGAATGTTTCTGTCTTTTTTTAATTTAGCATAATGCATTAAATCTTACTTAGGGTGATTTCTATCAGCTTGGTGCAGATGATTTTAAGTCAGCAGTAGCTACACACCTACACTCTTCAAGGGAGTGATCCCTGGCTTTCAGCACCAAGTACAGTGACTTGTGTCCAAACTGTTAAGGACTAGTGCCTTCTACATATGATTTGCCATATCCTTACAACATAGCATTTGGCTCACTGTTAAGCTCCGTGTTAAAATACAAGCATCGATTCACTTTTGCATATATATAAATATAAATATAATATATATAATATATATATATAATTTTTTTTAACTTGAAAGTGTCTGAAATAATATGAAGGATGTGTTTCAGCTTACTAGACTGGTGATCCTGCAGTCTGAATCTGAAGATATCCCTCTGGTGAGTAGGTTAGTTTTGAGGTGTTGGGTTTGGTGCAATTTTAGATGACTGGGACAGAAAATCTGACTTATTCGGTATTATTTACACCCCATTTTGAGACAGGTTTTTGCCCAAACCACATTTGAGTTTTTGCTTAAGCTAAACTAATTCACACACTCAGAAAGAATTGAATATAACCGAGATATTTTTGAAGGAATAAAAAAGAAAATGCTTTGGCTTTTTCTATGAATTAAAACAAATATCTTGTTGTTCATAATGCCTTGTTGCTGTTTTTCCCAACGAATTTCAGTCAAAAAGTGAATGTACTGTAGTCAGCATAGCAAAAGTAAGGTGAGTATTTGAATCCTGCCAGTCTGATGATGACTAGAGTGATACCCAAATAGATTCATTGCCCACTCTGCACGTTAATGGGCATTCAAAGATGCAGCTTTTAAAAGATGGAACTTAACCTTAAAATATGCAATTAAGATTTCCACAGAGACAGCTGGGAAAGATGCAATGAGGTTGCAAAATAAGCAAGTTGTAGCGTGTCAGACACATAAACTAGCCCGAAAGTAAAAGAAAAAGCCAGGAGGAAACAAGATTTGAATTGTTTTTTGCACTGTAACTCCTCACAGGACCTTAATGTTTTGCTATAAATGTAAGCAATTCAGAAAAAAACAACCATTGAGGATCATATTTACAAAAGTGTTGCATTTTATCAAGAGATAAGTACATGAAGCCAGAAAAGGAAAGAGTATATAATGAGTTACGTGATGGATATTAGCAATGGCTGGGATTCTTCCTTACTGTGCTATAATAGTAAGAAGAAATCTGTTTTACTTTATAGAATAGAATTTAGCATGTTAGCAGATAATGATTTGTCTTCATATGTTTTAGAAAAAAATTGTACCTGAAAGATAATCATAAAGGATGAAAAAATCAAACAATACAAAGTTAAAAATGTTAGTAATGAGGTTGCTTTAATTCAATTTTATATTTAGATGTCTAAACATAAATGGAAAGAATCTTTCCCTGGATGTTCTCAGGGTCACTCAATTTATTCTTTTATAAAACACTCATTTCAGGAGAACTGAATCACTAACCATCCAAAGCTAAGGCATAAGTTGTATCCATCATTTACAGAAACTGCAACTCATCCTGTGACACTGTCTTCATTGGCATAGTCAAATGTGTCATTCACTTAATACAAAGCTGGGGAGGATGCTCATTTACTATTCTCATTATTCAAAATGCGTGATGAAAAGCCTTGTTTAGCGCACACTTTTCAGACTGCTCTGAACACTGTTATTTATTTTACCAGGGACTCTTTCTTCTCTAGAGTCTCAAATACTAACCAACCAAGTCTTCACCTCTGCCAGCCTGTGTTACTAGGGTATTATTTTGCAGGTGAAGCACAGCAGAACAAATAGGTTTAGGTGAACAATACCTAGATTCTCCAGTCAGCCAAGACAGTGGCAGTTCCGGACATTTTCCATAGCAGGACTAAGGTGAATAAAGGTATTTTGTAGAAAAAAAAAAAAAAAAAGCAAGGGCTCAGGCTAATTTTGCAGTTTTAAAGATAGGCATCTAAAAATGCACTTTCCAGCTGAACAAGGAATGGCAGCAGCAGGCTGCTTCCTCAAGTCACAACAGCAGTGAGCCAGAGGTGACCCAAGAGGAGGTAGTGAGAGCACTACCTCCTACAGGGTCTGAGCACAGTGGGCAGAGCTGGAAGCTGATAACAAAGTCCATCATCAGCTCCCAATGTGGCAAACAATACATCAGGTCCAGAATACATCCACAGGGCCCCATCAGGGGCAGCAAGACACAACAGAGGCAAGGTCTGCGACAAACTGCAGAGCATGTCCAAGGGATCCATCCATGAGACAAGCTACCTACAGTATAGGGTGAGGTCCATCCAGGTGGCAGGGTTGGAGAAGGGAACACCTGTCATGCAGCCCAGGCAGTGTCTGGAGGCCCAAGTCTGTGCCAGAATTTGGCTCCTGGGCCTGTGGGCAAAGTACCATTGGAGCAGCCAGATGAGATTGCTCCAGGCCATTTAAAGCTATCAGTGCACCCATGACACAAATTTAGTATGGAAGATAATTCTCTGCTGGTTTTGGGTTTTGTCTTCCCTCTGCAAAAATTAACTTTTTTTTAAGTTTTTTCTTTTCTGATTTCTAGTTATTTCTGCCTTTCTTCTACATGCTTTAATTCCAAAATAATCTTTTTGATAGGTGCCAATTTGCACAGCACTCTTGAGTTAAAACAACACTACTGATTTATGGAGATACTTTATAGCTTTCACCATATTTATGATTATCACATTATTCCTCCAAGTACTGATCCAAGTATTTAATTGACTTATTTACAGCAGTGCCCAGGTCTCAAGAGTTCCTGAGTTCCAGCTGGGACACACATAAATAGATCCCAAGCCATAGAGAATGTGCTGCAGCACATTCTTCCTATTTCCACCAGTGTAGCCACTGTCTCCCCAACCCTTTCCATGACGTTTTCTTATGCTTTAGGAGTGAATCAACTTCAAAAGAATATTGACTTAGATAATTTTGAAACAATTATCTTCTGTGACTCCAGAAAGCGTAAAACTGGATAGCAAGTGGTTTTCCTTTGTTAATGTTTTTCTCAGTACCTTCTGGTCTTGATTGACAACTTTGTGTCATCTTCCTACCTCACTGCACAATCTTCTCTTTCAGATCATTAATAAAATGTATTAAAAAACATGGAGTTTAATGTAAAACCTTGGAGCACCTCTCTGTTAATGTGCTGGCATTTTTCTAATGCCAGCATTAAAAAGTTTCTATTTCTTAAGCAGTTCTGTCAGTTTTATCTCCCTTAGTCTATCTTAAATATTAAAAATAATTTGTGCTACACCTACTATCTATAATTTTCCAAGTTGTTCTTTTTTTTCTCTTTAAAACATCTTTCACCTGGTTTAACAGAGACAGCTACAACAGTCTAGATGTTGATATTGATCTAATCAATGAAAAGATGCTAAGCAGCCTCATATTACTGGTGACTCACACTGAAAAAAAATTTTATGAAAAGAGGTGGTGTAAGTGTAAGTGACATATAATAAATACTGTCGGTGTCAATGAATCTTCAATTTCTTCTTGATCAGTACCAACAGTAAGAATGTCTGTACCAATATTTCAGATAGACTATATCCCATTAGTTAAGGACTTGAGGTGGATCAAAACAGAGTTGTGATAGAAAGCTACCAGTCCAGAAAGAATTTTAGCTCACTTGTCTTGCTTTTTAGGGAAAGGACGTATACTACTATCTAGCCCATTATAAACTAAGAGTGAAGCTCTGACTCTACCTTTTGAGATGAACCCAGTTCTAATGGGATGTGCTACACATGCTTTGTAGCAATCTTCTGAATCGAACCACTTTTGGAACATAATAAGACAGATATCTAACATCTGAATACCAGCTATGAGGCGTGATGAATTTTCCAGCCACAATAAAACTGATCTGCTTTAACATAGAGAATCTAAAACTTAGGAGTCTCTTTTGTTTTCTGTGGGTATCTATGTATTTCCAACTTATAAAGAGGGTACCTAAGGTGATTAGGTGCCTAATATTCATGTTGAGATAGGCAGGTTGAACCTGTCCCTAGACAAATAGGAGAGTTTATCATCCAGCAGTGGAGAATCTACAGATATTGGGTCAACTCTGAAATCAGATATAAGCTGAACTGTGATTGCATTTTTAGTATCTAAACTTTTCTGACATCCCACTTTAAGTACTTAGGTTCCCATTTGTATATGGTCAGTTGAGAGCGTAGGACAAAACCGAAGGTGAAGTCATGGGTACAACCGTAGTAGACAAGGAAAGGAGTCCTAGTTCTTTTAAAAAATAAAAGCTCAAGCTATTCTCTTCACAAACAGCAGTACACCCAAAACATCCTGGATATAGATAGGCAAATCTAGTTTTCATGTTGACCTCAATGGAGTGAGGGACACTGACAGAGGCTTTCACTGTTCTTTGTCTTCCTTTCCCTTCAGCTTCTCCAATTACCCTGCAAGGTCTCCCTCCAATATTAGTTTGCATTACCTCCCTTTCTGACATGGAAATTATGTATTTCAAGACATAACTGAATACATTTCTTACAAGTCTTAAAAGGCATTTTCAGCAAGATTCTAAAGTCTAGAAATCCTCCTTCTCTGTCTGTGGTATGCCCCATTTGTTGTGACCTATGAGGTACTCCCAGACTGCTTGGTGCCTTCAAGACCATGAATTTGTTTTCTCTGTTTATATCATTCTTCATGAGCAAAGGCTCAGAAATTCACCAGCACATCAATTCCTTTGATATTTTGCAAAAGATCCCAAGCAACTTATTAAAAAACAATAATAGTATGGATTAACTATTATGAGGGTGTCTATATTACAAAGTTCTAGAATTCATTAAATGCTATTTTAGGTGTAAATTCAAACCTGCAGTCTTTATTTATTAACAGTTTTTAATGACTGCAATGTATGTCACTATCACTATTTGTCTTTCTCATCCCTGACTTATGCATAGCCTTAAACACTTGGCTTTATTTCAATGTGAGAGTCACTTAAGCAATCCAGCCTCAGGCTCTGAAGATTGGTTGCGTTCTCTCCTCCAGCACTTGGCATCTGCAGATCTGGCCAAAAAACCAACAAAAACCAAAGATAATATGATCTAATCTTATTTATTTAATGTCAACAGAAAAAGCTAATTACAACCAAAGATTAAATTAATTTTATTGTTCTCTCAGATCATTATCTTTTTTAACTTGATTGTACAGATTATACTGTAGTATCTGCAATGGTCCTCAGAATCTCTTTTACATTAGATTAAGAAGCCCATATGCTTTTGACACTTGAGCCATAATCTCTTCTAAACAATTATCTTTGCTTTGGTCTGACAAAAACAATAAAAGTAATGAATAATATTTTTTTATGTCCTTAGATTTTTACACATTACTTTTTTTGCCACATGAGTGCTGCTCTCTCTTCCCAGGCACATGGAAACTACTTACTGGACTTAGCATACTCAAAACTTTTCAGAGTTTGTCCATGCAATAGGCTAACGTGAAAATTCTTTAGATAGAAATATACATAACAACATACCAGAAGTGGATGACAGCGACTGATTTGCCTACATATCATAGAATATTGAAGGTTGTATTGCTGTCTTTTCTTGGTTCTTCATGGTTCTTCTTTTCATAATGTTATTATAAATATGTCATCACTGGGATAATTTTCTCTTCTCCTCTGTAAAACCAAATTTCACATTCACTGAATCTGTAGCAGAACATTCATTTCCCATCTTTCTACATCATAAATAAAACTAGACCAAATCTTTTTTTTTTTTTTTTGCTGTGTGACTTGTGAACAGAAAAAATCCAAACTGCTGCTTACTTATGTCTCGATGTAGCCCAGGTTATTTAATTCAGGAGACTCTAAGAAAAGAATATATACAGTGTGTCCAGTGAAGAACTAATCACTTGTCATGGTTTGAGATAGCCTCAAAATCCAATCCCCTAGTCTAAACCCCCCTCCCACATCTCAACCTAATGTGAGATGGGTTTTTCCAGACAAAACACACCAGACTCCAAATGGGGGAAAGGGAATATATTACAATGACTGTACAAATAAATACTATAACACATTATACACACAATCACAGTATCTCTACCATGACATATGTATTTACAATGGACCAGATCTCTTCTCCCCTCCAAATAAAAGTCCAGGAGGGAAAGAAGGACAGATCCCTTCCAGTCTCTGAACAGCAGGAGCATGTTCCGAGGCAGCAGGTTTCTTCTTCTCATGCATGCAGCAGCTGTGGCTGGCTTTCTGCCAGCACTCACGAGGGAGGTATCCAAGCCTCTCTCGGCCCCATCGCCTCACAACCGAGGGGTCTTCCATGGACTTCGTAACCCCAGACAAGGTCGTTTCACCACGGTCATATCATGAAGACACAGGGGGGTCTTCATGACGGTCTGGTATCTCTTACAGGGCCTCTGTGCCCTGTTCTCAGGCTGCCACCGTGGCAGCAGTGCGAGGGGGGAGCCAAGGTCACCCCCTCTGCATTCCATCTGGCCGTCCCGGTCTAGTTTCAGGACGCCTTTGAGCTTCTCAGCTCCTCTCTCTCTCCGGTGCTGCATGTCCAAACTGCTCTCCATAATAGGAGTCCATGTCCCTCTTCTCTAAGAGGGGTCTCAAGGGAGTTTTGGGGGCTGGTATTCAGTCTTACCCCAAACTCTGTAGCTCTGCTGCACGCTCTCTCTCTCTCTCCCTTTCCAGGAGTCCTTTCTGCAATGCTGCATGTCTCTGTTGCTTCTCCGGTTCAGGTCTTATCTGTCCTGGCTCTGTGCCACTGTTTCTCTGGTCAGTGCCGGCTGCTGCTCTGCGCCCATGGAGAAAACATCTCCCGGCATAACTACAGACATTTAGTCCAGTCTAGCACTGTTCCAAGTCTCTGTAGCCTTTCCCCAGCAAGGGGCTGGGAGGCCCCAGAGGGCCCAAGGCCCCAAGGGGCTCAGAGCCCTTTCCTCGTGGCTCACAACATGGCCACCTCTCCAACAACCCAAACTACAACTCATCTCTTCCGGTGAGCTTGTGATATGTTTACATTTTCGCAGGAGCGCCCATTGGGCAAAACTTCAAAACATCCAGGGGTTTCCACCCCTTGGGGTCTACCACTTTTCAGCCTCTGGGGGAAAAACAAGGTCCAAACCACCACACACTGTGAAAGGTATTAGTTCAAATCTAACCTCTTACTTATGTTATCTTCTCATATGTGGTGTTAGAGTTGAGAGACTTAACAGCCTACATTGTTGAAGGCACAGTTTCTTATCCAGAAGTGTCTATAACTACACTTAAACAGAAAAATGGAAGTCGAGTTACTTGTGAAAGTGATTTTGATGCTGTGTTATATAAATTGAGATTTTTTTGTTGACTTTTACTGTGGACAGAATTGTTTCTTTAACTGTCTCAGGCCAGTATTATGATTTACCCTGACAGCTCTTTTATTGATAAGATAACTTTGCAGGATTAATTATTAATTTATTTTATTTTAGTCATGCAACTCTCTGAAATTCTGCACCAGTCATTTGGTTGAACTCTAAACACTGCAAAAAATATCTGCTCTGAATTAAGGAAATATTATAGCAAACAATCTGGTTACGTGATTTCTTTTAGCTAAATCTAGAGCTCAAATCAAGTAAAGAGATCAGCCCAACTCATAATTCTTTCGAAGCCAGTTCTTTGTTATGTGAGGATTTGAGAGTGTGGCTTTGAAATATGAAGTTGGGGAAAAAATATTATGTCAAATGCTTGAAGGTCATAAACTATAAAGACAGCAGCTCATATCTAATTTAGGAAGTTTGGCAAGTGTTACATTCATTGATTTTCATGGTCATTTTCTGTTCTTTTTTTTAAAGTTAAAATGTCAAAGGGAGTTCTGTAAAGCGTAACACAAGTTCTTTCCATTCTCTGGTGTGAATATAGTCTTTATTTTTGGGCATCCTTTCACTGTCAATACTTACATCTGTTGTTTGAAATGCTATTCCTGATACAATTGTTTTTTAAATGCAAACCCGTATGTGTGATCTCAAGAGAAACTGGTAAATTTTACCAAATGGGCATCCCTAAATTACATGCCATCTGCAGCTAGTGATGAGAGGACTAAACCCAGTCAGCTGTGATCTTCTACCACTGCATCTATCATTTTGATGGACTCTAGGGAAATCAACAGCTTTTGGCTTGAACTTTTCTCACCCCAACCAGTTATTATGAACTGGTTGAGATGTAGTGGCTAAAAAATTATTTCTTTTATCTGCAGCTAGGCCTCAAACTGTTTTTTTGCCAAACCAGCAGGAAAAAATTCAGCAAAGCAAAAGGCACATACTCTAGCACTGATTCAGATTTTATGAGGTGTAAGTGCACAGCCTTATTAACTCAAAAAGGCTGTTGAAATATGTAAAGCATGGAAAAAAAAATTAAGGAAACATTATTATTGCCCATGTAATTGTAAATTAATAGTACCAGGGAAAAAAACCCCAAACTTTTCAGAACAGCATGTTCATATTCTGAAGGGATAATTTCCAAAGTGAGAATTTCTGTATTACAGCATATGAGATTTTATGATCACCTTAGAGAGAGAAAAAAAAAAAAGTGGAAAAATAATACATTGCTGCTACCTCAGTGAGGAAAAAGTTCTCTGAAATTCCATTTATATCATCGATCTTCCAATATTATGTTGCCCCCTCCACCTGCCCTTACCCCTACCTTATGGCACATTCTCTTAAAGTAATGAAAGTTATGATGAGCTAATTAAAACTACAGTTAAAAAATTTAACGAGAAATATATTGAGATGCACTTTGTTCTAACTGACAAAGATCCTGGCAAATACAAGTGCTTAAACCTCATGAGCATAACTGAACACTTCATAATTTGTTTTTATTTATTCATTAACTAGATGAACTAATAAGGTCAAAAAATAAAATCTAAGAGCCAGCTCTGAAAAAAAAACAACAACTAACAAACCCCATAAAAAACTGACCATATCTTTGTTCCTCATCTACAGAGCTTCAAATGCTAAGTATAGCATGAACTCATATTCACCCACATAATTGCTGTAGTGTTTAGATGGTTACATTTATAGGAACGAAAGGCATAACACCTAACATGCCAAGGAGCGGTAAGAACGAGGTACACCCTGGGAGACACTGAAAGAACAGAATGACTGAAATCCTACATCTTTTTTCATCTGAGAGATGTGTGTGTGACTGGGGTTCAAGATTCAGAACATTTTTTGAAAGACAGCTGTAGGCATCTGTGTGCAGGGCAACCTGGGCTGAGTACCCCCAGTACAGACAGACCACATTGTCAGAGCCGTGCCAAGTGATCAGGTCCTTTTAAAAGGTGGGATGGTTTATCTGTTGGTTATTTTCATGCAGCACCATATTAGACAAAGAAGAGACTAGAAAGATTGCACTGTATCTGACTGCAGTCACTTTGGTAGGGTTTGGATACCTCTTCTTGAATTAGGCATCAAAAATTTAAAGGATCCAAATTCCCACTGTTAAAATTAATCTTTTGGTCTTTCAACTATGTTTGTTTTCAAGTTCTGTCCTCTATGCTAGAATTTTAATATGCACATTTGTCTTGATCTGAGAGTGCCTGTAAGATCAAATTCTCCATGGAATTAAAGGAAAAGAATGGCTGGTGTCTCTAAATAGCTTTATTTAATGTCTAGGTGATGTGTTGCTCAAAAATGTTGAGTTTAAATGTCTAAAGTATGTGTGTTACCTATGAAGATTGTTTTTAAGGTCACAAAACAAAGAATCATTGAAATATGGGAATTTCTAAGATATGCCTGATGGGAGTCTTAGGGATAACAATCTGGAGATTATGATTTCTAAATTACATGTCTATTTGAATTTAGATGCCTGAAATATATTTTTGGTCTATTCATTAGCTCCTCAATGCTTTAGTTTTCCACATGTGAAGTGTAAATATGTCTTTCTTCCTTAACAGAATGCTATGGAAGAAAATAATTTAAAGATTCTGTACCCTCAAATCCTACAGGAAGCTATTTGGTAGGATCCCTAATAAATACTTAGAGAGAAGATGTTTAAGATTTTAAGACACATTATGAGAGAAATGGGAAGAAAAACAGGAGACAGAAAAAAAAAAGATAAATGAACCGGGAGATAAGGCATAATGAAAACATTTTTACTGACCTTTTATGGTCCTCTTGTTCACTGATTTTTCTTAAAAGTTTCTGCACAAAGAGTTAAAGGAATTTCAACACTAACCATCTTTTCATTCCACTTAATTTCTTAGGAAATTAGATATCTAAACCACTTTTAAAATATTTTTTTTCTTCCATAAACAGCTAGAGATGCATAATTAAGAGGTTCTGAACTTGCTTAACATTGCATAACATTTTTGCACTCAAGCCAATACTCACTGTGCGTTGTTTCACTTCACCTGATTGCTCAGTGGTGTAGCATCAGTCCCAGTATCATAAACATTCATGTTTTAATGCTATAACAAATGCGTAAATTTGGGGGACAATGGAAAATCAATTAGAAGCAAAATGATAAAAAAACCCAAATAAAATTGGTTATTATATTAAGCTAAATTGCTGTCTAAACTTCTCGCATTATTGTTACAGTTAAAGCCAGAACAAAACCCCAAAATTAATATTGTGAGGCAAAAGCCAACAGAGTCACTAGCAGAGAGCAACAAATTAATTTGTAATAGTTTATGCACAGCTTGCTATCACCAGTGTACTTTGCTAAAAATATATGAACTGATGGCAGACTCTGACTGCAAAATCCATCAGGCATTTGCTGTAAGTGCTTAAACATGACTCTGCAAGCAGTAGAACACAGGAAAAGGCCTTTGGATTTTGAAAAATCTTATCAAAATAAAGTATATTATTTTATATCCCTACTTGAAAGAGCCACAGGATCATCACAGTGACTTTTCCAAATTATGTTCTTTCCCTCAAAAGTATTGCTCACTTAGATGTCTGAAGACAGGTCAGACCTTTCTATTGATTTTTCAAGTGTTTTTTTGCTGGTGTGCATTCCTCAAGACTAATGTTAGCACACCTTCACAGCTTTGCACCATTACCTTTATTTATTACATTTACGAAAAACATTTCCTCTTTGATTTCCAGTACTCAAAATTGCGAATAGCTGCAACAGCTAGAAAAAGATCAACACTCTAGTGCTGACAACTAAATCCTGCAATAGGTGACATGAAATAATTCTCTAAGTCGATGATAAGAAATGTTTATTATTATCTATTTTTAAATAAGGAGAGATGAATGGTAGAAATGTCAAGTGATTTTCACGCAGTTTCATAGTGTCAAAGGGCAAAATCACACCTCTGTGATGTCAACAAGGGCTTTTGTTATTGACTTAGGTGAAGATCTGATTTCACTCAGAATAATTTTGCTTCATAAAGAGAGATGGAGGGAAAAGGATGAGGAGTAAGGCTTTCAATTGCATTTTATTTGAACTCTCAGCAGTAGTAGAATCCATAAAACTTGCCTACACATGCAAAGGATGATGACTGGTTCCTAACTCAGCAGGAAACGACATCCAGTCTATCAGAGAAGATGGGTAAGATGCCAAATTTTAGCAAACTGAAAAATTTCTGTTTATGACAAGTCCCCTTTTTTCCCCAGTGTTCACGTAGAGAAGCCAGGAGCTGTTTGGGTTTCATGACACAGTTCTGTAGCCCCATGCTGCATGAAACTCAGATATACTTGAGAGAGATGATGGATGATTGGTGTTGCAAGTACTTTAACAATGATCTTGAAGGAATATGAGTATTTTAAACTCTTGTTTATTGCATTATTTTTCTGCCTTACAAGGCTGACTATACTTAGGGTAAGTATTAACCTTTCAGCTTCTATTTGAAGGCAACTCAAAAAACATTTTTTTTTTTCCCTTAGGTAAATTCTAGCAACTACAGGGAAATAGTACTTTCAGGATTCTATGGAGATACAATTCTTGGCTGTAGTACCCTTCTTATCAATATGAATATCTAATATGTTTCTAAGCTTTTTGTAGCATTTTATTGTGACAGTATAGAGTGAAATCTTATCCTTTATCTGTATTTTTGAAAAAAGATATTGAACAGAAACACTAATTTTCTCGATATATCTGTTTCCTTTCCCTTCTAATTGTGAATCTACCAGAGAAAAAGGTTAAAATATGGGAAAGGAAGAGAGCAGCTTTCACAAAAGTAAAAACTAGAGTTTTTTTTTCTTAAACTTTTGAAATAATAGAGAACGGGAGTATATGATTTATGAAAAATATGATTGCAATTTTTTGTTTGTTTGTTTATCTCTGAGGTTTTTTCTCTTTCTTTTGGTGGCACATCAGGTAAAATCTAATTTGCATTTTTTTTGTGTGTACATAAAAAATACATAATCAACTTGCAGTTGTTTCCATACTTCTGGTGTGCTGCACTCAGGTTGCTCCTCTGAGACAAGGAAAACTTGCCTTTTCTCCCTAACCTACTGTCAAAGAAGACATCATTATGCAGATTCTGTGGTACGTTGATCTTTGTTTGGGGCACACACAGAAGTGATGCAGGGTGAGCTATGAAGCACGGAAATCCTTTTCCACTCACTTCCATAAAGAATATGAACAATGGAGAGCCTTTTTATAGAGTGGCTGAAGTGAAGAGCCACCAAGGTGAATACACAGCTCAGAAAATGTAAGAAAGAAAACTGCAGGAGAGGACAAAAAAAGAGACATTGTCTGCCAGCTCCCACTGCTTTGTCTTCACTCTCCCAACTTTGTCCACTACAATCTGGATTTTGCCTTTCTTCTTGTCATTGAAAATGCCCTTTGGAGTGCCCCAATAACAGTGACCCTTTTGGAGTTTGCAAGCACAGCAGACACCAGCTTGTGCTGCATAAATAAAAAGGTATGTTCTCATTGTTGCATTCCAAAAACACTGCTCGAACTGGTTCAAACAAAATAAGAACCAAACACAGTCTTCACCATGTCTCTATCAAAATGAAATTATACTGTCATTGTTTACTTAAGTGTAATTTTTCATAATGTAGCCTGTAGTCTGATTTTTCTGGCTATCTGTACTCATAAAATGAGTTCAGGGGCATTCATAAACATTAAAACTAAAGAAATTGTGAATTGTTCAGAAAAAGTGCTAGATTAAGAAGACCAAACTAATGCTGAAGAATGTTCTAAAATGTAGTACCATAGATGAAAATGGTCAGCACCCAGATATACTACCAGACAGGCACAAAATGGCTAGAATAAACATAGTCATTCATTCCCTTTCTAAGAGTTCTGATCTATGATGAGAACTTACTTCCCTAGAAAAATATTTTCTTACATACTACTATCACTTTAAGTATGAAATTTTTGATTTTTCACAGTCTAGATAGAATTGGATGAGGAACCACATCAAGAAGATCTAAGAATAAGGGAAAAGCTTTTGGCTGAAATAACTTTTGCCCTTGAAACACTTCATAGGTTAAAAACTTTTGCAGTAGGAATTGCCTTACCCACTTTTGCAGTAGGAATCACCTTACCCACTTGCAGACATCTACAACATGAATATGGACATGTGAGCTACTATCCGCAAATTTGTTCAGTGACGAATAAGAGAACTAGACATGCACTTCAGGTGTGCTTTAACTGGCCAGTTTTAGCTTTCTGCTTCAGGCTGACTGGACTCAATCCCTAAAAGTGCCTGCTTTTTTTTCCACTAACTGTAAGGTAGAATATTTCAGGCACAGCAGCAAGCTAAGATGTAATTTACTGATTGAAGAGACAGTTACAGCTAAAGCACAGTCTGATTAGCACAGGTTTACTGAGCAGTAAGAAACCAGCGCAGGTAAAGAAACCTATCTTTGGTCAGATGAATCCTATGCACAGTAAATCTTACTGACTTGGAATGTATAACTCCTCCTAACAACAAAGAAACAAAAAACCCAATAAAAAAATCAAATGTTTTTTGTATTCTGAGTAACTTCCTTTCCACAGTGATTTCACAGGGTTTATGCTGTGGGAATACCATGCTGATTTAGCTGTGATTGCACTTTCCACACTCGCTGGAGCAGAATGAAGCAGGTTTTGTCCTTATTTAGTACAAATTGTATTTGTTCATATAGTCTAGTCATGCTGTCCTTGTTTTCAAAAATGTTTCAGCTCCATCTGGAAGTGTTTCTCCCATTATTTTGCAACTCTCTTTAGAAATGTCTAGGGTATATTTCCAGGTCTTGGAGATCTGTTATGCTTCAGATGTTCTAATTCCTTGATCACCTGTTCTGGCTGAATCTTACCTCCTTCAATATTTTTTCTTGCTCTCCTGGGAAATTTGTGTCGTTTCTGACATCCACCCCCAAACCTTCTGTGTGAACAGAGGCAAAGAATTCATTTGATTGTACTTTAGTTATGTCTGTCTCTTCAGTCAGTGAATTACCTGGGCTGGCTCTTAGAATTCTTCCAACGACCTCTTGTTCAATATGTTCTTGAAAAAAAAGAAAACTTTGTTATTTATCTTAACCTCTGCTGCAATTTTCCTTTCATTTCACATCTTTGCTGTTCCTAGCAGATCTCAGTGTTTTCTACTGTGTTATGTCATTTCTTCAGTTACGCTCATTCTTTTAATACCTTGCATGAGCCTCTTTGTGGTCTTTGAATAACTTTTGTGCTGAATCCTTCAAATTTTCCTTTCAGAAGCTAGATAATTCCAGTAATGTCAGAGCCTACAGTTTGAGTACTGGATGCAGTTCCAGGCCTCACAGTCTAAGAAGGATGTGAATGAATGCACTCAGAGCAGGGTAACAAAACTGGTGGAAAGACTGGAAAGAATGTCCCGTGAGGAGGAGTTGAAGATTTTGGGCTTGTCTAGTTTGGAGAAAAGAAGGCTGAGGATAGACCTCATTGCTCTCTACAGTTTCCTGAGGAGGGAAAGCTGATACAGAGGTGCTGATCATTTCTCCTTGGGATCCAATGATAGGATACATGGAAATGGTTCAAAGCTGCATCAGGAGAGGTTTAGACTGGACATCAGCAAGCATTTCTTTACCAAAAAGGTGGTCAAACACTGGAACAAACTTCCTAGAGAGGTGGCCAGTGTCCCAAGCCAGTCAGTGTTTAAGAGGCATTTGGATAATGCCCTTAATAACATGCTTTAACTTTTGATCAGCCCTGAACTGGTCAATCAGTTGAACTTGATGATTGTTGTAGGTCCCTTCCAACTGAAACAGTCCCATTCTTTTCTAGTCTATAATTTATTCATCAGTGTTTTCCACCTCCAGTGTTATTTTTCCTGTTTTTTTTATTTAATATGATTACACAAGACACACCAGCAATCTTAAAATGTGCGTGGTGGAAACAGCAAGATCTGATAAGTGTACAGGAGGCAATGTCTATCTTCACTGCTGAGTTGCAATGATCTTGAAAAAAAGTACTGTGGGCTAGACATGAGCCAGATTATAAGTAAGTGGCATAGTGGTAAAAGTGAGAGATTGGGCTGGCAGACCTCTGTCACATAAAATGATAGTTTGTGGCATTCAGTGCACCTCATTCTCTCAGAGACGCAGTGCTATAATCATCGGACAAAAAACACACATAGCACATTTTATGAAACTGTCTCACTTTTCTCAAGCATTCTCTGTAGGTATTTTAGAGTGAGCCACTATAATCCTGTTGACCACCACCATTGGTATCAAATTATAAAACTATGAGGAATTTTTCTGATAACTTAAATAGCTATTTGGAAGTTGTGCTTA
>NW_016690230.1:683966-686882 GCF_001604755.1 Lepidothrix coronata
TCCTAGAGCTTTATTCTGAGGAAGTGGAGAACCTGGAGCCCAACAAAAGATACAGTTTTAATACCAAACACAGTTCATACAAGAGAACAGGAGAATGAGGGATTGCAGATATGACTTCACCAAAAATCTACATCATCTTTGAACCTGGAGTTTTTATTTCAAGTCAAAAGTTTTTATTCAGGAGTTTTTTAAGTTTTTCATTTTTCAAGGAGAAGTCAACATTTTCCACAGGGAAAGAAACAAAATAACATAATCTTCCGACTAATTTTGGTTGTAAGAAATGTTATGTTTTTGTAAAGTGCTTTTAGACCATCAGATAAAGGTCACTGGGGAAGTGGAAAATGTCATTAAGAAATTCACTGACTTGATTTTCCACAGGTTTAGGCTTCATTTGCCAGCTAAATACTACACTTCTTTGTCTACAGTGAAGTCTGTACAAGATTCAAAATTAAATTAGATTGCATATTCTAGTTCTCTGTTGGTATTAAGGTCACACCAAACTACATCTATAAATTACCCAGGCACAGTCAGTTCTTAATGCAGCCCCTAAGGACACTCTGGTGCAGTGGCGTGAAGAGAGGATTTCTGTGGCTTAGCATTAGGCATATTCGTTCCAGGCCATGCTTTCCCCTGAGCAGTCTTACAATACCCCCAAAACTGAGGACAATCCACCTGTTTTAATCCTTCCAAAACCCCGACTTGCGACAGCTGCTAGAACTCTTGTCAAACCCAGCCTGCTTCTCTGCCCTTCTGGTGATTTTTTTCAAGCTGTTTTTATCCCCTTGACCCTCTAAAGCTACTCTGAAACAAGCCCTTTACACTTGTTCTTCTCTTTTCTGTATTGGAGATAAAGCCATCTGGTGAATATGGGACATATAGAGCACTAGTACTCATTAAGAAGTGAATGAGTTGAAAACATTTATTACTTCATAATTTCTGAAAGTCCAGCAAATATTGTCAATCTCCATTAAATACAGAGGGATTGGGTTATAGGGAGCATGCTCTCAGGGGTACCCAGCTAAGTGAGACCTTGAACAGAGAATTAACTCAAGCTAGGCTGGAAGGCACTCTGGCACTGACAAGTAAAAACATGAGGTTATTTTGCTCTCGAAGTTGCTCTGAGAAGCTCTGAATTGTTGTAAATGGATCTAGAAAGGTTGGATTTAGGAGTCAGCAACATAAATACTTCTTATGAGCTTTTCTGAGAAACTCATTGCTGATAATATATGAAGTAGAGTAGGAATCTGAAACCCAAGTTAGTGCTGTAAATCCTGAAGTATTCCACAAACAACTGATGAATAGTCCTTGATGCTGCAAGTCACATGTTCTTGCTTAATGCTCTGAACTAAAATACGCTAGGACTTTCACATTGAAAAAGGCTTTCATTAGGAAATGCTAACTCATGAAACTCTTCCAGTGCAGGTTGGATTTTACATGAAATAGAAATTCACCTTGAAATGTCCAATAATCAAAGGATCTGGTCATTTATCTACGATGTGAGAAATAAAAGTTAAGAGCCATTTTTTTTCTGCATTTTTTCCACAACCCAGTGAACATCATAGTCAGATTTTTATTAGCTATTTTGGGGTCAGTATCTTCTATTCATTTTTACTGGCTTGTTCCTTTCTGTATGGATAATTAAATAATCATTGGAATGGAACTACAGTTTGGGCAATACAAAGCTTTCTGGAATTTCACTGAAAAATTCCATATAGCTTTAATAAATAGTCTTAGTGTATTAAATTGGCCAACTCTTACAGTTCAAGTGTAAATATTGGCTAAGCTGAAGCCCCTTCTTTTTGGTCCTAGAGAATACTGGAGTACATTGGAATCAGTTAGCATCTTTGTGTCAACTCTGGAATTTTCCTGATTACTTTGTTTTACACTACAGCAAGTCATCTTATATTTATGCTTTTTGCTTAATTCATCACTAGGACAATCAATAGTAAATTTCTAACACCAATTTTTTCCCCTCATTATTTTCAAAATACTTCATTATAGTCAGATCAGATTTAATCCAACTTCATCTCTCTTAAGGTCCTCCATATCTATTTTTTTAGCATTCTATACTTGGGTAAAATGGCAAGCACTCTTAAATACTATGTTGACTTGGAAATTACTTCACTTTTGTGGTTCTTGTCTGGGAATAGAAAAGAGGCATAACCTAATTGATCTATAAAGGTGAAAATAAGAACTGTGTAATGCAAAATATATTTTTATGGTAAAAGGAATAGGAAATGTAATACACATTAAAAGTAGGAAGATGTTTTTGAAAAGCTAAGGCTGACATTTTAAAGTCTAGAAGATTAGAAAAATCAAAATGATAGGTGGCAGCGACTTTCCTGCTGTCATTGAATCATATAATTATAGAATGGTTTGGGTTGGAAGGGACTTAAGACCATGTTGTTCCAACCACCCTGCCATGGGCAAGGACATGACCCTTGACCAGGCTGCCCAAAGCCCCATCCAACATGGCCTTTATAGGTGTTGTCCCTTGGATAAAGTCTTCAATTTGCTCCAGGTGATTCGAAGCATTACAATATCTGGAGCTTAATAATGAAAAAGGTTAATTCTGTACTACTGTAAATAATTAATAAGCAACTTTTCTTACAAAGTCCAGAGGAACTGTCATGGTCCTTATTCCTCTGGCCTTGTGATTGCATTAAAATAACAGTGAGTATTGCAATGAAGAGGCAGAATTTACTTGCAAAAGCCAAATTTATTAATCTTGCTGATGAGTTTCTGATGACTGCTAGAGTACAGACCATGCAGTGGCTCTCTAGGACCCATACCTACCAGCTAACACAAGCCAGAATTACATAGGACAGGGAGTACAATTGTGCCTAAAGCACATTAAAGTTTGTAATGAGGAAAGGAATCCTTTTTGTGAGGAATCAATGGTGTATTAGCACTGCA
>NW_016690230.1:687571-823146 GCF_001604755.1 Lepidothrix coronata
ACATAATACTACTTTGGGAATTTGACTTAGTTTATGAAATCCACCTCCTCTCAATTACTTATTTTATATCGCTCCTAATCTCTTTTTTTTTTTTTCTTAACAAAGGCTACTAAAACAGTCCCAATTATATTTCAGGAGCACAAAAAGTAGTACTAACATTACTAAAAGAATGGTAAATAGCAGTGACAAAACAGGAGCAAGGTGCTGGAAGTGCCGAAATCTTAAATCCACCTTTATGACAGCAGCAAATGTACGTGGAACAGGACACAGATCTCTGTGGCAACCTCAAGCTCCCTCATCTAATTATTGTAGACTGACTCTCTGTAACAGCTTTCTGTGTAGTTTAAATTTAAAATGACCATAAAATCTGCCCTCAGCCTTTCAACCTGGAAGATCATCTTCTGTGTGAAATATATGTACTACTGAAGAGCAGTGGCATCATTCTTTATAAATTCTTGCACAAATAGACAATATGAAATATCAAGGGGTCCTCTGGACTAGAAAGAAATTCTTAACAAGATTCAAAGCTTGGAGGTAATGCTACACAAATTAATGAAAAAAAAAAAAAAATCTAAACTTTTTTATGATCCTCATGGGTCCATCCCAACTCAGAATACTCTATGACTCTGTAACTCTTGTCTCTGTGACAGTTCTACCAGAGGTTGTTCAATTCTAAAAAACCTGTTTCTGGGAGTCTGTAACAGAAAAACTTCAGTAATAGAAGCCCTAGTGTAAGACCCCAGGTTCGCTTCTACAATCTCATTGAAGGGGTTTTACTGTGAAAATATAAAAAGCTCCAAAAAATCCACCTGCAGGATTCATTGAAAGGGCCTTCAGTTCTTTTTTGCCTCGAGAGAGTGCACAGGAGAAGACACTGCACACATTTCTCAGATGGTGAAATAACACACTTTTACTGACAAACTTTAGAAAATAAGGGAACTTGGCGACAGTTTAAGGGGCAACATTCAACCAAAATAAAGCATTCCACACAGCACTGACTTATCATATGTTAACCCATACAACGTAGCAAAATTCAACCCATCCAGCTTTAACTTACCCAAATATCAAGACAGGAGATTAGGGGAAGAAGAAGAAGAAGTGAACAAAGAGAGAGAAAAAGAGAGAATTATAGCTACCACCCTAGATCCAGCATCTACCAGGAGCCCAGAAAATGGCAGAGCCACAACAACGTGGAGACCACGTCTTTGGTTTTATCTGCTCTGGCCCCCTATGGCCACCTCCCTCCCCCAGGTGGGACTTTCAGTGTGCCAGCCATCTTGGGGTCCCAGGGGGTATGGTGTGGGCAGTGCTCCCAGCATCCAGCGACTGACAGCTGCCCCAGGGCTGAGGTATGGAGCAGGGCACCACTTCACCTTCCCGAAATTCAACTTGTCCCTTCCCCCCCCAACACACACACTCTTGAGTTGGTTTGAGGCAATAATTAATATACTAATCCAGTGTCTCATGCCCAGTTCTCACCAGGAAAAGTAGGAAGATAGAGTAGAATTTTTTGAGCAGCTGGGGTTTGATGTTTTGTTTGGTTGGTTTTTTTTTTGTTTCTGATTTTTTTTTTTTGAGGGAAACTATTTCTTTATCCATTCAAAAAAATAACCTTTTATGGGAAGAAAGGGCTTATATAGTATACTTATATAAGTAAAATATAAATAAATTTTTTAAATATTAATAGAAATTGATAGTAGTAAAAGGTATCACTTGTGATCTATCTTGGAAATTATATGGGTAGAAAAAGGTACTCAGTGCTGATCTTTCCTGCTGGTGAGATCTCTTTCTCTGTTGAGTATCCAGGTGATGCAGACATTATTCAGCTATTGGGTGTGCTCTATTCTCTCTGTGAAAACACCACCAGAGGTTTTGACTTCCTATCCCATGAAAGGAAATTTCTGCGGGCTTATGAAGAGATCTGATGTTCTGTGTAGATGCTGTCAATGTAGGGCCTGGTCTAGACTCTTTGTTTTTTGTTGTTTTCTCTCAAGTT
The DNA here is from genome assembly GCF_001604755.1 of Lepidothrix coronata. Classification (NCBI taxonomy): domain Eukaryota; kingdom Metazoa; phylum Chordata; class Aves; order Passeriformes; family Pipridae; genus Lepidothrix; species Lepidothrix coronata. The sequence continues at coordinate 689,568 of NW_016690230.1, forward strand.
TTCAGTGTCATAAGTGTCTTCATGCTGCATTTACTCTTGCTCAGATAACTAACTCATATTTTTCAACACTATTTCTTGAAACAGCTGCACTGCAAGTCATGGTGCTTCCATTCCTGTATTTAGCTGAAAGAAGCTTCTGAAGTACACCTGAGAGAGGAATCGTGATATATGGGACCAGAACTGAGTTTATAGCTAAAGCCCTATCACTTCATTCCTGAATGGAGACATACTTTTGCTTTGCTTTTCTTCACCTCAGTGCTATGGATGTTTTAATGGTATGGGTCACCACATTCTGAGAAGGAACACCACTGAAATGTTTGATGATAAATGTTTTTTGACCAAAATGTCCCAAACTACAAAATGTCATACAGCACTAAGGTAAATATGACCTAGCACAGCTTAGTTTACCTCGCCTGTCAAAAGGTGCTCACAGACTTTTCCTAGGAACTCCCCTGTCTTCCTGGAGTTCTCAGAAAATTCTGACCTGCTCTTATCGCTGTAAATAATTCTCCCAAGGCTTGTTAAGTGATGGCTTTTGAAGAGGCTCACATAGAATAAGCTCAAAAGGTGAGATCACCAACACTTTTTAGTTCTAGATTAAAAAAACAATTCCTTATTGAAAAAAACAGATCAGACAAATATAATTTTTGTTATATGTACAATGATAAGTATTTTAAATTCTGTCTGTTGCTAAATGTTTTTCTGGACAAAATTCTTCTGTTTTATGACAGTCTGTAAATTAGCCTGGAGAAAAGGATGCTGAAGGGAGACCTTATCTCTCTCTACAACTACCTGAAAGGAGATTGTAGTGAGGTGAGTGTTTGTCTCTTCTCATGAGTAATAACTGATGGGATGAGAGAAAACATCCTCGGCTTGCACCAGGGGTGGTTTAGATTAAATATTGGGAAAAATATCTAGAATACTCAAGTGTTGGAACAGACTTCTCGGGGAAGTTAATCACCAACCCTGGAGATATTTAAAAGATGCGTAGATGTGGTGCTTAGGACTTGATAGGGTTCAGTTAATGTTTGGACTTGATGATCTTAAGGGCCTTTTACAACTAAAATGTTTCTATGACCATATGATTCTAAATCACACTTTCTCCACCTTCTCTCCCCTTTATATAGTAAATTTTAAAAGTTCCTGGTATTACATAAAATATTCTTTCAGTGGGAAACTACAGATGTGAAGTTTTCTTGTCTTGCATAACTGTACCTATAATGGGTTTTTAATTAGCATGCCTTTCTAGATACTACAGCACATGCTTGTTGGACAATTCTGTGGATTCACATCTCTGTTGGACACAATAGGAATGCATATAGTAGATTTCAGAGCCACCTCAGAGATGTATACATGTCTGATTCCACACAGAGCAAATCAACCAGATCTTAAGGAAAGAGCAAAAAGTAAAGTAGGAATACTTCGTGACTAGCAACGGCAGAACTACCCAAGGGAAAAAGGTAAGCAAAAACTCTCTCAGAAAGCCCTTTAAGATAGAAGCCAAATTAAATTTAATCACCGAATCATAGAATCAGCCAGGTTGGAAGGGACCTCCAAGATCATCAAGTCCAACCCTTGATCCACTACCACTGTGGTTACTAGACCATGGTGCTAAGTGCCACTTGCCACATCCAGTCTCATCTTAAAAACCTCCAGGGACGGAGAATCCACCACTTCCCTGGGCAGCCCATTCCAATGCCTGATTACCCTCTCTGTAAAAAATTTCTTCCTAATATCCAACCTAAACCTCCCCTGGCACAGCTTAAGACCATGCCCTCTTGTCTTCCTGATAGCTGCCTGGGAGAAGAGACCAACCCCCACCTGGCTACAACCTCCTTTCAGGGAGTTGTAGAGAGTGATGAGGTCTCCCCTGAGCCTCCTCTTCTCCAGGCTGAACAGCCCCAGCTCCCTCAGCCTCTCCTCATAGGACTTGTGCTCGAATGCCTTCACCAGCCTTCTTGCTCTTCTCTGGACCTGCTCCAGGACCTCAATATCCTTCCTGAACTGAGGGGCCCAGAACTGGACACAGTACTTGAGGTGTGGCCTCACGAGCGCTGATTACAGGGGGATTACAGGTCCTTGGACCTGATTACAGGTCCTTGGACCTGCTGGCCACACTGTTCCTGATCCAGGCCAGGATGCCATTGGCCTTCTTGGCCACCAAACTCCCAGGTCCCCTTCTGCCTGGCTGCTCTCCAGCCACCCAGTGCCCAGCCTGTAGCTCTGCAGGAGGTTGTTGTGGCCAAAGTGGAGAACGCGGCACTTGGCCTTGTTGAACCTCATCCCGTTGGAATCAGCCCAACTCTCCAGTCTGTCCAGGTTCCTCTGCAGAGCCCTCCTGCCTTCCAGCTGATCGACACTCCTCCCCAGCTTGGTGTCATCTGCAAATTTGCTGATGGTTCTCTAGATTCAGTTAATAATGACACTGACCACAATGACAAATACACCAAATGACATTCTTCTCTTATTTACCCATGATTGGATTGGTGTAGATGTAATTGGGAACAAATTTTTGTCCAATACTGCTATAAAATGTATTCTGCCATACCATGTCATGCATAACTAATTCCCAGAATGCAGTATCATACTGTGTGACTAGTGGGTGGGAAAGATTACAAATGATCTGGCATACAGTGGCTATGGAAAAGTACTTTTAATGAACATTATCAACAATTTATTGTTCCTTATCTACTCACATACAATTAAATTGGACACAAAAGAACAGAATTTTATATAAAAATGTAATATTTTAATAAAAGTTTTTACAAACACATCCCTAGACAAAAAACAGCTTTTCTAATTGTTCAATACCAAGATTCTGTAAATATCAATCCATACATAATAACTGGTTAACATTTTTTTTATTTTGTTGTCTATGAGATATATTTGATGCTTTCTTCAGCTATTCTAATCTCTGTGTTCACAGAGGGGGTGCAGATGAATGCTTGACCTCACAGGGATAGGTCCTGAGGATAGAGTTTGCAGAGCCAGCATGAAAAGGGTGCAATGACGAAAACACATCAGGCCCACTCTACAGGTATCACACAGTTGGGTTGAGTGTGCATCAAGAAATTCTACATCACTTGCACTGCAATTGTTTTGGTCCTGTGTCTGTTGCTTAGTAATCCTCTGCTATGGGTTTGTGAGATACCTTTTCTGAGTAGTTTAGATTTTTTTTTGCCACGATCACTCTCTGACAAATCCACAGCAAAATCATTGGGGAGTTTTCTTGAAACACAGCCCTGTACTGCTTTATGAAATCCTTTGTGCTCACCTCATTTGAATAGTCTGTGAGTTTATATGATAATCCTTTCCTTAGGATTGAATAACATGTTGTGTGTCCCTCTGTTTTCATATTTTTTGCTTTCATACTGTGCACAGCCTATAGCTCCAGGGTCTGACCCCGTGAGTTTATTTCATGCCTTGGGCAGAACCAGTTCTATGAACCTAGTGTCTGACTTAGAGAGCTACTCTGCCATGGCTCCCCACAGTACCGATGAAGTGAGATTAGTTCCTCCAGAGCAACTGAGATAGACTATTGCTCGTATTTTTGCTCAGGAGAAGCTCATTTTCAACTGTGAGAGAATCATTACTGTGTTTACCTTGGATTACTTAGTCATATACTGGGAGTCACCATAGTGTTTACCTATAGTCTGAACATACTGAATCCCTGAAGATGTAAAATCACTAAGAGCATAATGAAAATACGGGTTTGATGGCTTCATTTCCTTAATAATATAATAAAATATCTTTAAATAAACACTCAGAGAAAAAGTGTTCTAAAGCATATTTATCCAGAGAACCGAACGGTGAGAAGGCCTCTTTTAAGTCTTTTTTTTCTCCATGCATTCAGGTAGTTTATTTATCAGAACCTCTGGCATAACACAGATGTAATAGAAGGGGAAAAAAAGAGGCATTTTTATTCCACTGATGCAGCTGAAGAGAAAAAAACAAAAGACACTAAGAAAGTGAAGTGGAAGGCAAAGATTAGATGGTGAAGATTCAGGATATGGGGAACAAAAAAAGAGAAGGAAATAGAGCAGATGGGAGTGAGAGATTAAAATATGAATAAAATCAAACAGTATGGCTAACTTGTTATGTAAGGATAAAACACATATACCTCAATTACATATGAGCTTGATTAACTTCTTTATCCCTGTAAGCCATTTCTACAGGCAACCTAAGGTTGTTATTGATCACAGCTAAGGCAAGTGTCCATTAGACAACCACTTTCTGAAAATATGGTCCACTTGTTGGAAAAATTTGAAGACCCTTACTAGTCATAAAATAATGGGCTTAAAATCTACACTACAGCGAGCAAAATGGAAATAGTTGTAAATAAAAAGAAGGACAGATGGCTGTGCTGGAGATGGGAATGTCTGCAAGATAGTCAGTCACAAGGATGGGTAAGTTGCATTTTTTCTCTATCACAGTTTTCTCAACATCTCCATTCTTTCCCAATAGATAGATCTACAGGTTTAGTATATCTATCAGAAGCCATACTCATTTTTTACTCAGCTGGTTTGTTGTGAATACCTTCATTTCATTGATAAAGAATTTGTCAGAATTATACAGTTAGGATGTAATTTTGCTAGGATCTTTCTTTGGAAGTGATGAGAAGGAAGAGTGTGTATATACAAGACGTCTGCAAAGTTAAGCATAAGCCCACATAAGTTGACTAAAATATAAAAATTTCCAAAGTGTTTGAAAAGCAAATCGAAATTAAAGAAAATAATAGGGTTCATAATGCTTAAAGTCTTATTAGAAATACAGATTCTTCATGCCCTGCATCTCTTTTTATATGAAGGAGAAAGCAAATGTCAGAATCAGATGGGGGTTAATTTGTGAGTCTTTCCTTGAGTTAAGAGGTCCCTCTGACACTAGAAGTTGACTCCTGGTATCTCCTTCTAATCCACAACATTGAGAAAGGGTTCACAACAGGGCCATGGTCTGCCATGAAATACAAACAAACAAACAAAATTGTCAAACAAACCAACTGAATTTAACAGTTGATTGCACATGCTTATATTTTGTTGGGGTTTTATTTCTATGAAGATCTATTATTTTTATCTTTGTCACAATCATTTATTCTTTACTTTTGAAATGTTTGCTGGTGTGACTAGATCACTGACTCCTTTTATTGTTAGTCAGATTACCAGTATGTTTAAATCTTCAATACAAAAGTAGTGCTGATAGGATAAAATCTCTTTCCAGAAATTTTTTAACTGTAGGATACAAATAAAACTCCAGGCAAAAGTAGCTTTAAAGGAGGAGACGGGGTGGGGGTTATCCTTAAGAAAAACATTTTCAGTTCTATATCTTGCTTTATAGTTTTTTTGGAAGCTCTCCTGACAATTTGCTTATTTAAAGTAAGTATATACAAGAAACTTGGTATAGGTCACATTTATGTACTGTTATATAGTGAATCCCCATTTGTAAAATAAGTATTTGCAAGTTCTAGCATTGATCCTCTACCTAAACCATTGTGACTTTGAATGCAGCATTGACTCTTCTAGGCTGTTTCTCAACCTAGAGAAAATTAAGACATTGAGAAAAACTTTACAGAAATTAGTGGCTATTATGACAATCTGTAAAAATAAGCATACACTCAAATCCACAAAACTGATTTCTACTTGTCTAAGAGTTTGTAACCAGGTAAGCAAAAACCCAGTTAATAAGCATGAAGTTTCTGCAAAAACTTCTGTTCTTGGTTTCCATTGGATTTGACTTTTGCCCATCCAGTTGCAATGAGGCTGGAAAGAATGAAGACTGAAAAAAAAAAAAAAACTCAGTAGGAAATGAAGCTATTTTTGTCCCTATCAGTGTGCAGGGCACTGATGCGCATTTATGGAACAGAGAAAATTTGGGGTAATTTGAGGGGCAGAACTGAGAGTAATAGCTTCAGACATTTCTTAAACCTAGAATGATTTGTTGTTTTTCAAATGCTTGAACATTTAACTCAAAAAATTTTTTAAGCCCCTCTGCACACATAAAAGTATTGTCTCCTGCTCTGGTACATTTGACTCAACATGCATTCTCAATTTTGCTGCAGTTGTAATACAAACAGCTTCCATTTTGTTTTGATCTCTCTGTGGCTTTTCATAACACATTTATTTTAGCTTAGGTTTTTATGGCAAGCTATTAAAAATAAAAAACCATAAAAGCATTGCAATAAAGTCTAAAGAAAAAACTTTGTTTCTGTCAGGGTGTGGCATTCACATTTCTGATCGGCTACTGTTAATTGAAATATGATTATCTCAACCCATCATTCACTCCTATTTTTATTGCCTCTTCAGTTAAGCTTCATCTGATCTTCAACTTTTGTTAATGCAGCTTTATATGATAAAGTGGTGATGGAAATTTAATAAGGCAGTAGAGCCAAGACAGAATGGAAAAATGCAGCTGCTTTTTGAAATCTGAATTATTTCAGTGGCTCAAGACTCTGGTTCAGTTTTAAAACATCTTTGAATGAAGTATTTCAATCTGCCAAGCATTTTAGTTTTTCAGATAAAATATTTGTATTTTACAATTATAGAAATTAAGTTTTCTATTCCATAATAATCTAGCACATTTCTGGTGTTATATCTGAGCTACAAGAGGCCAGGTTGGTTGCTGCAGACACAGCAACCTGTGTCTGCTTTGGGGACCCAATTTGGCACAATTGTCTGCTGCAGCTCTGCACTGTGTGGACTACTGGATGCTCTGGAAGCTGTTTAGGAATTATCTACATTGCACTCAGTTTCATGCTATAGCCAAGCTGTGTTATCTTATGTCAGATATTGATAAAAAAGTAGTACAAAGTTTTATCTCTGATGAAGATATGAGAATCCTTCTGTCGTCCCTATTGCATTACGCCATCAACAGTTGGACAGCATTGTCTGATAAGCATCAAGCTAAAGTCTCTGTGGAATTTCAGTCTTTCCAATGTCTTTGGGAGAGCTCTTTATGCGCTGTATGTGCATTATTTGTTGTTGGGGTTTTTTTCTTTGTTTTTTGAGGTTGTTGGTGTCAAGCCAGTAAAAACTTATCCCTTCCTTATCCCTCTCAGCTCTCAGAAAAGGGCACATGTCTCTGTAGGGCTCCCATATAAAGGTGTCTAAAATAGAGTTCATAAAAAGAAAGGGAGGCAGAATTCCTGCTATAAACCATTTATTTTTTTAAAGTGATAGTAGCAATGATCAGTTCAAGCAGCAAGTTTTACCTTGTAATTTCTGCTCAGTTTCCATTTAGTTGTTCTTTTAACCTATTATTTATACATTTTCTCATTGGGAAATCTATAGTAGCTGACAACTGATTTCTAATATAGTCATAATCACAAAATTTGATTAATTGTATAGAAGAATTGATCACAATATTATCACTGTCTGATTTCAACTACAACCTGTGCATCATCCTATCATATGATGACTTCTTTGTAGGTTCCTTTCTTAATGTGTATCCACTTAGATTTATGCATTATATTCAGAAATAGAATGTAAAGAAAACAAAGTTTTATTACAAAGACATTTAAGTGGAAGAAAGACATATAAGTGGTAGCTATATCAGCTACACAAGAAATTAATCTTATTTCCAGTAACTAATTCCAAAGACCACTATGTCTGATATTTTACAATTTTAATACAAAAGCAACTTTAATGAAACAGAAGAAATCCATTTGTGAACAGCAGTGTAACAGTTGAAAAAATAAGTTATGCTTCTGAATTGTTTTGCATTTTACACCAGTGCAAATTCATAAATCCTAAACAATTATTCCTATCTACTGAGTAGAAATTTAGACCTGTTTTTTCACAACTGTGTAAATAAAAATACAGATGCACCAATTTGTCTAGTTAAGAGTCTGAACTCAGTTTATATCCTTACAGCTAATTTGAACTAAGAAATACTTAGTTAAAACTAGTCATCTACACTCACTAGTCAATGGGGAGAGAGATGTGCCTTTCTAATTTATTAGATGCTTCTTATATTAGGAATTGTTGTCTTCAGAAGCTATGAGAAAACTGATCATGCATGCACAGATATATGCACATGTATGTATTTAGACAAAGAAAGAGCTATTTTTATAGATATACACATTCACATGGACTCATGGAGTAGACTATAAGTGGACATATAAATTCTAAAATTCTTTCCAATCTGACAGAGCCAGCTCAAAAGCCAGGAATACTAGGTGACTTGCTGGAGTCGGGTATAAAGGGAAGTCTACTTTGATATTACACATTGGTGTGATGCCTAGAATTGTGTGGACCAGACTCTCCCTCTGGGTGTCCTAGTTCTACTGATTCTTTCCCCTCAGCTGTCTTTCCTCCTCTTGTACATCTACCTGTCCCCTTCCTCCAGGTGCCTTTTTCTTTTATCCTGAACTTTCTAAAGCACAACAAGACAAAATGTGTTGCTACTCAGTTGGATATTGCTCACTATATCATGTGTTCCCTTTCCACTGTTGAATCATGTGCTGATTTTGACCAAGATAATTTTCTTCACAGTAGCTAGTATGGGACTATATTTTGAATTTGTTCTGGAAACAATGTTGATAATACAGGGATGTTTTTGTTACTGCTGTGCTTACACACAGTCAAGGCCTTTTCTGCGTCTCACCACACCACACCAGAGAGCTGACTGGGAGTGTGCAAGAAGTTGGGAGGGGACACGGACCCCAACTGACCAGACTATATGGCATCCTGCTCAGCATATAAAGCTGTGGGAAGAAGAAGAAGGTCACATTCAAAGTGATGGCATTTCCCAAGTCACCATTACATGTGTTATACCCCTGCTTTCCTGGAGATGGCTGAACACCTAACTGCCCATGGGAGGTGGTGAATGAATTCTTTGATCTGCTTTGCTTGTGTGTGCAGCTTTTGCTTTACCTATTAAACTGTCTTTATCTCAACCATGACAGTCCAGAACACAATATAAAACTTTTTGGGCAACAGAACTACAGCACTGAAGTTAGGAGAAACTGACAATATATTGCTTAATTGTAGAGCTAAAGAACAAGTCTAAAGGCATTTCCTTCCCATGACAATCCATCCTTCACCCAACTCAAACTGGGCAGAACAGTGCTTGTTCCCTGCCTGCATAATTTAGTGAGGGCTGCACAAGTTAGTGAGGGCTGCACAGCTCTACTGATGTAGACTGGAACTATATCAGCCTGGTGTAAACAGATCTCAGAGTTCATGAATCAGTCTCATCATACCATAAAATCTTCCAGAAGTAAAAATGCTGAAGTATTTCCAAAAAATTTTAAGACTTGGCAGTGCTGCAGAAAGGAGTGTAATGAGTATGTATGAGTGCTTGCATATGTGTTTCACCAACACAAATGAAAATGGTTTTTGTTAGTCTATAAGAGCCTGAGAATGTCTTTTTGGTTAATACTATACTCTGTCGTAAGTAGACACAAACACGCTTAAAGTGTTATTCATAGGTTGAATTCAAACTTAGAAGCTTGACTAAAATAGTAAGTGCTGTTTGAAATCTGTGTTAAACAGAGGTTTCTCGGTTTGGAATGGGTAGTATTTTACATTGTCCCCTGAAAACATTACATTAAACATACTTTTCCTTTCATGCAAGTGTATGAGGGTCAGAAATTTCTCTTCTGGTGGGCATTTTATTATTGAGATTACATTCAATTTGGTACTATAATAGTATGATCTTATATCCTCTTTGCCTTCTGCAATTTCTCTGCTCAAATTCCTATTTTTTCCATCTTGTGATGTATCATACTGTTGCATTTTTATCTCAGTGAGTGTTTAAGCCCCTGAGCACTTACCTTCTTATGCAGGTTCATGGAAAGACAAAGATTCCCTCATTTTATGTAAAACTAGGATGTTTATGTTTTATGTGTAAGAATGGAAATATTTTACTAACTGATGAAATGCTGTTGTTAGAACACTTCCCATGTATGCCTGCAAATATATGTCTCTGACCAAAGGACTTGCTAGTGTCCAAATAAAATTAGCTCAGTTGTATTACAAAAAGGGATTTCAGAAATTTATACAATTTCAGTAAAACCACAGGTATCCTTTTACCTTGTTAAAAAAAAAAAAAAGCTCATATAGAACTCACAGTAAGAAGAAAATGCCCTTCGAGTTTAGAATATGAACACTGTCATTCAAAACACACTGAAACTAAAATTGTTAACCCCTGAGGGAAGTGGTTGAATGGATGAAGACTACTTGGAACAGCAATTAGATACATGAAGCATGGAAACATGACATGGTATTAATTAGAGGGACAACACCAACTAGTTCAAAGCACAACAATGATCTTGAACTGATGATTTGTTATCTTGTGTCTATAACTTTTAATTATCATTTCATAATGTTCATGATTTTTTGTTGCTTTGTTTCTCTTAATTATATAAAAAAGGATGCAAGATACGCTTAAAAGCATTTGCTTTACAGAATACAAAACTGCTATGCTCTAATGCTAAAATTCATGCCCCTAGGAATGCATTAGTGCTGGATTTAGGCATTATTTGCTGACACAGGTTGTAAACTACTACATTTTTGTTGCACACTATTTGATGTGTAATGTATTTTTCTTGGAAGTGGTGAGCCAGATATCATGCAACATTCTTGTTTTCACATACAGGGAAACATACTGGTTGAGAAATACCAAACACAGATGCATATAAGCAAGAACATTTACATATATATATATAAATTATATTCATATATATATGTATAAAATCTTCCTATATATGGAAGAAAGTATCAGTGCTTTTTGAATAAATATCTGTAACAAATTATATACATAATAGTGGCGATAATGTCAACAATCACTAGCAATACCAGTAGTTTTCATAAAACATGGCTTTACCCCTGATACATCTGCATAAAGAAAATACAAAAGAAATTTTTTAAAAACTGCAATAAATGAAAAAAAACTATTATAAAAACACTCTTATAAAGCACCATAAGTGGATGGAGTGGACACATTAATAAAAGAATTGGGGCAGAAAAAAAGCAATAAACATTTAGGTCAGCAGTGGCTGTTCTAAAAATATTTATTAGGAAAAGAACAGAAAATATGGTGTTTATAAACCTAAAGAATGTGTCAATCACAAACAGTATTGAACTGCCTTCTCAGCTGAAGTACACCAGTAAAGTCATAAGAAAAAATTAGTAACTTGTGGAGGAGCAAGGATCAGAATGGGAACGGTTTCAGGAATGGAAAAAGATATACAACGATTGAAAGTACTTTATTATACGGACTTTGCAGTTCCTGTGTGTTTACAAATATATACATTGTATGATTTCCCCTACAGTTTTAACTGCCCAAGCGCCTCGCCGTGCCTGTTCCCTGCTTCCCTGCTTCCCCCTCTGATTGGCTGAGAAAGCCGCAGAGAGGAGAGAGCTACCATTCGCCCTTTCCTTCCCCGGTTCCTCCCCCGTTCCTTCCTCTTCACCTGAGTCCCTATCCCTATTCGTTTCCCTGGTTGTCTGTCTCATGCTCCACCCCATTTTCTGGTGCATTCCTTACCGGAGCTCATAAAACCCTTGTGCACCCCCATTAAAGTAGCATTGCGTTTGCAACCTCAAACCTCGTCGGGCTTCTTTGTGCGATGCTGCGGCCCTTCTCCCCTCCCCCCCGGACCATAGCAGTAACTGCACATAGATACTCACAAGATAAGGTTCAAAGTAGAGCACTCCTCAAGTAAGAGTCAGTGAAAAAAATGTGTAAGATGCATCTGTTTCACAAGAGCAGACCAAATTATGACTAATTCATTAGACAAAATAAGAGTCAACTTTCATGTTGATGATTGAAATACTTATATTCTGATAAATTTTGCTTTCACGTGCATGCAGATAAATCCATTAAATTCATCTGCAATTTTTATGACAGGTCATGCCAAAAATGGCCTAATAACCTCACTAGGTTTTGCACTAGGACCACAACATTCTCTTCTTGTAAAGTTAAAAGTTGTTGTTTAGGCACTTTAGATGACTGATACTCTCTTAATCCTAAATACTTTGCATAATCAAATCTTTAATTTATCAAGTGAAGAACATCCTATTTGCTATGTGCTATTGCATTCAGAGACAGCAAAAGGCCCTCCAAAGAAAAGGTTTACTTTTATTTGTCTCCCAAATAAAACCCAACTTAGAACATTTATTATAATCAATAGACTTCCATGCGATCCCATGTGAGGATTTATTAAACATCAGTACTAAGACTTTAATGGAACATTTGAAGGTCACCAGAAAGAAAACAGGTACTGAGTTTATACATTAAATTTTATTTTTATTTATAGTAATAGAGGATGTCTAGCAATCTACAAAGAGCAGGAATGAGCCTTATTGACAGGCTTGTGCTGGAAACTTGCATAGTGCTTGTTTGCATTATGTCTGTCTTTAGCCTGTGATGGTCTTTCTACAGAATTTTAAAGTAGGACTTTATCTGACATTTCATCGGCAGTCCAATGCCCATCCTTAAAAGAGTGAACTAACTGATCCTAGAAAGCATCAGATTGCAGGGTTGTTGAAGATTCTGAGCCACAGTTGTTGACCTATAGGATAAATTTCTAATCTTTCCCACTCACTGCTAACAAAGAGTGCACAAGAAGGGCGCATAGAATGTTGTGTAGCAGATCAGTTCTTCTCTGAACAGTGCTTCTGCCCACCAGCATCCTTCTCTAAAGGTGAGATATCAGTGACTGTGAATGATTTTCTTGTTCCACTTCCATCTTTTTCTCTCCTTGCTAAACTATGCTGAACTACAGGAATTAAACTTAGCTTTCAACCATTTGCTGGAAGACCTACAAAAATATTTTGAAAAGTTATAAACCATGGCTTTTATCACTGTGTGTCATGATGGTAATTTATTACAGGATGGAACAAACAGTACACTAGAATTTCCTGAAGGTTTGGAAATAGTTTCAGGGTTTTCACTTCTGTGTCTGGACTTCAGTTTTATTGGTTCTCTTGAGAATTTTTAGTTTATAATTGAGAAAACTTTCCTTTCCCTCTAATAAAATTTCCTTTCCTTCTAATAACAGCAACAACAACAACAATAATAATACAAGTTTTAATTTAATGAAAGGAAGCATGAGATATTTATTGCTCAAAGTATTCAAACGCACAAACTCAAAGTCTGTATTGATTTGCTACACTAATTTGTACATGTCATTGAGCAAATTAATATTTTTTGGGGCCCTTAGTTTGCTCATTTGTAAGGCAGGAATAATAAAACTATTTACTTCATAGAAACTTTTTGGAAGATTTAATTGTGAATTTTAATGGCCCTTAGGTGCATTGAATAGTAAATGCTGTGTAAGTTGCAACACACTATTGTTCCCATTTGTCTTCTCTGTCATGGGAGACTCTCTGCTTTCAAAGTCTTACAGATGTGAATTATCCTTAACAGTAACCAGGCCATTATATTAAATGCAGTCTGAGGAAATACACTATAACAGTTGTTTCCAACTGCTATATTTTATGTTGTCACTGGATAGATTTAGATCTAGAAACCTGGAGTAAACCCAGCTGTTTTCTTCATAACAGAATAAGAGTGGTGAATACTGTATTTTATTTGTGCAGGTGTGAGAAATAGGCTGAAAAAATTTAGCATTCTGTGGCATACGCATATACTCATAGAAATGGAACAATGTAATTTATGGTATTCAGCTCAAGATAAAACATCATCTAGATATGTCATTGAGGTAATTTTTAGAAAATGGTTTTATGTTAAATATTCTGAAGGCCAAATCCATTAAATCCGCAATCTTTATTATCTTCTCCAGCACTGGTGTAGATCTCTTCTGAGATCATTAACTAATGTTTATAATGCACTCCTGAACATTATAAACAGTTTTCTTCACAGGATGACTCATTTTCCCTGCTTTTTCATGAATGAATCACCTTGCAAATCCTATGTATCTGTTCACTGAGAGGTTCATTAAATGGGCATATGAGTGAAGTCAATTGCCTCTGTAGCTTTAGAAAAATGTAGTTATCCCAACAAATCATTTTCATGTGTTGCAGGTGCTGCTTAATAGAAGAAAAGAAGTGCTTTGATGTTCTTTAATTAAAGTTTAAATTTCTTTAGTTATTATTCTGAAAACAACTGAATTATAAATCTACTATTGAGTGTTCTGTGAAGTCAGAAAGTATTGACAGCAACTGGCTCAGTGCTACCAATATTTGTACACGTGCATGTGGGATACATGGGTGCGGCGTGCTGTGTTCTAAATCAAACCTCACAGTTTACAAGGCTCAAACCTTCCTCTTCACCACAGAACATCTTCTTCAAGTAATCCTTCTCTTTCTGTTTAATCTTCTTTCTTTCCCTTGTTAAGTCTGTCTTGCTTTGTGCATTATGAGCCATTCAATAGATTGAAATGACCTCAGTGAAAATAAGCTTAAATTGGATAAACACTTCCACAGACAGCAACACACTCAATTTTGTGTCCATATTCTGAAGAATTAAATTACATCACCTTGTTCATGGATAATACAAGGACTTAAAATTTCAGTGCCAAATATAAGCAAGTGGAACACCTTCATAGCGAGTATATAAATGTATTAGTATTACAAAAGGGTATTATATTGCTAGAAATTCATATCTGAAAAAAGAAACCAACCTAGGATTAAACGGCTTATCCTAATTCATGGTTAGCATGAAAAACATTTTTACATTTAGGCCTTATTAAAACCTAAGTCTCGGTAAATCTATGTAGTTTCCATATTGGTTTCTAATGCATAGACTCACATAATATCTCATACTGGAAGGATACGTAAGGATTGTTGAGTTCAACTCCCTGCTCCTCATAGGACTACCTAAAACTAAATTATATGGCTAAGAGCATCATCCGGGCACTCTGTGAATTCTGCCAGGCTTGGTGCCATGACCACTTCCCTGGGGACCCTGTTCCAGTGACTGACCATCCTCTCACTGAAGAACCTTTCCCTAATGTCCAATCTGAATTTACCCTGGTGCATTTTTATCTGTTTCCTCAAGTCCTATTGTTGGTCACCAGAGAGAGGAGATCAGCACCTCCCCCTCTGCAATTCACCTTGAGGAAGTTTTTGACTGTGATGGGGTCACCCTTCACCCTTCTCTTCTCTAAGCTGAATAGACCTCTTATCCAGAAAAATACTGTGAGAAACAGTATCAAAGCTTTGCTAAAATAAACAAAATAACACTTCTACTGGCTTCCCTTGAACAACCTCGTCATAAAGTTTGTTAAGCAGGACTCTCTCCTCCTGAACCTCTGTTGGCTATAAGCAATGACTCTTGTGTCTCAAGTGGTTTTTAGTAAATGCCAGTAGCTGTATAATTTTACTACTGAAGAGAGATTGACAGGCCTGCAATTACCAGGGTCTTCCTTCTTACCCTTCTTGAAGACTGTAACAACATTTGCCAACCTCCATTACACTGGGACCTCTGCAGACTCTGAAGACCATTGAAAAATAGTGGAGAGAGGTCCAACAATGACATCTAGCAGCTCTTTCAGTACCCTGGGATGACTCCCATGAGGCCCGATAGACTTAGGGGGCATCCAGTTGGAGCAGCAAGTCTCAAATAAGTTTGGAGTCATCTGGGAGTTTATTATCCCCCTAGTCATGGTCTTCCAACACAAGGTTCCAGGGGTCCCAGGCTGCATCACCACTGTTAAAGACTGAGACAAAGGCATGTCTGCTTTGTCTACATCCTTACTTGTGAGGTGACTGAAGCAACACTGCTGTTATATGGATAATAGCATAAAAACTAGAGTTGTCCTATGCCGGTTGCCTCACTGATGGAAAACAGACAGAGGCATTTAACTTCTTGGTATAGACAGAGCACAGATGTGTTAGAAGACATGTACAATGAGAATGGCAGTGCTTTGTCTACATCCTTACTTGTGAGGTGACTGAAGCAACACTGCTGTTATATGGATAATAGCATAAAAACTAGAGTTGTCCTATGCCGGTTGCCTCACTGATGGAAAACAGACAGAGGCATTTAACTTCTTGGTATAGATAGAGCACAGATGTGTTAGAAGACATGTACAATGAGAATGGCAGTGCTCTGTACAGACTATGGTGCAATGGTGCTCGTTCAGGTGTTAAAAGCAGTTCATCTGAAACACTGCAGAGCCAGCTAACCCTGAACATGTATTTATCAGACTAAAGGCCTTTATCTCTCTAATTCCCTTCCCACTAAAACCATCCAGTGCAAAGTAAATACTTCTGATTTTGTGGTGTTTTAGTTGTTTCACAACAGTGCTCCTTTCCCTACAGTTGGACTGGATTGACTGTGCAGTGAAGCCTACCATTTAGAAGTACTGATAGGTTGACAATGTGGATGAGATTTGTTTGGCCTGATAAATATGTCTGGATCCAGAGCAGTTATCTTCAACGTCACTTGTAGTTACTGGAAGGAAAGAGAAAATATTGGATGCAATTCATATCACAGTAAAGTAAATATCTAAAATTAGATTAGGATTAGTCATTAGTCACAGATTACATATTAGTCAGGAGCATAGTGCTCAGTAAATTCTCTTTTTTTCCTCTTGATATATATATAAAAGACCTAAATGTGACTAGTTCAGAAGTAGATGTAAAATGCATTTTTATGTTGGCTTATTCATAAGTCTTTATTTTAAAAAGTAATAGTACCTGATGAGTTACAAATCAGTTATACACTGCTGTAATAAATATAATTATTATAATAATTGTTTGTAATCTCCATTAAAGTTAGAATGTTCTATGATAATGCAGAGGGAGAGGAGATCACCAGCTGTTCATACTTCTGAAAATAGGTAGAATTCATTCACTTCCATGCAAAAGGATCTTCTTGAGTGTTATGAAAATGTAGCAGTAGCTGAAATATATTCTGGGCTGTTTCTCTGCAACAGGAGACCATTATCATGATAATTTAACACCTGTATCACTGATTTTTGGTAGTGCAACCTGTAATCAGAGTCTGAAGTGATCCCTGAAGCAGTTATAATTTAGATTACAGTTTAATATAAAACAGTATTAGTTCTGAACAGTTGGATCACAGAATGTAGAACACCTCACTAAGCAATGATTGTGATAAGCAGGATTTGCCGTGAAAGAGGGCAATATCATAATTCTATAGTCTTGAAAAGTAGTCAGACTTGACTAAGCTTGTTTCTTGAGCAGGATTGCCCATTTTTGGCAGGGTGCTACCATTCAGAGTGCTTTCATGAGGCATCTTTCTGGTAGTTTTGTTTAAAGTAGGCCCAGTAGACACCGCTAATTTACCTCCAGGCTGTGATTTTGAAGGGCAGTCAGTATAACTCAGGAAATAGAGGACTGCGGCAAAAAGAAAGTTTTATCAATGCGACATCGCAGGTATTACACGTGGGGAAAAATAACACAGCCAAGCAGAGCTGTCAACACTCTTCTGTGTACCTTCCACCTCTACTGTCTCACCAATACTGACAAAGTCTAGGGGACAGTAGGAGCAGTTTTGATGCTCATAAAGCTTTCTGTCATAAGAGATAAGGAGGAAGGAGGTACCTAAGCTATTCTCCCTGCTTATTCCTCTGGAGCTTGTTGCCAAAGGAAAATTAAATCATATCTCTCCAAATGATTATTTGTTTCTGTGCTGACAGTATCATCAACAATGTAAGTTTCAGTGCTGCTAGATTATGACCTGTGCTCCTATTTTAAACAAAACACTGGGTTTGTTTTCTGGGTTTTCTTTTTCCTTTCCTCCTTAGTGAAGCTGCTGCCTATGCAAATTTTGCAGGTCCATAAAGCCCTGGGAGTGGCTAGAGGGCCTGGTAGCTGAACTACGAGCTACGTTCAAGTGAAAAAAAATCTTGGCCATTGTACTTATTCATTGTGATATGTTCCAGGGCAGCCATCATGCAGCATCTCTACCTCAAGATAATACAAGAGGAAAGATAAACAGTTCTTGTTGTTTTGTGGCTTTTTTTTGTTGTTGTTTTTTTTTGTTTGTTTGTTGTTTTTTTTTCTGGGTGGGACTTAATGCTTGAGATGGAAACACTGTGAAATTTGATTTCTTTTGCCCTTCCTACTTGTCTTTTGAACAGCTTGAGAAACATAAGAAGTGTAGTCACATTTATGTAACCCTGGTACTCAGTTCCTCTGCATGAAGGTTTCAGATGTCACTATTATTGTTCAAAGATGGTTCTGCCACCTTGCAGATCCTTCAGCACATCTGACATTACTGCTAATGAGACCAATGCCATTGAGATACCTACATAATCAGAAGGTTCTGGACCTTAATGACTTCTTTTAGCCCTCTTCCATTGCCCAGTGAAGTCAGTGGAAATTTTTCACTGAAATTTAGTAAGAGTTCAGATATATTTTTGACAAAGGAGTTCTAAACTTGCCTGGCTGGACAAAGGCTCAGAGCTTAGTATGAAGAGGGGCCCTATAGGTATAGTAGATCTTCAGAGTGGTAACATACTGGATTTCTTCAAGTAGGACATTAAAAGTAGTCACACAAAACTTTCTAAAACTCTTACATAAAAGTTTCAGTTACTACTGAAGCACTTCACTCTTACTTGAATACCTTCAAATTTCTTTCCACAAAATTGCTGTTCACCTACGACTGTATGCAAGATGAAATGTCTTATTGTCTAGCTTTCTAGAGATAACACTCACTGCAGACTCAGTTTGTGCTAAAGCTGTGGGAATCAACTAGCCAAGTCTTGACATTACTGAGCCATTCTGAACTGAAGTTTGTACTGCAGTCCTGAGGCAAGTTTCGTGCTAATAATTTTGTTTCCAACAGAGCCTGCTGTGAATGATACACTGAAAGAAAAGACTGTCTGCTCTATTAGGCTTCACAAAAAAGCTATCAAGAAGGAGGGATGTTGAGCATTCACTTATAAAATTAGTGTCTTGTAATTAAGTCTCTTATTTGGCTAAAAAGATTATAAATTTGACATAAGAGCACAATACCCTCATTGACTGAGTGCGTCAGGGAAGCTGAGGAATGTTGAGGAATGTTCTAAGCCAGTATAAATGTTGGGTCACTGGATGTGGAATTAGTGCTGTTCTTGGTCCAACATGAATTTTGAGACCATATCCAATCAATCAGTCTAGCAAGTTTCCCTAGACTGTGTGAGTTCCACTGTGATCTAAGGACCCAGTATTTTTCACAATATTAGAAGCCTGGCAGTAGAAGTTCGTACTGACAAAAAAAATTATCTAAACAGCTTAGGCATCTCCTAAGCTAGGCAACCGAATCCCCTGAAGTCTTACAGTTTGTGGATCTGGCAGCTTATGTGTCTAACTCCCATAGATTTTTGTGCTTAACTGTTATCATGTCATTTCAAAGGAGAAGTAATAGAGCAAAAACGATTTCATAAGGATTTTGCTATTTGTATAAGTGTCCTGCCCAATTAGGTAAAGAACACCTTTCGTAATTTCTAATGAAAACCAGCTTGAACCTCTCTTTGATGAACTCAGGAAAGAGCTGTTTTGTGTATCATATTATCAGCAAAGTAGTGGCAAATGGCACAATTTCATTTTATTTTTCAGACTTTTTTCAATGAGTCCCAAATAAATATTTTGGAGCTTGAAATGACTTCAGTAAAGCTTAACATGGTAATAATAGTTCACTCTTGGGCCAGTTGTTCCGTAACCGGGCCCTTAGCCATATTATTTGCATTTGTCTTTGCTCACAACTATCCTTCTTATGTTCTTGTCAAAGCTATTACAGTTGCTGTTGCAAAGAAAGGAGGTTATCTGTATTCCCAACATTCTGGGACAGAATAAAGGAGCAAACATTTCTGCACAAAGATCCTTTGAACTATTTAATTTACTTTCTAATAAAAGGAAAGATGACATTGAGCACTCAACAAAGAGCAAAAATTATTTCTTAATACATGAAATGCAAATGATAATTCAATCATTAGGAGAAATTCCATTACGTTCAGGAAAATTTCATTATGACTTCTTCATTACAGATTGTGAACTAGCGATTATTGTAGTGGGGTACAAAAGTTACTTTTAGTTTTGGTATTGGATTTTGTTTGCCTCCAGACAAAAAAAACCTTTTTCAAAATAAAGATGCAAACTTCCCTTTTTTTTTTTTTTATCAATAATAGTTAGCAAGATCCCTTGTCTCAAGAAGAAATGAGAAGTTTTCGGTGGGAGTAAAACAGAGTAAAGCTGCTATTCTCTCTCTACCAAACACCTGTATTCTCTTTTTATTTATATATATATGTTATTATTACTTCCTTTAAATAAAGATGATATCATATTGAAAGAGAGTAAAATAAAACCATGAGTCACAACTAACAAAAGCCTGGAGGGTCTGGCTTTTGATATCCTTCAAATACAAATTTTTATGAATGTAGTCACACTTAGTTTCACTTGCTGCAAAAAAATGTAGCTGCAAATTTTAGTCAGCTGAAAGTCTGAGTATGGGCAATTTGGTTTTACAACAGAAATAGAGACCAGGCCGATCACACAATGGCATATTCCAACAGATAAGCTTAGATTAGGCTTTAACTTTTGCAGTTAGGTGCAATTGAATTATAGAGTTATAAGGTAGAAAGCTGAAATATTCTACTAACATTTTTGTGTTGATCACATAAAGATTCAAAGCAAGCCTTTGGAGAGTCTCTCTTACCACATCACTTAAGAGAATTAATAGGAAGCAATATCAATGTCTCCATTTAAAAAAAAAATTACCTCTCAACATAAGTGCAACTTCAGTTGTTGCAGATTACACAGATTACATTGCACAGACATAGACTGTATTATCTGAAAAATTTCTCTCCTAACAGATACTACTATAAGAAAAGGGTGACTCATGACCTTCAATGGTGTTAATTTGAATCTGTCCTTTCATAGAAACATGAGGAAAGAAAAACTAGAGAGTGAGGAAATCTATTATGTAATACTTCAACACTCAAATCTAATTTGAGACACATGACATGGTTTCAAAGTACTTTCAAACACATAAATTCTTGTTCAGTGGGGAAAGTTTGTCAATAAAAGTAGAGATCCCACCTGTTGCAGAGTGAATGTAACAGAACATTTCCCTTGCTAGCAATTCTTTTTTATTATCTAGAATTAGAGACAGACTTCCCTGTAATAGACAATTCCCTATAACACGTAGATGTACATTAATAGGTCCTTATATTGAATTGCAGGAAAGACCACAAGTAAAAGTGATCAGTCCTCACTCATAGGACAAGTATGTCCTCTGTGTACTGGTGATCATGGCACTCATGCACCATTACACACTTCTGTTGTAAAATTTCTAAGAAATGCTTCTAATCTTCCAGTCCAGAACAATTCTGTCTTTCATTAATTTTGCAGACTACTATAGACCAGCTAAAACACTATTCTGATGAGTGCCCCTAGCTTCGCAATAGTTGTGCAAATTTCTCACCTTCCATAGTATATTTATTTAACTAATGTATACTGTGAGTCAGCAGTAAACACAGTTAATATGTTTACAGTGGATGTCCAAGCCATGAGAATTTTCTTTATTAGGAGGATTTAGAGACAGAAGTGCAGGTCAGGTGGAGCTGAGTGTATGCACCTAAAAAGCTGTGAGTCTGCGAAGGTGACTGGAAAACTAGGTAGCAAGGCAAAAGAAATGCAGGAGGGAGTGGCATCTGTGAATTTCATCACCCTCTGTATTTTGGGATTTCAGAGCCTGCCTATCTTAAGAAATATGCTCCTCCTTCTGCTCTTCCATGCAAACAGATAACCAGGGAGTTTGTTGCACCCTCCTTATCCCACGTCTCCAGGGTATCATGTGTGTTTTCTGAGGCACTCTCTCCTCCTTACATTTAGCTAACAATATTACTGAAAAGGTATATCTGATAATGTTTTCAAGCTCAGACCTGTCTTTACAATCCCTCTATTCAGTTTCACAGGAACAATGTGCTACCCCATCACTAAGCCTACAGTCACATACATATCTCTCAAAGTTACTACTCCTCTCCATAGCAAGATCAGTTTTCTTCCCTACTCTTTCCTTACAGAGCTGCATTTCAAGGAAAAAGATTTCTAAACGGAAATATGGAAGAAAGGCAAAAGATATTTTTCCTGCTCTTCTACTCAATCACAACTCTTCCAAAGCACTCTAGTAAATCTCTCTGCCACTTTACTCTTAGACACAGTCAGATTATTTACAGTTAATTTATCATTTCAGGGAACAGAGGTAAGGTGGTCCAAGTATACACTATATATCACTATTTGCTAGTGATTTAGTCATAATTTAGATGACAGCAAGAGCTTAGATCTTCCTTGTCTATTTTCAGAGTTAATAATATTTCTGAATCCACATGTGTAGAACAAATTTAAGTCAGTGAAGTTATAGCTTATTGATATTGTATTTATTAGTAATTTTGTAAATGCCTTTTTTTCCTCAGAATGTGTAGCTGAGATTTCTGAAGGTATTATTTTAATTTTTGCAGCAGTGCATCCCACAGCTGAAGCATTTAATGACCTGAAATATAGTAATTTAAAACTACATTGTTGTAAATTTTTTTTAGAATTCTTATAAATATTTCAACTGTTTTAAGTATAAGAAACAGGGCAGTAATATCAAATGTCACTACCATGTTACTGCTAACTCAGCGATTACTCCAGTGACATAATACGTTACCCTTTTTAGATAAGAGTACTCTCCATGCTTATGGTTAATATGGATCCAGAAAGCATAGAATAAGTGTTTTAAATAATCTCCCTACTGAAAATCAATAATTTGTTCAGTTATTATGAGCGTGGTATGTGACATAAAAATAGAATAACATTTGCATTAAATTTTCCACAAGGACTCTTTAGGGAGTCACAAACGGTGTAGAACCATTTTCTCCCCTACATCTTTGGTGAAAAACATGAAAGCTGTAAGTATTTCTAAACCAGGTCCATACGCCATATGCATACGTTTTATATTTATACTCACTATGATGGTGTAGGAAACAGTGGTGTGCTAGGCAATAAGTGGAAATAAGCAAGTAGAAGCTCTGTAAGTGGGATGATTAAACTGTAATTGATACTTTTATTTTTTTCATTCTTTAGCATAATGTTTTGATCCTATTTAATGTTCTACAAAAAGGGCTATATAGGATTACTGTCAGCCTTTAAAAAGTCCATTTAGGGCTATATTTAAGAAGATATAGTGAGCCACCACTGAAAGAATTACTTCCTTTTTATTTTAGTTTTTTTGTATTTAACCCTTTCAAATGCTGGATGTTATTTTGAATAACACTGTAAATTATATACAGCTTCATTTTGCTCAGAAGGGATTAATTAAAAAGTTTGGATGAATTTTTTTGGACAGAGCTCAAAAATTTTAACCAGCTAAACTATGAAATTATTTTTTTCCCACTTTGCAGGTATGTAAATGAGTTTAGAGAGCAGAAGAAAAGCTAGATGTCACTGCAAAATATATTTTCCTTTAAGAAAGAAAAAAAATAAGCCGTCTATGCAAAAAAAAAACCAAACAAACCAAACCAAACCAAAACAAAAAAAAACGCAAATACCAACCTGTCCAAAATAAAAAAAATAATTAAAAAAAAAATTAAGAATAATTTTACCTCACTATTTCACATAAAGGCTTATTTGAGTAAAATAAAAACATCAATATTTGTTTATTGATTTTTTTTTTTAATTCTCTGAAAAGAAACATTCACTTTGACAAAATCACTGGTGTTGAATCCAGCATGACAAGATTTTTTTTAATGTGCTGTTTCTGTGTACTTGAGGACTTTCAGGTAAGTAACAGCTTGAGACTTCAATTTCACTACAGAGTTTGTCCTTTACAGCAGTCTTCTGTAGTAGTTGTTATAAAGAATAACATCTGTAATGTCTCTTGCTTTGGCTACGAGGAAGAACCATATAACCATTTTATATTTGTTCACTTTTTCCTACAGCAGTACAGATTTCGGAAAGCTTCAGAGGTGACTATAGGTTTGGGAAACCTAATTTTTTGGGGGAACTCCATGTAAGACATTTGTGGAGAGAGAGAACATTGAGTCCTAAACAATTCTTTTAAAAACAGATTGTATTGAAGGAGTTTGTGTTGGCAACGTATGCTGAGTTTACACTTTGCTAATTAGCAATACCTTCATGAAAACTGCACAATCCTCCACCTTCTCACAAAGTGGGTACAAAGAAGAGACATAATAGTATCTCATCCTGAATCAGCTCGATGTTTTACTAGCCAGTCTGCCCAGAACCAAAGAACATCAAATGCAATCCCCAGACATGTTGAATGTATTAGGGATGGAATAAGAAGCCTTAACTCTGTAGTTCCTGGCTTTTGTTGGATTATTTTTACACAGCTTTTGTATTTAGGGAGGATTATGGCACACATGGTCAATAAGATCACACAGTCTTTTTAGACCCCTGTAATACTTCAAGGTGCAATGAAATGAGTATAATATGAAGAAAAAAAACAGTCAGAGTCTTATGGCTTTTAGAATTTTCAATGACAACTTGTTGCACATTTTAACAAGGATCTTTCTATATTTTTTAACATTTTCTGAAAAAATGTGTAATAGAAAACCTCATACTGAAAGAACTGATCTGATATAGTAACAATTATTCTCCATTTACTTCATGGTGATCACAGAAGACACTTTAGAGCTATTATGATTTTGGTTAAAGTGCATGGGACAGTGCTACCTAATTTCCATGAGATATTAATATAACTGTTATGATTCCTCCATCAAAAGTATAATCATACATTCTATGGTTTTCATGGTGTATTGTGCCAATAAATACTACTAAGGAAATTCTTCATGCACAGCTCATTGACATAATAGACTATAATGGTTTTTTTTAGTGCTGCTATGGTCTGATGTATCAATGCCTGCTGAGGGAGACTTTAAAGCACTCATCCAAGCACATAGGGTAACTATACATAATAAAAATCTTTATGAAGTTTTTGGAAATAAGCAATTATTCTGCACTGCACTGTTCATTTTATTTATAAGTGTCAAAATCTTTAGCATACACAAGGGACAGACGTGGTATTCAAATTTTCCCTTAAAGATTGAACTAACTTCACTTTCACAGGCTTCAAGAACCTTCAAGAAAATTGGGGGGGTTTATGTCGCCTTTCATTTTTCCTAATGTCAAAGTGCAAAAACACAAAGGAAAACTTAACTGAAGCATGATCTCATGCTTCATCTTGATCTCTGTATCTTCTCTTTATTTTGTAAGAAAAAGTTACTGCTGCCTTAACTTCCTATCTGAAAACTATGCCTATAATCTGAAATTCTTGTCTAAATTTTCTCTCTTTGCAATGGACAGAGAGAAGTACCTCCAGAAAAAAATTTGGAAGAATATGCATAAATTAGGTACCAAAATGAGTGTCATGTGTGACTCACTGAAGAACTTAGCCTAGCTTCCTAGCAAATACACACCACATGAAATATATCTCAGTCCTTAGGTATAAAATACAGATACTATTTTCAGAATTTTAACTAATCTAGATGAAAAGGGATGAGTTTAGGACAACAGAAATTATCTGTCATGCTAAATAAGAAGCAGTCCTGGATAACTACCACTTTCTTACCAGGAAAGTACCAAGATACTCAACAGGAAATTCAAGAAACCATGCGACCATGCGACTAATTCAAGAAACAATGCGACACATTAACCTTATGAGAGGTCTCTGAGGAAAGTTTAACTACTCCCAGAGATATACTACGCTATGCTCTAGAGGATCAGAAAACTCTTTTTTTTCATCTTTTTTAAAGAATATTGTGGTGGGTTGGCTTTGGCTGGTCTCCAGATACCTATCAAACCACTCTACGACTCCCCCTCCATCAAAAGAACAGAGGAAGAAAATAAGATGATAAGCTCGTGTTGAGATAAGGACAAGGAGAACACTCAGCATCTACTGTGACAGGCAAAACAGATTCAACTTGGGGAAACAAATTTAGTTTGCTTCCAATTAAAAAAAGGAGGAAAATAAGAAAAAAGTACAAGCCTAAAAACACCTTACCCCATCTGTCCCTTCTTTCCCAGGCTCAGCTTCACTCATGACTCTTCTATCTCCTCCCTCTGAACAACATAGGAGAATGGGGGATGGGGTTTGTGGTCGGTCCATGAGTCTTTGTTTCCGCTGCTCTGTCCTACTCATGCTTTTCCCCTGCTCCAGCTTGGGATCCCTTCCACACGATACAGTCCTTCATGGACTTCTTTACCTTCTACAATAAGGTCCCCTGTCTAGTGGATGAATGGAAGGTGGTGGCTGTAGTTTTACTGGATTTTAGTAAGGCTTTTGACACTGTCCCTCACAGCACCCTTCTGTACAAGTTGTCCAGCTGTGGGATGAGCATGTTCATGGTGCACAGGGTGAAGACCTGGCTGAAAGGCAGAGCTCAAAGCATTGTAGTGAATAGGGCTACATCTGTCTGGAGACCGGTCACCAGTGGTGCAGGGTTCGATTCTAGGGCTAGTTTGTTCAATAAATTTCCCAGCAGTCTGGATGCAAAGGTTGAATGCACCACTGGAAGTTTGCTGATGATACTGAACTGGGACATACTGTTGACTCTCATGAAGGGCAGAGGATACATTGGAGCATTGGGGTTAGAATAATGGGATGAAATGTAACAAGTTTAAGTCCTGGATTCTGCACCTAAGATGGAGTAATGCTGGGCATAAGTTTAAGGAAGAGCAGTGGCTTGAGAGCAGCCCTGAAAAAAGGAATCTGGGGATCCTGGTCAACAGTACACTCAATATGAGTCAGCCCTGTCAACCAAGAAGGAAAAACCAGACACAGCATCATCGGATGGTCAAAAGAGTTGATTATCTCATTATGCTCAGAATTGGTGCACCTCACTATGAGTACTCTGTGCAGTTCTGGGACCCACAATTTAAAACGAATATGGAGGTCCTTGAATGTGTTCTAGAGGAGGGCAACAAAGCTGGAAAAAGGGCTAGAAGGAATATCCTATTAGAAGCAGCTAAGGACTTTAGGCTTGTCTAGTCTGGAGAAAAGGAGGCTGTGGGGTGACCTCATTGCCCTATACAGCTTCCTGAGGAGGGGGAGCACCTAGAGCACCTCCTCCCCTTCCTTCTTCACTGACCTTAGTGTCTGCAGGGCTGCTTCTCTCACATATTCTCACTCTCTCTCAGCTTCTGTCGTGTGGCATTTTTCATCCTTTCTTAAATACGTTGTAGCAGAGCTGTTACCAACATTGCTGTTTGGCTCAGCTTTGGCCCGCTTTAGCCAGCTTCGGCTCCATCCTGGAGCAAGATGAAACTAGCTCTGTCTGACATAGGGGAAGCTTATGGCATCTTCTCACAGAAGCCATCCCTGGCTTTACCCTCTGACCCTCCCTACTACCTACTACTTGCCACATAAATCCAGCACAAATATAAATAATACTTCTTAAAAAAAAAAATAATTCTTTTTCTTCTCCTTCCCCCCTTCTTCTACTTTTTGCTTTTTTTCCTCTTCTCTTTTCCCTTTTTCTTCCATCTCATTCTTTCTCCTCCTTTTCCTTGTCCTTCTTCCTTCCCCTTTTTCTTCTTCTTGCCCTTTCCTTCTCCATCTTCTTTTTCATTCTCTGGTTTTAGCCCTAAACAAATTATATAATGCGGACATGGCATTATTAATTATAATGAGAAAAAAAAAATTGGTTCTGTGTTTTATTTCTTTGGTTGATTGTGAAAATTTCAGCCTGAGGCAATTTACTCAGTCTGTGTCTGTATTTGGACAGGGTTCTAGCCTACAGGATGCAAACAAAAAGTTTCGAATTTGACACTATTTAGCCACAAATATTGGTGTGATGAATCTTTGCAACTATGCTCATTAGAAAAATTTGAGTCCATAAGCATTTACCAAAGGCAAATAAAAAAGCATGCAAGCTTTGCCAAAGTCATAGTACAAGTTGAAGCAATATTGATAGGAAATATTTTATTTGTAATGGATTTCTCTCCTAGGCTTAATGCCTAACATGTCCATCTGTAAGAAAAATGCAGGCAGTTTCTTAATGACTTTATTATAAACAGAGGCCTTGATCATTGCAAAACAATTTCAATACACCTTTCTATGGCCCACTTTGAAGCAAAGGTCAAGCATTAGATCAATTTAGGATTAACTGAGTTTTGTGGTTATGCAGTTCTTCAGAATAGACTGTTATGTGTCCTCGGGTTCTCTAGGAACTCCTAAATAATTCGAAGGTGCCTATCATAGATGAATCACATAAAAGAAAGTTAAATATAAGTCTAGAAAATGTGGAGGTGGTAACATAAGTAACAACAATACTATTTTTAACACTCATGGAGATAGTGCCTTTCATCTTCTCTACTGAGAACATGGTCTGGACATGGAGTGCTTTCCCACCATCTTCAATTATGAGGTCTCAGACATTAGCCCTTTTATTTTTTCATGACAAATCTTTCTAGACCTTATTCTTCTTTGAACAAATTTAATGATTATATTGACCTCTTACATAATGATTCAGGTGTCTAAATAATGGTTTAAGAGTGAGATTCCTTTCACCTATATTTGGTTATAAACTAATCATCTCTTGTTCCATTTACTGTTAGAAGGGGCACATGAACACATTTAGGGCAAGATTCAGTAAACAATTTTAAAATGTATTTTAAAGTCATACTTAAATTTTTTTTTTCTATTGATTACAGAAGAAGTCTATTACATTATTACATTTGATTAAGATGTCTCTACTATTGAACCATTCATGATTCTATACTGCAAGACTTTCCCTGATTCTGACTAATGTCTGCACTCGTGCTTTGTAATCTATCTCATACAGAGATAAAATATATAGACTGTGTAGGTGGACATCTTATCCTAACCCTCTTAAGCACTTGCTGGATGAAGTTGTGCTGTGAATTACATTTGAGACATGGACCTGTATCAGGCCATTTGCACTTCTTGCTCCTTGGTTTTTGTGAAAGCCAGCTGATGTATGTGGATTGACCTTGAATTGCACAGCAATGCACATTGACAGTTCACTATAGACACAAATAAGAAGGATGTCACAGGAATAATTCAAACTCTGATCTATTTCTCAGCTCCTTAGAATGTGACAATATTTGTACCAGATGTTTGATTTTTCTTCAGAACATTTTATGTGACAGAAAAAAAGAGAAGGATTACTTAAGTCCCTTTTTCCCAACAGAAACGGTTTTCCTACCAATAACTTTCTACTAGTAATAAAGCATCAGTCTCTTAGTGAAGTCTTCTTCAGTGAAACATGAATTTCCACTGTTTCAGTGTTCAGTCCAGTTAGAAACCAAACCAAAGCCATACAGGAGAAGATCACATTTTAAAGCAAGTAAATATACCATACATTGGTGCAACCATACCTGTAGAAAAAATCCATAATAGAGACAAGCTTTTTGACAATATTGTTTTCTTAACTGTTTGCCCCATAAAGATGACATTCTTAACAAGACCTTGGGCTCAATAACCGTACTAGCAGGGAGTAGTGACAGTTCTCTACTGAATTCACTGAAGTCAATATTCCAGCTTCTGTGCATTTATACGGCTTGTCTTCACACACAATGTATATTATCTTAGATCCAGCAAAATGTACATCAATCATCATATAAATGCACAGCAGACCCAGAATAATGCAGTCACTTTCTAATCTTTTTGCATAGGTCTATTATGTTTCTAACTTGCTTGAGTCAAGAGTGAACCAATCAGCACGCAGTAGGTGACATGGAGACAATGTAGAGGTTTACACACCAGTACTATTTGAATATGTTTATTCTTTGAATTGAGGACATACACAGCTGTTTGTCTGGTTATGGAGAGAGGGTAGAGGTTAGCGCTGTGTGTGTGTGACCAGGGCGTTATTCTATAGCACCCACATCATTGCTCTGGGGTGTGGTTTCATCAGGAAAAACCAGGTGGCCTTATAGGCCATTTTGCCTCACTCTGGGAAGATGTCGCTATGAACTCCTGCGGACTCAGTCCCTCTGCCACCCTGATGGTCCCCCTTCCATTGTCTCCACAACGCAAATATGGGCCATGGTGCTGAAAGGGACAGCAGTGAAAATGTGAATCCACCATAGTGCTGAACTGACAGCACCAGTGGGGAGGAACAGATTGATGGTGGAAGTGACCCCAACGTAGCCAAACCCAGCCCATCTGAGCCAAAATGAGTGTGATGGACCAGGAGTAGTGGTGGTGCAGGCACCTGGCACAGAACTGAACTCAGAGGAGACAGGCACAACTCAGCTCAGATGACCTAGCTCTTGGGGGGATTGTTTTGTCATTGTCCATCATTTTTTTTGGACTGGCAGGCTGGAAAGGTTAGCCGCAGGAGCTCTCCTGACATATTGCTTTTGTTCCTGAGAGTCACATGGGGCAGCGCTTGGGAATGGTCTCCATACTGCCTTTGTCTGGGGAAGCCACATGGATATGATGTACAGGAAGTGTCCTCCATCTTGCTTTTGTTCCCACTGGTGGATACCTTTTTGTGGGTAAAACCTTCTGGTTTTTATACTTTTGTTGTTAATATTGCTGTCGTCACGGTGTGTGTCTTATTCCATTGTTTTGTGCTTTCAGTAATTTGTTACCTCAACCCGTAATGTCTGGTTTTGTCCCTCCCTCATGGGAAGCAGAAGGGGGAAGGGCAGTGGCTTATTTCAAGTTTAATTTCCTGCTGGTGTTAAAACCAGCACACTGTTCATATTGAATATTTCAGCCTTCACACGTAAGCTGAGGAGGAGCAGCTGCTACATCTCAGTGTCTTAAAATGATAAGAACCATTATGAACCTCATCTCCTATCTGAAAATCCAAGGCTGTCAGGAGTAGAAGTAAGACCTCTGTAGCAAGTGATCCATGGTGATAAGAATTTTTTTTTATGTTTAAAAATAAATGATGCAGTGATAGGGACATTATAGTTATATAGAAATGTAGATGCCCCTTCCTTGTTTCCTCTTGCTCACACTTAGTTTTACATGACATCACAACTAAACTGGTTGGCATTGATATTTTTAATGTCTAGCTCTAAAAGCAAAGATAGGATTAATTGAAGTGTGAATCTTTAAATTCTGAGGTCTTATAAAGAGGTCACCAATACTTAATTCTATTAGATGTGGTAACAGCAAACCCATGCAACTTTATTCCTAGGAAACCATCAACAGACACTGTAAAAATAATATGCTGTCTATTTATGGTTTACAAATAGATTGATATAAATGAAATCTATGGCATTTACATGTAATTAACTCTGACTCTTGTACTGATAAATTTATAAGACTTAAGAGGCTCAGCTGTGCTAAGAGTATTTATTGATAAGATTAGAATTGTCCGTGGCTTTTGGTTCTATCGAGACAGGAGTTTAAAAAATGATGACACAAAACTCTGTATAGAAGTTTTTAAGTAGTAAGAGGGTCAAAACCACAGGAATTGTGTTTATTTGTACTAAAGACATATTACATAACCATTGATCTTTCCTAAAAACAATATACATAGAATCTAATTCTAGCCCAAATGCTTCATTTAGCATCTGCACATAGCTCTCATTGCCATTAATTTTTGTGTTGTTATAGTTATTAATTGTTAATATTTTTTTAATTTTATTGCCTCTGAAATATCTAGTAGTAATAGGTCTATCACATGAGTGTTATGACTGATATGATCCAATTGGCCCACCAACTACAAGTCCACTTTTCGACAACAAAAACAAATATGTTTTTTAGTAATACTTGCTTTTTCAGAGCTAAGACTTCCCAATGTAAAATGAGGGTTCTGAGGAACTGAGGTACTGGATTGAAGACAAAATCATCCTCTGTAACAATAAGTTACATCATCATGACTCACACATGACTCCTTTCACAGTTTTCTTTTGTAGCTTGCTGATACTGAAATGTTAATAGTTAAAACCTACAAAATTTTTCTTATCTTAATGAAGAAATTTTAAAATATGGACAAAACTTGAAAAAAATATATTTGTAGAGCAACAATAACTTTCTAAAAAGATTTACACACACTGTTAAAAATATAAACAGTAGCTTAGAAAAGTCAGTAGTTGTACCAAATACCGTACAGAACAGAATCAGTGACAGTAACTTTACGGTGCCTCTTAAATATAATGCACTTTGAGAACATCCTTAATGGAGCTAGTGAATCTCCTCTGGACTTCCATATAGAAGTCTCAGTATAGTACAAATTTCCTTTTACCTTGCATGCTGATATCTCTATTTCTAAGAATACACCTGTGACCAGGTTTTTTAAAGCATTTAGAGACTTAAACACCTTAAATACCTTTGCCTAGTCAAAAGAGAGAGAAAAGTCCTTTGATGAGATTACTGAACAGCAATAGAGAGAGAGTTAAAAAGAGACTGAGTGAGGATTTGCTGAGAACTAGGAAATGGATTTGAGTTAGCACAATGCTAGATGTTAGTTAAACTATCTAATATGATCCTTTCCTAAAGTTGCTGAGTGTTAAAAACACATAGAGTGATTTTGTGTATGAGATTTCAGAATTTCTAGTAAATAAATTAAAAAAGAATTCTTGTTTCTGCTAGGATCAGGAACTATGGATGTTTATCATTACAACCGGAAGAAGCAGTTGCATAAAGAAAGTGGAGCACAAGTAAATTGTATATAAAATATCCTCCGAGATGCCTAATGTATATCCCCTAAGCTACTTGCACCAGCTCTGTTGTGACTACTTACAGACAGAATAATTCATTCTGTTACAGTGGCAGTTTATAAATGTCCTATACGGTTAATTTCAGGACAAGTTGTGTTACTGAGTCTTGTCCATTGCTCTGTACTGAGACTAATAATATATGTCAGTATCTGGAAATTTGGATGAAGCTTTTTAAATGTTGCCTTCATCTGTTATAAGTTATTGTGATGGGTTAGCCTTGACTACAAACACCAGCCATTCACTCACTCGCTCCCCATCCTCAGCAGGACAGGGGGACTTAACAGGAATGACAAAGCTTATAGGTCAATACAGAAAGGGAGATCATTCACCAGTTACTGTCATAGGCAGAACAGGCTCTGCTTGGGTAAAATTGATTTAATTCATTGGCAATTAAAACTGAAGTTGTATGTTGAGAAACAAATACAAGCATTTAAACAATGCTTCACCCTCTCCCCTTTCAAGACTGAACTTCGCTCCTTCACTCCCAAACCCTCTCTCCTCTAAGTCCCCTGCATCTGAAGCTCCACGAACAACACAGTGAGTTGGGGAATGTCTGTAAGAGTTCCTCTATGCTGCTCTTTCCTCCTCACACTTTTCCTCTGCTCCAGACTGGGCTCTCCATTTAGGTAGTATCTAGCTACTGATTTATCTGGTGTGGGGTCTATCATGGGATGCAGGTGGATATCTGCTCCACCGTGGTCCTCCAAGATCTGCAAGAAAACCTCTGCTCCAGCACCTGGAGCACCTCCTCTCTCTTCTCCTTCTCTCACCTTGCTGTCTGCAGGGCTGTTTTCATACACGTTCTTCCTCTCTACTTGCACTTCTCCTGATATGTCACCATCTTGACAGAGGAACTTAGCTGTGTCCTGTAGTGGGTTTGCTGGAGCTAGCTGGAACCAGCCTCTCCTCACAGAGGCCACTGCTGTAGCCTCACCCTGACAAAGTGTTGTCATGTACACCCAACACAGCTATGCAGACAAAATGCTCAGATAGGTTGCTAACAATAATATAATGGACTCAAAGTTGTTTGGTTTTGTTGTTGTTTTTTTTTGTTTGTTTGTTTGGTTGGTTGGTTTTTGGGGGGGGATTTTTTTTATTTTTTTTTAATTATTCCTTTAATGAATTAGCAACAAATTATAATCAGTTGAGGTTTTCACTCATCTGTGCCTGATTTATAATTTGTGGAAGGACATTTATGACACAACTTTTTTTCCTTGAGCTAGGGCTCTGTTGTTATTTATAAAAGTTGTATGTTTTTAAGTAATAAGAGAGTATTTGTTGTGAGTAATGGGAAAACTTGAGATTTACAATTCTTTTCTTCCTCTGAAGGTATGTTAGCAAGGCTAAGAATAATGAATATATATTTCATATATATAAAAATTCACATAGTTGGAAAAATAGAGGACTCATGCAGAGTACTTACACACCTGAAAGCTTGCCATTTTTCTACCAGTTTTATCAGTTGGTCTAATAAAAATATAACTTCCTTCTTTTGAATACACCTGGTTTTTACTTTTATAAGTGTCCCGGTGCACATGACATAGTAATTCATTCTGCTTTATTTCTTTGCCCTATTTCTGCACAGGTGTGGTGGGTTGACCTTGGCTGACTGCCAGGTACCCATCAAGCCACTCTATCACTCCCCTCCTCCACTGGACAGGGAAGGGAGGATAAGAAGGAAAACAACTTGTAGGTTAAGACAGTTTACTAAAGCAAAAGTGAAAGTTTGCGCACACACACAAGCAAAGAAAAATGAACTCTTGTCTCAGTTGGACCCAATACAACAGCATGCAGGATGCAGAAAACCCCTTGCTGGACTACTCTTTCAGCGTGACACTGAACTGTGTCTTCAGGATGGACTAACTCTAGCTACCCTATACCACCCAGTGCAAGCATAACTCACTGATGAGTATCCAAATCTGTCACAGTTCTGTTGTCTGAGCTTGTTAAAGCATTCTTGTAATCCACTATATGGTACATTTCACATAGCAAAAAAACCCAGATGTTTTGAATAGATAATGAAATTTTAATTCTGAAGTAAATAAATGCAACATTTTCAACTTCATTTAAGTGAGGTACTGTGAATGTGTTTATCTCATCTAACGTGTATCTCTAAAAGTTAGGATAAAATTCCTTACTTGCTCACTGTGCTACATGAAAGCATTCCTTGTCCCTGCAACCCCTTTTTTTTTCTGCCTCAGTTTCTACTGCACTCCTTACCCCTATGGTTTACAGAAACATAAAAGCAGCTGTGTGGAGAAACTAAGTCAACAAATTGCCAACTACATACTTCAGAAATCACAGATTAGGCATCTGAATTTCAGCTCATTGTTTTAGTTTCTACTTTACAGTCAAAAGAAAGAAGTAGGCATCCCTAAGAGGTGATTTATCTCATGTTAAGGTGTCTATTTTGCCTCAGTGGTATAAAGTGATCCAGCTTTAACTTAAACAAGTAACTTTTAGACAATTGAAGCTGAATGAGATTAACTGAATGCTGCATGAATATAGCTGTAAGAGTTGAAAATTAATTTGGGCTTTCCTATAGAAGCAATTGGTATACTGCTTACTCATTCTTAATTCATTCTGAAATTGACTTGTAAGATCTACTAAAAATTCCACAATAGTTAAAATCTTTGGGTGTTGGAAAACTATATTTGCATGAGCCACAGATTACTACAAATTCCTAAGCCCTATATGGCTGTCAGTATTCTTACTTTCTTTTTGAATGTGAAGGGGTTTTTCTTCCATTGTCTGATATTATTACATGGGCTGTGCATGGATATGAGATTATCTGCTTTCTAACTTTCTTTTACTACTCTTGCCATAAGTGCTGAACCTTCCAGTTCAGCTGTTTTGATGGTGCTCAATTTCTTACAAGGTCAGGATCCCGTAAAGAAAGGAGGGGATAGTTCTGTTTGCTTGGAAATTTGCATGTGGACACTAGCTACAGGACAAGTAAATGCACATTCACCATGAGCACAGTTCATGGAGTGATGAGGACACAGCCTCAGAGGGAATGACTGTTTCACAACAAGAAGCTCATGCATTTAAAATTGCTCAGCACCTGGGCTTGAAATGAGTCCATGCTCCTGTTGCTTAATACTGTTGCACAGTAGTTTTGGCAACAAGACTGACAGCTTGAAGGGTTATTCTCAAAATCATATAGCATGTTAAATTCTAGTAATGCATTTTTTCCCTTGCCTGGCAAGATTGCAAGAAAAAAATTGGCTGGATCTTTATAGATGTGCATCTGACTGAAGGGCTAATCCTGGGTATCAATTTTATCACTATTAATCTATAGTTTTGGGGTTTGCACTTAGCCAACATTAAACTTTGAATCTCATTGCTTCCTTAAGAAAATCACTTCTTCCCCCGTAAGGGATAAATGCATGTGCGCATGATTTTCAGACATTGCCTCGATCAACTTTTTACTTCCTTGGTGGCATTGCAAATCTAAAATCTGTACAAGTATGAAAGCTGATAGCTACCTGCAAAGACAGGTGCTCTCTGTATGAATGCCCATATAAGATCAGGCTGAGTGTCCTTTTAGACAGGTACCTCTTAGCTGTAAATGATTTGTAGTGGATCCACAAGGAAAATGTAATTAACCAGGCAAATGTAGTATTGTTCTGCCCTCATATACTGTCTTTATCTTGAGGCTTTCTTTGACCATTTGATACTTCGGAAAATGGGGAAAAATTTTAGGTGGTAGGGTTTATCAGATGGGTGCAGTGTTAACCAAAACAGAGTTCTGACTCAAAGTCTGATCATAAATTTTTGCTTGGAACTGCCCTACTACTACAATTGCCATGTTCTTACATTTCCATGTAGGCAGCCATCATAGATTTCTGTCAGAAACAGGATACTGGACAAAGTGAATAGTTAGTCTGAATAGTAAGGAGTTTTTTAAAATTGTATAAAATATAGTATCATCACAGAATTACAGAACACTGTAGGCTAGGTGGTAGTTCAGGCAATCTCTAGTACAGCATCAAATCAGCTTCAGCTATGAGGTTACACCGGGTTACTTGAGTCTTTATCCAGTTAGGTCCTGAAAAACTCCAAGGATGAAAACTGCAGTCTTTCTGGGAATTTGTCCCACCACCTGACTGTCCTCATAGTAAAAAGTTTTCTCTTGATAACCAGTATGTCATATTCAAATTATGTCCTTTACTCAATTTATGTCCACTGTTTTTTGTCCTCCCACACTGCATCTTTGTGAAGAACCTGGCTCTACCTTCTTGCTGAAGCTGAATTCTCTCCATCTGATTGATGTTTTCTTGTCCTTGACAGGGCTAATGGGAGATTGCAGCAACAAACTAGCCACAGTCTTCTACATGTGGTCTCATAGGTAATAAGTAGAAGGGAGCAATCAGTTCTCTTGAACTATTGGCCATGCTTTTGTTCACAGAGCTTAGGTTCACGTTGACCATCTTGCTGCCAGAGTATGTTGTTGGCTCACATTGAGCATGTGGTCCACTGAGGAGTCCATGTCCTTTTCAGAAGAGCTACTCCCCAGCTGGTCAGTCCTCAACCCTCAACGAGTTTTTCCTTCTCAGTGCAGGAGTTGGCATTTCTCCTTGTTGATTTTCACGAGATTTTCCCATTGCTCCACCCTGTGCCTCAAACCCCTGTACAGCAGCACTGCCCCTGAGCATGTCACATGCATGACATCTGCAAACTCTGTGACAACACACTTTCATCTCCTGCAGGCCACCGATAAAGATGTTAACAGGACAGATTGGAGCACAGACTCATGCTGTGCTCTACTTGTTAAAAGCCTCCAGGTAGAATATAACAACCATAGTGAGAAGAGACTGCACACATAGACCAAAGATGCCAATGCTACACGTTTGACATGACTTTTGATGATCAAACACTTGAGAAACCTTCAAAAGGGAAAATGGGGTGAGACTGCATGTTTGTACTCTGGCATTGTACTGTGCTGCTTATAAAACACTTCCATGCTACTTTGTGCTTAAGAAACAAAGAGTCACCAAATTAGAGGACCTTTAACATCTTCTGTATTATCTTTATTCTTTCCTGTCCATACACAAATGTAGGATATTTATTTCACTTAGATATATATATATATATATATATATATCATCCCTTTTTTTTGTTTTGTTGTTTGGGGGGTTTTTTGTTTTGAAAAAAAAACAAGCAGAAAACATGAAAGAAAGATTAACAAAATCTGTATTGTTCTTTATTTGAAAAGCAGTTGCTTCTAAGCATCTGGAATGTCTAATATACAAGAAGCTGGATTTTATTGGGCTGAACATAGTACTGTGTGTGACACTCTAGTGCTGGTTTTGAGTCTTATCAGGTGATTTTTAAAAATCTTTGTTATTACCTTAATGAAATAAATAGTAAAATTTATACATTCATGAAAGAGATGAGATACATGCTCTAAAAATCACAAAAATAGAAGATACTGTTTAACTATTTATTGTTGTTACTATTTATTATTTATTTATTATAAACTGCTTGCAGGTCAGAAAAAATGTCTCAGCATTTTTCAGTATTTTATATTCAATTATTAATATATTTTTTTTCAAGAAGCTGCAGATTAAAAAATACTTTGTGAAATTACAATTTTTTTTAACAGGCAGAAAACTGAACGTATAGCAATACTCATCTCAAATTTTGATTAGAAGGGAAACAAAATAATATTATTGAGATTTAAGTCTTTGATATCTCACTTTGTAGTTATTTAGGATTGAGGACTTGTTTTTCTGAGTGCCTCTGCTAGATGAACAGTGCTTTGCCAGATTCCTGATAGTTATCTAGGCTTTGGTCTCTCAGTTTTGAGGTCAGAGCATTAACACATTTGCATTACAAAAAGAAAGAAAACTTGTTTGGAATCCCAATATATATTTCATCTGGTTTAAAGCCTTAATCCTGGATTCTGAATACTGTGTGGTTTTAAGAGTATTAGTACAGATTTGTACAAAATGGCTTGATATTGCATGTGTAAGCACTTTCCACCCACATCAGAAAGTTAAATAAAAAAAGACATAAACCTAGATCAGGGTTAACAGGGTCTAACTGCTGAAGCCCTGGGAAGACCAGATGGCTGTGTGAAACAACTATATTGCTTTCTTCATATTGTTCTGGACACAGCTTTTTAATAAAGACCTTTTTTTTATT
Organism: Lepidothrix coronata; assembly: GCF_001604755.1. Lineage (NCBI taxonomy): Eukaryota > Metazoa > Chordata > Aves > Passeriformes > Pipridae > Lepidothrix > Lepidothrix coronata. Next base: position 728,273 of record NW_016690230.1, read on the forward strand.
ATTTTTAATACAAAAGAATAGAAAAAGAATATGTATCAAAGTCTGGTTTGAAAGCTTTTTAGAGCTTGTTGTTTTGTTTGGATTTTGGTGTGGGTGGGGTTTTTTGCTGTTTGTTTGTTTATTTTCTTTTTTAACGTTCCATAACTGTCAGTTCACCCTGAACACTAGACACTCTTTCACTCTTGTCCGCAGAGCCTACTTCTGCTACATGGCCATTTCAGGGCAGATGGGAATGGCTGGAACAGCAACTGGCCAAAATTTTGATACTCTGTTTTGTGTAATAAAACCTACATAATGATATTTCTATATTTGGTTTTGAATCAAATCATGCAGAAACCAAATTTGTTAAATTTCCCATGAGCAGAAATCCTGAAGAAGAAAAAAAGGCAGTTTCCCCTATCTCTCTTTGTTCCCATAAAATGAAATAAATGTACTGGGACCTGCAGCTGCTAAACAAAAATTAAATTCTTGAGGGGATCAAAAGACTGAGGAATGAGTTGACCATCCCAGAAAAGGTATAGAAGACTGTAAAAACTTCAGAAAGAAACAAAGATGATCAAAGATGTGGAGTGGGGTTTAAATACATTTTTTACAAAAAAAAACCACTTTAATTTGCAAAATATAGGGAAGGGAGGTGTAATAAAGTTATATATAATTCTGTTTTTTGTGGAAACGATAAAAAGTTTTTAAGGGCTCATTTCTCCACTAGTATAAGAATGAAGGGGTAAAAAGACCGAGCTAGTTGAAGCGAGATCCAAAAGAGAAGTCACAAACAGACATTTAAGTCAGAACTTGCATCTAGAGGATGCTGTGAATGCTCAAAGTTGCTGGGGCAACTAATGAAACTTGGTTTTGAAAGCAAAATCCATGGAAGATTTTGTGATACTGCAGAACAAGCTGACTGATAGGATACTGTAGCTATGGGGGTCACCATTGGGTCCAACCATCCTGCCAGGAGCAAGGCAGCTGGGGCACTGGAGCAGTACTGGGGCAGGCACTGCCATGGGGATGGGCACAGGCCTGGACTGGGCTGCGACTAGAGCCCATGGTCGGGCAGAGTAGGGCTGTTGTGAGCTGGAGACTGGCTTTCCTGGGGCATTGCTGGGGCAGGGCATCTGGAAAACAGAAAATAAAAGTTTTGGAGACATTTTAAGGTGTGAATCTCTGAGACACGCACCCTAGAGCTCCACTCTAAAAGGTGCCAACATCCAGTGTTCAACATCTGTTGCATATCCACAGTGTAGTCATCTTGCACTTTTTGCTTAAGATGCTGACAGACCTACATACTTGTAAGTTGAATCAGGTGAGATGATGCTGGGAGGATATACCAAACTGTTAAATACAGGTCTCCCGTATGCCTTTATTTCTGAACTGCATTGCAAAAGTAATAAGAACCCATACCACTGTGTTCCTTGAACAAATGCTGACAAGGTCAAAATCCCTCTTGAAGAGATTAAGAGTGTGATTTGGGGTTATTTTTACCACTATCTTTCATTTAAGAAACATGTTTGAAGAAGCAGTTCTTTCTCTGTTCTGTGTGCTACCTTAGAGGAAAAAAAATTGTTCCTATTAAATCAATTTATTTTTATAATTGAAAAAGACTATGGTATCTTGAACACATTGGAGATCTAAATATAGACTTCTTTATTTACTTTTAGGAACAGACACCAAAAGTTTACATGAACTATGTGCACAGAGCCATAGTGCCATGATAATCCAAGCAACCATGAAACAAGATTTATCTTTGTGCAATCCTCTAGTACGCTGACCTAAACATTCATAAGGCAAGAATATTTCTTCATTTTTAGTCTACTCTCTATTTATACTTAGGAAGCAAGAAAGAATTCGTGAGCTGTGATCATGCAGTAAGAACACATGCAGGTTTCACAAGTTCTCCATTGTACCAAGTCTTGCTACTGGAAAGACAATGTAATTTTCAAACCTAAAATCTGATAGCACTGAAAGGCTTTCATAGCACCCTTAAGTTTTAACTGTTAAAACCACTGTGGAGCTGTATATGTTACAGTTTCTGATCTTTTATATTGTTTTTATCTGTAGACTGCATAATCTAAAAATTCTTTACTTACAGTCACCCATTTTCCCACATCGTTACTTTTTAAAAACATGTGTTTCATTAATATTTTCAATAAAAGCTCTCAGATAATTTGTCTCAGGAGTTCACCTTTATTTTATGAATGGTGAATAAGATCAACATATAGATCGTAAACAGTGGTGGTTTTCATTTGGAAGAAATATGGGATCTTAATTGCATTGTAGAGAAGAAATTTAATATTTCCTGTCATCTGCTCCAAATATTTAATTCTATTGTTCTTCTGAAAGGTCAAATCTAGAATGTCACATCTGCAAGGACACCCATGACCCCTCTTGGCATACAAGGTCCTGTAAGATAGAAGCAGGAAGACTGAAGAATGTTTCCTTGAGTGTCCAAAATAGATTATTAAAAACTTATCCCAACATCTGAGTTCCCCAAGGTATTAGAGTTATGTATACAAATGCACAGAAGGTTTAGCATTTAAAAATATCAGGAAGCATTTCCAAATCAGTCCCAAATGGCTCTAACAGCTTCTTTCCTTTGTTCATAGTTGGTTTGTTGGATTTTATGATTTAGAATTGGGGGGGTTGCCTTTAATTATTAATGTTTTTACTTTTTATAATTAATCAAAAAAAGATAAAGATCATTTCTCTGAATACTAGTAGCCCTGGGAACTTTTTTTGATGAAAGAAAATATTTTATTCATATCTCATCTTTACAGTCCCCTTGTTTGTGAATTCTAATACTAATGGCATTCCTTAACTCTGGAGTTTATTGGAGTAAAAAAACAGCAGGAAGATGTCTTTAGGGAATCCTGATATTTAACTACTTCCTTTTTCTTAAATAAGTTTCAAAACAAATACAGAACAAAATAAGGAAACTTTTCACCAAATGACAAAAAATAATCAAAATGGAAGCCTGGAAGCAACATAGTCTTTTATTTTGTGTTCACTAATCTTTGAGAGATGTACTTTAAGTTCCTTAACCAAACCTTTTCTCTATGAGTCTTGGTGCTGGTCAGACTCTATCTTTTTCATGTATCATGAGCATTCAATTCCCTTCAATGCAATTAAAACCCCATCTTTCTTCAAACTGATTAAATCTTACAACATCTGTGAGGGAAGAAAAGAAGGTATAAACATTCTCTTTTCCTTTACACAGATGGGAGGAACAGATCAACAGAATGCAAAATACTCAAGTGGTTGCTTTATGTTAAATCCTATTCAAATAAAAATGTGGGTTTGTGCTTTGCTGCTTTGAGTTCTAAGGGATTTGATTAAGATCACTGATCAAGTCACTGTTAAGAGCCAGAAAAAAATGCCAGCCTTTGGACTTCTAAGACCAAAGTGGAACGTTCTACATAGATTTAAAAAGATACAAGATAAGTGAGATGGGGCAAGACATTTTCTGGGAAAGAGAAAAGGAATTTCTCATCATTTAAGGAAAAAGGTTTTCATAATTACTTAAGCTGTAAATTAAGAAGGCCAGATTCATGTTTTGAGCAAAATTAAAGATCAGTTATGAAAGAACATATGGAAATAGATTTTAAAATATTTTTTCCCCTTTGTGCTAGTATGAATCACAGACCTAAAACTGTGTTAATTCCGGCGGTCACAACAAGACACTCAGATGCTTTTTCATAAAGGTTTTATACCAAATAAAAAAGCATATACTTTTGTGGGTGTGCCTTTCTTTTAAATGAGAGAAACATCAGTTAAAAGTCACTTGTGTTTTGCCAGAGAACTATGAAATTTTGACATCTTGTGCTTTCCAATTTTCACTCAAATGAGTCCCTCCTAGGCAGAAGATTCTGTGTTGGAGAAAGACTTTTGTAACATACTGTTTACACTCCAAACCTGTCTGGGAGAAGAGACTTTTAGAATTCTTGTAATTTTTTTGTTAATTTCTAAAATAATTGTGTAAGTTCTGTTCTTTTTACCCGTGCTAAGAAAGTAGTACTGGAAGATGGAAAAAAAAGATTCATAGACTCTCTTGCAGATTGAAACGTATCTTGAACTTAATAATTAATTACTGTGACAGGACTTTGCATTTTTCAGTCTGTGAGTTTCTTTGAGCTTTTTATGCTAACAAAGAGCAAACCACTTGACTCCATGGAACTTTCAGAAATTACGCCCTATACATATTTATTTTTCTTTTACCCTATATGGGTTCATTGATACGCACCTCATATTATCTTTTGGATTAATAAGAGGTATTGGGCTCTTGACTATGCCTCTAGACTTTGGTAATTAAGTCCTTGGTCCCTTTCCAAGATCCATGCTCCTGATGTCATTGAAATATATAAGAGACAGTGTGCTGTCTACAAAAATTGTAAGTGCATACATTTTAGTAACATTTTTCTTGTTAAAGAAGAGAGAATTCTCTTCTTTAAGAGAATGTGTGTAGTGGCACACGTCCATCTCTGTAGAATAGCTAAGATTATATGATTTGATGTAAGGCTTTGTAAATAATCTTTCTATCTTTATCTGTGCTTCATCTAGAAGCAGCTGGAGCTATAACTTCATCACATTAGATCCTTACAGAAACAGTTTCCTCTGGTCCAGCTGTCTTAATTTTAGGGTGCAAATAAACTACATTTTTTGCTCTCAGTGTGATCTTGACGCAGTTCAAACTATGTATCAGACTTTTCTTGGAGATTACATGCTTTTAGAATTTCTTCACACATAGCTCTGTGCCCAGAATGAAGCAAAAATCCTCTCTGCTTTTGGATGCACACAGATGTTCATTGTGCCAACAAAATGAAACAGAGTTGATCTAAATAACAATATTATAGTTTTCATTTAAAACTAGATAAAACAAAGAGAAGAGATCCATTATCTGTACCTCTATCACAGAACTGTCTCCTGTGGAGTGCATATGTCTCACTTGAAAGTTTGTTAGGCTTCTGTTTCAAGATATTTTTCAACATAAGTGATGGTTGTGTTTGCCAGAGGGATGTAGAGCAAATGAGAAAAGAGTTGGTATGTGTATAAATTAAATTTGTTTACACTCATAGAAAAAAAATCTTCCTCTAAAGCAATCAGGGTCAATCTTTTTCTTAATAAGTGTCATTATTAAAGGTATAAACTGCTACATGGATAGTTCCTTTCCATTCAGGATTATAAGACCCACTTTTTTACTTTTCTTCCTTTTTAGTTTAATAAAACAGACCCTGATTCATGTTTCAATGTTAAATAAATGTTACTTTTAATATCTTTCACTAATAAAATACAACTGAGTTCTCACAACAGTCAGAATCAGGTACTAGCCATATATAGTCTCTTGATTATACTGCCTAGATGCCATAGAAACTTCCTTTTGAAGAGGAAAAAAAAAGAAACACTACTTCTGAAATAAAACCTGAAAGTGGTCCTGGGAATAGCCTCTTTGACAGATAGCTTCCAAAAGGCTTAAGGGTTAAGACAACCCTAGGCTTGTTGCCGTGTGCTCTACACCGCTCTTCAATACTTTCTGCATGTGTTCTTGATCCACATGTTCCTGAACGTATCGTGATGCCAGGGCTTGCAACACCTTTCGGACTATAAAAATACAGCTTTGACAGGCTGCAATAAAGCCTTCACATCATTAGTTACATTTTTAACAGGAAAAGATTCTCAAATACACAAAACCAGGAAATATGTCTTTTATTCTAAAGTTTGCTATATGGGAATAAAAGTAAAGTCAGTGTCAAGTTCTGCTTAGTGTGGATGCAACTAGTTTGCTCTAAATTAGCCTTGAAGAACATGGAGGTGAATTACTCTACAAAACATGACCTGGAGATGAAAGATAACTGCATGGGACAAATATATTTGCCAGCCAATATATGTGGTCAATGCACAGGTATCTGTGGAACAATAGGGAAGTCCCCTGAGGACCAAATCACAATCCATTCCTGTGTCTATGATAACAATGTAAAAATATGTATTAGCAAGTTTTTGCAGAGGACAGTCTTTGGTGAGATAATAAATGATAAAAAGGAGAGGTTGTTCCTGTGCATTTGTCATAATCTGCGTGGATGATCAGAGTGGGAACCATTCACCAAGCCTGACTATAATCTAGTGTGGTTATGGTTTAACCCCAGTTGGCAACTAAGCACTGTACAGCCACTTGCTCCCTCGCCTCTGGAAGGATGTGGGAGAGAATTGGAAGGGTAAAAATGAGAAAACTTGTGGGTTGATATAAAGACAGTTTAATATGTAAAGCAAAAGTGGTGCATGCATGTGAAGTAAAACAAGGAATTCATTCACCTCTTCCTATAGGTAGGCGGGTGTTCAGCCACCCCCAGGAAAGCAGGGCTCCACCACATAGAACAGTGCCTTGAGAATGCAAATGCCATCACTTCAAACTTTTTTGCCCCCTTCATTCTTCTTCTCCCAGATGAATATGCTGAGCATGACACAATATGGTATTAGAATATCTCTTTAGTCAGCTGGGATCCTGCATCTGTCCTCTCCCAACTTCTTGTGCATGCCCAGCCTACTTGCTGATGGGATGGGGTGAGAGGCAGGAAAGTCCTTGAAACTGTGTAAGCACTCCTCAGCCACAAAGAAAACATTTCTGCAGTATGAACACTATTTTCAGCACAAATCCAAAACACAGCCCCATACCAGCTACTGTAAAGGAAATTAACTCTCTCCCAGCCAACTCCAGCACAATCTTCCCCTCTGAGATTAATTAGTCTTCTAGTCTGAACTGTTCTCTGAGGGATACTATCATACTATCTTTCTCTACTGACTCTAGCGGACTCTAGGGAAATTAGCCCTTATAGACAAAAATTAGCCTTTGGAAATACATTCCCCTTCGCTGGTCTGACAAATATCTACATATCTGGTATGTGAATAATGCATGTACTTGTAAAGCTTCTTGCAAAATACCACTTGGGAAAAAAAAATGGACTCCATTGACTGTTGTTGCACACAAAATATGCCTGCTTTGGAATAAGTGAGAAGCACAGTTACTCTTCAGTCTAAGCCATAACTATTATAACTATGAAACCCTCTAAAATGGGAAATCAGCAAAATTAACAGTCATTGTTTTTCCAGAAAAAGCAAGAGTAGTCATATTTCAGATCTGTGGCTAGTACAGATCTGCAGAATTCCCAGATTATTGCACAGAACAGACAAGTGGGTTGTTTTTCCTTTTACATAGGACATCCCACAGTCATTTCAGAATGTATTTTTTTTTCCAAACAGATCTCAGATTGATAAAGTGTGAATCTTTTTGAAACAAACCAATGCAGGTTCCAAGATACTTCCTTATGAAAGACTGATTCTTTGTATTTGGAGTGTGGAGAATGTTTTATCATTAATTTTAAAACCTTTGACAATGGGGAATTAAGGAGCAGTGACTAAACATTGCATAAAGTAACATCAATGTCAAAATATGAGGAAGTGAAGTCCTTTTTACTCACTGATATATGTGTAAATTGCAGCTTTCCTAAACCCAACAGGTAGGGCCTGAACCAATTATAGGAGAAATAAAAGATGTGGTCCTTTACTGCATAGAGTAACATAACATGCCAGTTGCAAATGAAGTCACTTTTCCTTAAGCTCATTCCTCCAAGGTATCTCCCTTGAAATCATATCTGTCTGGAATTTTTCAGATACTGACATCATTAATTTATCCTCTTCACATATGCAAGGATTTCCCAAGAGAAATAAGGAAAGGACAACATGCAGGCAAACACACACAAATACTTTTTAAAATTACTTTATTGCTTTTAAAAAGAATTATGTAAATATCCCTCTTTTAAGATAAAATTTCTAAGAATATTGTAAATATTTAGTAAAAATGCTACATACTTTGTTCTTCTCAAATAGAAACAACACACATGAATTTATTAAATAGGAGGAGTATGTTTGTGCTCTACATCATAACACAATTCAGACATATGGATTGTGCCTCTGTGATCTCCAAATGTCTGTTTCTTCAGAAACTGTCCTCTGCAGATTACACAGGCATTTCTGAAAAGTTTATAAAAAGAACAGATATCATCTACTGATCATTCTGAACATAAATAATAATGTAGTTTTGTATTATTTAAACATAATACCCAAAATAGAAGAGCATGTCTGCAGATGGATAACAATAGTTATAAATGCAGAGGAAGACTGTCTGTTAGAGTAATAAGTATGTTTTGGTTTTATGATCATCTTGTCTAGATTTTAAATTACCTAAATAGAAGTTCTTTGATGCACAGTAAGCCTTAAAGCTAAAGATGAATTTAAATGCCTAAGCTTGGGGTTTTGACTTTTGAAATGTTGATCCCAGATACTTGAATAAAACTTTCTGACATGATGTTATAAGGTAAGCATTCACTAAAAATTTCAAATATTATTGTCTAATATTTGTGAAATGTGCTAATAATTGTCTTTTCCCTCTATAGATTTTCTTCCATTGAATCAGAGTACATAATTTAGAGTCTTAATGTTACGTATTTGATACCTATGTGAAATTAGTCTAATTATGCAGTCCTTGATTTCACCAGCATAGAAAAATGCAGAGCAAGAAGACAGCATCTAATTGTCTCTGCTAATCTCCACTCTACAACCAGAGGTTTCACATGGTTATAAACAAGGTAGTCAGAAGAGTGGACACATGACGCCTTACATAGAAGTCTTATGGTTTTCTCCTATATGTTTTTTGTTTCCTTTAGAATTCTGACATAGGAAAGCTCTTGTTATTCTTGAAAACCAGATATCCTTACAGGGATCTAATTTAAGACTTCACTTTTTACAAGTCAAATTATAACGTCTTAGTGCCTTTTATTCCAGTGCACTTAATTAGAAGTAGAACAAGAAGTGCAAACTGCCGTGCTGCTTTGTTAATGTCAGAGGAGATGATAACCAGGAGCTGGATACTTACTTTTCCATATGAAAAGACAAGTAAATGTAAATTCAAATTCACTTTTTTGGTAATTGCGTGTTTTGTATTGTTATGGAGATTCATTCCTGTCCATCTGAAAGTCCAATCCTGTAAAAAGTTATTATATTTAAATCTTAGAATCACAGAATATGCTGAGTTGGGAGGGATGCATCATGATCATCAAGTCCAACTCCTGGCCCTGCACAGAGCACCCCAAGAGTCACCCCATGTACCTGCAAGTGTTGGTCAAACACTTCTTAAACTCTGTCAGGCTGTGACCACTTCCCTGGGGTCACTGTTCCAGTGCTCAACCACCATCTGGGTGAAAAACCTTTTCCTGATATCCAACCTAAACCTCCCCTGGCTGAGCTTCATGCCATTTAGTAAGGATCAAGGGAATTCATAATCTCACATGTTCCTGTAAGGCATCTCTGTCTCATTTTTTTCCTCTGCTAGCTTCTGTGTCAGTCAAACAAAGCAAAATTTAATTTTGAAGAGGAAAAACAAAATATATGAATCAAAAACCAAAATTAATAACCATCATAATCTTCAGTATATAAAACAGATTCATGCCACTTATGATCAGTGTAGTGCCGTGGCCTAATGTACCATTAAAAAAATAATTCACATCCAACAAAAATCACCTCTGTACAACTGTGCATTCAATTTCATAAAACAAGCCAGAAACACAGCAAGAGGTTAAACATATCTAAATATCAGTAAATTACACACATAATTAAACACAGATTTGACTTCAATTACTCCTATTTTTTAAGATGAACTGTACTCAAGAGAAAGTAATATTCATAAATAGGAAAACAGGAAAAAATCGACCCCCCAATAAAAAGAGCAGGTTTTCTAATTTCAAGATCTTCCCCTTCAGAAACAATAATTTAGAAATGTTGAGCTATGCTGTGTCATTCAGTTTCTTTGTGACATTGTCTATCTAAAGAGCCTCATGCTTATAACACAGTCTAAGTGAACCATATAAGGAACAGTCTTCAACAAGTTGTGATGCTTTCTCTCTATAACCATCCTATACTTCAAAGGGTTACAGCATCATCTCAATTTACTAATATATGTCAAGATTATTATGGAAATAATAATTGAAAGTGAAAAGGAATATATTAGTCTTTTAGGAGCTATTTAGAAGCTGATTGAGTTGCCTTAAAATTGGGTTTAATTTGTGCAAGAATCGAAAAGGGTTGAATTAAGGATGTAAAGCATTTTGGAGAATATTGAACCTCTATTAACCAAACTTTCCTTACTCTTTTTGCACACAGTCATAGCATATTTCCAGTTTGCAATATGCTTTATTGTCAGTGTTTTCATGCAGACATGCACAGCTGTTTTGAAATAGAAGCTCCTATATTGGTCCTTGCATAGAGAAAGATATTAACTTTTTGAGGTCTCAGATTTCAAGACTTTTACTGTTCTGATCTGTACACTGATATCATCTGAATTGTCTCCACTTTCTGCTTTTCTGTATACATTTTCTGTATATAGTCATCTGTTTTGTCTGTCTTTTCAAGATTATGAAGCCATAATATTCCCTTAAGAAGAATTTTAAAGCCTGATTATGACAACATAATTAAAACTAAAGACTTCATTGGAAATGCAATGGGTTTGTTTTTAATGGGACTACTTACAGAGTAGAAACACTTCCTAGGTTGTGTTACATTGTTGGACTGAAATAGATGAAGCTATAGAGGAAGTAAAGGACAATTTCTTAATCAAGATAATCAAATTTTTGTTTGTTATTAAGGAAACCTGGCATCTGATGAATATTCTTACTCAGTCAAAGTCCTGGCAAAGGGAGGCTCAAAAAGGCTCAAATGGAGGCTTTGAAGTGCAGCACTATGCTATCCACATGTGTTAACTTATTTTTGAAATCCCTGATTTAGTTTTTATGCTGAAGTAAAAATTATCTGCACCATCTGGCAGGACAAAGATGATACTTGGACTGTAACTTCCATAATTTGTCATTGCAGCAAACAATTCAAGAAGTTGTATTAGAAGTGCACACAGTGTTCTCTTGCACAGTGGTGCAAGCTTTCCACTCTGTAATTACTTCACACTTTCTGGAATAAGTCTTAACCTTCCAGAGGATGTTTCCTCTTCCATAAATATTACTGACACAGCAGAAAACATCTGGGATTTTCTGTAAATATAAAACTCAGACAATTAACTCATGTACAACACACACGTCATCATATTCATTTGCCATTTTCATGGTGGTTTGTCCTTTCTACATTTTATTATTCATTTATGATAGCTATTATATGCCTTTCAGAGTCTATCTGGCTCTCCTGAGGAATATTTATGACTATTATAGGGCTCTTATGAGAAGACCCAAGGATAGTTATTGCAGAAACTCTGTGAAGTGCTACATTAGTGCAGAGATATGCTGGTAGTAAAATACCTGAACTTGTTTCAAAGTATCCCTTGATGGAAATTAAAAGATGGGCTTCTTCTGGTGAGGTTTTGTATCTCCTCTAACCTCATCACCTCAGAGAGCCGAGTAGTTCTGATTGGAAGTTTAGTATTCAGTAGTTGCAGCTGCTGCCTGGAAGTAAGAGACTTGGAAATGCTTCCAATGGAAAGAAACAAGAAAATACCCTGTTTTAAAAGCTATCTACTGCAGTAATAACACAGAAGAAATAAAAATGGAGAGACTGTAGGTGAAAATAGAAGGCCTAAAGGTGCAGCTTCTGACACTCAGGGACATCTCTGTTACCCTTTAGCCCTCTACCTCCTTCTATTTTAAAGAAAGAAGGGCAGTGTCTTGAAGTGAATCTGAATACTGCAGTACTGCACCACCTTCTGAGAGGGAATAAATCTGTAAGGAAGAGAAATAAATTGGGGAGGAGGGACAATGGCATAGTTTTCACTATCTGCTTTTTTTTTTTAATCAGTTTCTAACTTTATTCCTGTGTCAGTAACTCACCATGAAGCAAATTTCTGAATAATTTTTATTCGATCCATGTCCATTGAAATCTTTAGTATGTTTCTTTATCCCCTTCATATAAAGATCAAGAAGTCATTTCAGTTTTGAACAAGGAGATTTTCTGGTACGTTAGTGGTTTTGTAGGAGCAAATATGCTATACTGCCAGGGAAGTAATTTGAGGAACTTCTTGGGTGGTAAATGAAATAAGGTGATTTATCAGGATAGAAAAATTAAAGAAAGAAAAGGAGAAGATCAAAAAAGAGAGAAAACTAAAAGAAATATAAAAACAAAAACTTGATAATATATGGATACAATATAAATATAAACATTTTCAATTTGAGTGCAAAAATTTTCTTCACCTAATATAGAATATAAATTTGTGTGATGAGTTCATGTCCTGTGAATGCAAGAAATAGGCTCTATTATGCAGGCTCATTATCACAGCTATTTAATACACTTTTTTCTAGTGGAATCTCTGCTATAAGTTAGACTATATCCTTATCTTTTGAACTTAGTTTTTGCTCAATGACTGAAAATTTTTATTTATGTTGCCTGGGTTTTAAGTAGTTCATGGAAGAAAGCTGTGCATTGTCTTGGAATGCAGTTTAATGCCATTTTAGACCCCTCCAACATTTATCTTTGGCTATTTGAGGGAAGTTGAAACAACCTATTTGCAAAAGACTAATCTTACCCCAGGAAAATAGTCTCCACAGGTATCTTCGTTAATCAAAGGAGAGCAGAAGTTTCCACAAAGGAGATGTTTCATAACAAGAAGCTCTTAATCACCACTCAGTCCTCCTGCACTGAGGATTCCTAAGAACATTATCCTTCATAGGTAAAAAATCAGTCTTTCTGACTAGCCCTTCAAAGGATAATCATACTTCATTACAAAAAAGACCCTCTTAAAATATTTCTCGACATGGAATGCACTTTAGTGTTTTGAGCTGTACATTTCCGCGTCTCTCTCCTTAGTGCCGTATTTCCCTCTGCCCACTTTCCTCTACTCTCATTTACAGGTCATTGATTTTGTTCGAATCATTAGTAAAAGTTCTTTTTATACTAGGTTGAACATCACACCACAGGATCAAATTATTATTCCCACTTTCCTGTACTCTTGATCATAAGCTTCCTTGATTCTGATTCTTGGGCAAAATCCATCAGATTACTCGTATTTAACCAAAATCAAAGAAAAAAAACAAATCAAACCAAACCACTCCCTCCCCCCCCCAGAAAAAACAAACAAACAAACAAAAAACATACCAAACGTAATGACTTAGTAAATAACTTAAATGAAGTCAATATTATCAGTTTCCTCTAGCTGAGGATCTGGCCCTGAGTATTTGGTAAGTGTGAGATAAAGTGTAAATAAATTATATTGCACTATTGGAGTGTATGGCAATTGAGTTATTTTGTTTTCTGAATTCCCCTTCTTTTGCTCTTCTGGTTTACTTTAATTAACAAACAGCATGAAGCTTTTTAAACCTGTCCTTGATGTTCATTGAGGAACAGCAAATGCCAAACTTTAACCTACAATTCATCACAAATAGTGAGATACCTTATAGGAGGTAGCAGAAAATATAATCATTCACATTTAAATTAAGTGTTTCAAATAATGATTTAATTGAGAATTAATAAGGCAGTTATTACAGGTTAATTAAATGCCACTTGGTGATTAAAAACATATTATTTATTCAGATTAACCACTATTAGGCAGTAGTGTAGCCCCACACCCTGCTGTGACTTATTATTTTAAAAGACTCTGCCAATGTATTTCTCATTTTCAGCCTTGTTTTGTTTTTTACTTTGTTTCTGTTTATAACACCTTGAAAACAAGATGAGAAAATAACCCAAAATTCTTAGCATGAGATTTTTTGTCCCTAACATAGAATATTTGTGGGGATTTTTGGTATGAACATTTTTTAAAGTTTATTTATAGAAATTGTAAGGAAAAAAACACTAAAATATTTCAAGTGTTGTACATATACAAGCTAATATAAAAAAAGAGGAAATTTTAAAAAGAATGTATATAAAACAATAGAAATCGAGGAATTCAATTGTCAAATCTGTAAACTTCCAAATAAATCCTATGATTTACCTAATGAGCCATAGCCAGTTAATGTGAAATAATGCGTGAATATTTTCTTTTGGTGGTCAGCAGTGGGTGTTGGAAAAATCCACATATTCTTTTATAAAGCCTTTTTAACAGTGCATTGTTGCTTTAGTTGTGTTGTTCTGATCAGTTATTTAGAATTGCTTGTAGATGAAAGATTGCCATAATAGAGCAAACTTTTAATCTATATTAATACACAGTATAAGCACCATCTTTTCTGATTGTAAATCCAAAACAACTTTAAATCAAAGCAACTGTGCAAATCAGTTTTGCATGCACAGCAGGACAGTAGGGTTCACCCATCTCCGTTTGAACAAGAAACTGAAACCTGGCAGGTAGCCTGTTACAATCATTTCCTTTTGGAAAGATTGCACAACTACCTTGGGATGAGGGAAGTGACAATCATATATATATATGCACATACAGATTCTTTGCCACTTTTACTGATTCTCATCTTCCTCAATAAACAACCATTGCACAAAAAGATTTTATACTACAGAACCCAGGCATCAAGTTTCCTACTGCCTCTTCACAACCTCTCAGTATTGTTACAACACCCCTTTCTGCCTGAAGCAAGAGGTTTGCTTCTGTTTTTCTGTTTGGACAACCTTCTCAAACACATGATGTATTGTTATATGCAGACACAGAAACTGGACTTGATGATCCTTGTGGTTCCCTTTCAACTTAGGATGTTCTATGATTCTATGATAAGTGAGCTAGAGAAGTACCAGGCAGCTTCTCCCTTATAGTCATCTATCTTAAAAAACAATTTCTTTTATCCTGTTTTGACATAAAACACAGATTATTAGCCTAGCTTAAGTTAAAAAGATAATGAAGGCAGGAACTAATCAAAAGATTAATTTACCATGATTTATAGCAAAGTTCTTCGTAGAAACTGAGACAGAGAAAAAGCTTCTGTGAGCTGGTATAAAACTATTGCTTAAAGTCACATGTCGAAAGAATAAAACAGCTCCTTTTCACTGCTACAAACTGCATTGCCTTTTCACATCATCAAAGACAGTAGAATTGGTGTTCCATTGGCTGGAGAACATTTTGCACCAGTCTGCACAACTGTTATGACTTCTGAGAGGGCAAAGTCCCCTTCCAATCATCTTCTCTAAAGTTATAGATGGCTTGATGATAAGTATTTTGCTGGCACCAGTAGGTTTATAAACAGTCCTCTTAATAGCATAAGAGTTGAGTTTAAAGTTATTTTAGAGAAAAAAAATCTTCATGACATATCTCAGTCATTAAGGGAAAGACAAACTTACAACGGAAAGGGTCTTGATAAAGAAATCAATTACACTAGCTTCTGTTCCTTCAAATTCTCAGAGTCTTAAGCTGGAAGAGGAGACAGTTAACAAGTTTGTTTTTACTTCAGTTGGGTGTATAAGTGTTTTCTCCAGAGGTCAAGAAGGTGACTCTTTCCTAAGCAAAGCAGGCAATAGAGAAAACTATAAGCTACCATGCTGAACAAGACAGACAACCTTTTCTTGATGAAAAAGCCAGCAAGAATAGAGGAGAATGTAGTGTCACTTATTTTGCATTTCCTTCAGACTCCTCTAGCAGACAATTTCATCAGCTTCTCACATCTCTGAAGTGTTCATGAAAGTGATGTATGACTGTGAGGTGATGCAAATGATATGTGTCAATAGGTGTCAGGATCTTCATAATGTTTGAGTTAAACAGCTGAAGATATTTTAAAAATATGTAAATATTTAAGGTATGTCCATTTTGAGATATAAAAGACTGGATACTCTTACAGTGCCATTTGGTGTAGCTGTATGGGCCATATGGCTGTTGTGGATCTGATTCCCACATTCTTCTTTAATTTTCCAAGACTGACTGCAAATTATAAATTGCAATCAGCTTTCAGCATCTTGGTATACCTCAGTGCATGCTCTGCAAATCTCACCTTATCCTAAAACAACACAACAGACATTAAAATGAGGGAGCAATTAGCACACAGATCAATTGTAAAATGCATTGTCTTGGCATTATTAAAACGTCAGTGGATAAGGATTGGGGTGGAAATAAAGGACAAAAGTATTCAAATAACTCAAAATGCATTATCATATATTTTTCTCTCTACCATTTTGGATCCATAAAATTAATGTTTGAAATCAATGTTGTTTGAAGGTTCTGAGATGGCAGAAAGACAAATACAACTTTCAGTCTTAAAGAAAATAAATAGGATTTAGGATGCACAGGAGAAATGAATGACTGGGAATTTCTAACCACAATATATGGAGTAAATCAGGAACCTCTGGGCAGATCTGCTTAGCTTCCTTAAAAAATGAACAAAGTAGCAGAGTGTGGGAACGTAGTAGAAGAGGTATGGAAGAATTTTTCTTCAAGGAGGGGAAATGCAGGGGGAAAATAGTATTTTAGTACTCATGGAAATGCTACATGTAGGTAGGAAAAGACCTCCCATAGCATGTGTAGTTCCCTCATCTTAAAGTGATTTTGGCAGAGATTGCAGAAACTGCATGAGAAACTATGAATTTCCTAGAGGCAAAATTGTGAATGGTTTAGTCACAGTCTTTCATGGCATCCTATTTTTGTACATTAGGGGCACTCAAGGTGTTTTTGAAACGCAGTGGAAACTCACCAACAGGCTGCAGTGCTGGTGTGACTGCACTTGGAATGGAACATAAGCACAGCCACATGCTGTGACCCCATATGTCTTGTGTGTTAAAAAACCAAAGTAAAGAGGAAAGAATTAACTCCCAACCCTGCAAAGTAAAAGGTATTCTTTATTATTATTGTTGTAATTACTATTACTATATTCAACAATAAGAAATGCTATGAGAACTGCAGTAAAAATATTTTTAATTGGAAAAATAAATTGAAATTTCCATCTTCAACCAAAAAGAATTTTTTTTCAAATGATTCCTTCAAACTTTTTTATGTACTACAGTATTTTATTGAAAGAAATATTTACTGGAAGACCCATTTTTCATGGAGAATTTCACCATTCGAGACATTTCTGTCAGCTCTAGCAGAAGTAATTCTGTAAATATTTGTTTGACATTTTGTGTAATCAATTTTCATGTAGATTTTCGTCTAAGTTTTGAGTTATTTGATTATTCTTATTTGGAACTGATTAATTAGGGAGGCTTAGATTCTCCACTAAGAACACTAGAACAGAATATCAGTATTAAATCCCTAGTTCAGTGTTTTTCAAACTAAGGATTTTAAATTGTTCCTGTCTTCCCATTACCATTACAGTAGATTGATAAAGTGTCCAATAGACCTATCTATCGCACAGGGAGGATGCATAGTCAAACAAAAATGTCCAAAGAAGGTGTCAATTCAAATATTGATGTTCAAAACATTACTGTATTCCTACAAAATGGTCAGTTACCAGAAAAATACTTTGACCCAGAGCAACAGATACTTTGCATATGTAATCAAGAATACATTTTTTGTGTGAAGTAAGTCCTGTGACCTGACTGACATCTTCCAGTACAAATCTGTCCTCTCATTTTTCTACTGACGCAATTTTATTCTTGAACTAGATTGAATCTCACATCTGCAGCCTTGGCTGGTCTTCTGCTCTTTCAGACCTTTTTCTCCTGGCTCTAATTTTCTCTCTGCATACATTTTCTCACAACTCTCTGCACTTTCTTTTTGCCTTTGACTCACCCTTTTCTCTCTGTAATTTTCCTGCTTCTTTTCCATCAGAGAACTTCCTTAGCTGTTGTTCTTGAGTGCAGCAGCACATGGTGGTGACCCCCTCTCATCGTAACAACACTTCATCATGCTCATCTTCCTTGCAGTAATATTTCCATTGCCAGAACAACAGTTACAAAACCACCAACTTCTTGTTGTATATTTCAATTAACTCTCTTTCACAAAGAAAAAAAAATGACTGTACAATAGATGTTATGCTTCAGTGCTTTTAGATTAAACTTTTTTATCCTTTAATGCATTCTTCTTTAAAGATATCTTTTGATTTCTCCTCAGACTTACAATTCAAAATAAATTAAAATTCTAAATTTTTAGTCTTTGTTTAATTCTTTTGTTTTAAGCTAATAATAATGCTCAACTTATTAATTTTTAGTATATTTTAAAATAGTAACAAATAATAGTTAGGGTTTAAAAATGAAAGCTTACTTCTCTTTTCGTTTTGTCACAAAGGACGGAAACATGAACAGTCCTATGATGGATTTATGAGGGGAAGAAGGGAGGAAAAAAATGTTAGCTTTTATATTAGTTTTTGCTATTTCTTTTTTGTGCAAAGAAAAGAATAGCTTTGACAGTACAGCTCCTGCCACACTTTTGCTAATCTCAGTTGCCAGACTGAGGTGGACAGAAAGGGTCTGTGCTGTTGTACTATGGACTTCCGTAGCTCTAGTGCTATTTCGGAGTCCGGGAAATTAAATAAAATACAGCCTTCCCAGCTGTAAAGTTGTATGATCCAGGAGACTCCTGAACTTATGTGGGCAAAGACATAAGGTGCAGATCAGGGGATGCTGCATTAACGTGTGTCAGCCATTGAAAGAAAAACATTTGCTTCTATTGAGATCTTCATGTCAAAACTCAGTCTACAAATCTGCAAAAGGATTTTGCAGATTCTTTTGATTTAAGGTCCTGTTTATGGCTTTTTCTATATATGTTCAAGGCCAAGTTTGTTTTTCAGATTCATGGTAACTGTTTGTCATGACAAAATCCCTTCCTTTAGTCTCAGCAATTGCATCTCCTTTCTCAGCAAAATGAATCTCTGTATACCCAGAACACTACTGTTTTTATACATTGTCATGGTTTGAGATAGCCCCAAAATCCTAATTCCCTAGTCTAAGCCCCCTCCCACATCCCAACCTAATGTGAGATGGGTTTTCCAGACAAAACACGCCAGACTCAAAGTGGTGGAAAGGGAATATATTACAATGACTGTACAAATAAATATTATAACACATTATACTCACGATCACAACTATCTCTACCACGACATATAGTATTTACAATGATCAGATCTCTCCTCCCCTCCAAATAAAAGTCCAGGAGGGAAGAAAAGACAGATCCCTTCTAGTCTCTGAGCAGCGTCTCTACGGCAGCAGTCATCTGTCCTCTTATGCACGCAGCTGATAGCTGGATTTCTTTTTCAACATACACAAGGGGGTCTCCAAGCCCCTCGGCTCTCCTTCGGTCCAAGCGAAGGCCTCACCTGTGGACTGCCAGCAGGGACAAGACTCGCATCACCACAGGTATATCACGAAATGCAGGGGCATCTTCATGAAAGTCCCTTCCTCAGGGGTTTACCCCTGAGTCAGAACATCTTGGGGAGCATTCAGTTGCAAATCTTTGCCTCAAGAGTTCTACCAGAGCTCCTGTGCTCCGTCTCAGGCTACCAGGCTTGTCAGCAGCAGCGGGGGGGCCAAGGTCAACTCCCCCCGCATTCCATCTGGCCGTCCTGGTCCAGCTCTGGGACATCTTTTGAGCTTCTTAGCTCCTCTCTCTCTCTGGTGCTGCAGTCCAAAACTGCTCTCCATAATAGGAGTCCATCTGCCTCCTTTCTCGGAGGTCTCAAAGGAGTTTGGGGGGGCCTGGGTCAGTTCTTACCCCCAGAACTCTGTAGTACTCAGCTGCTGACTCTCTTTTCCTCAGCTCTCCTTCCAGGAGTCCTTTCTCTGGTGCTGCATGTCTTTGTTGCTCCATCTTATCTCTTCTGGCTCTCTGCCACCGTTTCTCTGGTCAGTGCCGGCTGCTGCTCTGCTCACTGTGAAGAAACTTCTCCCGGCATAACTACAGGCACCTAGCTCAGTTTTATGCTGTTCCAGGTCCCCGCAGGCCCCCACTGGGGGCTGGGGGCCAAAGCCCCCTGAGGGGCTCTGAGCCCCTTCCTCATGGCTCTACAACATGGCCACCTCTCTTACCAACCAAAAAACAACTCGTCTCTTCCGGTGAGCTTGTGGAATGTTTACATTTTGCAGGAGCGCCCATTGGGCAAGACTCCAAAACTTCCAGGGGTTTCCACCCCTTGGGGTCTACCACTTTTCTTAGCCTCTGGGGAAAAACAAAGTCCACACCACTACATACCTGAAAATAAAATCTTTCATGTCCTTCCCCTTATCTGTCACATAGTATATAAAATATTCTAAATTTGAGATTTTTTTCAATATTTCTACGTTACTTTTGTTCGAGCTTTTAAGTGGATAGCTTGAAATTTCTCTCTCATACTTGTATTTTTTTTCTTCTGATCTACAAAACTTAATCTTCATTCCTGCAGTTCTTCTTTCTAGTTCTTGTTCATGATACTCAAGATACAAACTTGACAATCATCAAACAACTCTAAACAGTGTTCGAGTTTGATGATTGTTATGGTTTTCCTGTATTTCCTTTACAACTGTTGCATTTTAGTGTATCTTGTCTTAGCCTTTGGCTTCAGACTTTCAGGGGAACAATTCTTCTATTCTAATAAAACAGTACATAGAAGCAAAAATTCCTCATAAGGTCTTGCAGTCTGTGAACTAAGAATGTTAGCAAAACACAGATTCAAGGAATAAATAAATCTAGCAAGCAAAAGATTCTCCAAGGTATCCACTCTTAATACTACTTTTTAATTAGTATTTCATAAAGCATATGACATACATTGTGTTGGGCTAAATACATCTGTATAACATTTTTGTCTTTAAGTGCCATCAAGTTCTTACTTAAGTTCCTTTCTAAGCAAGAATGAGGTTTTCCTCATGTCCAACCATTTTAACACTCTGGTTCAAATAACTGACCATTTGTCTTGTCCTAAACTTCCTTGATGTATGCATCTCACTTCTATTAGGTTCTCAAAAACTTTTATCCAAATTATCCTTAAAGGAATAGGGTACAAAATATTGTAACGTCTCCATATAAACAGGCATACTGTTGGCACATCATAACATTAATCACCACACTGGGTGTTTATAGCTCCTATCAGCAACAGAGTCAGGCAATACCCCTAAACAGCATAAATGTTCAAACAGAGAATCTATCTGCCTCCTAAATATTGTTAAGGAAAAGTAGATTGCAAAAATGCCTTGTTACCGTACAGCTATAGCATCCTGCACCAACTAGAAGACATTATCCTGTTTATGAGATGTCTGCCTATATTTTTTTCCTCTCCACTGTAGTATTTTTAACATTTTATATACATTTTTTTGTGTCACAGAGTCTTTTAAACCATCTTCTAGGTAAGGAAATTGCTAGAGACTTGTTTTTTTTTTTTTGGTTTTGTTCTATGCAGGTCTGACATATTTTATCTTGTTACAGTGATGCAGGATTAGCACATGGCTTAAATTCTGCTTCCAAGAATTCTGTATTAGAATCAATATGGAAGCTTCATCTTCATATTCCCTTACACAGAAGTGTAATTCAGAATGGTAGCTTTTAATCAGTACAGCCATTCAACATTATAGTCAGTTTATTTTCTAGTTAGACTTTATTTAAAAATAAAATTATGTATTCTATACCTATATGATGAAAAATATCTTCTGGCAAAATAGACATTAGTAAACTTACAGATAGGTGAGTCCTTAGTTTATATTTTTCCTTTCAACATTGCCTGACCCAGAAAAATATTCCTTAGTTAAGGAGGTCATGTTCATTTTGTGGTGCTTTTTTTCCCCTTTTTTTTTTCCAAGTACTTGTAATTACTGAAAGTTGGCCAATACACTCACTTAATCTTTTCAATGTGTTAACTGTTGCTTTATCTATCCTGGAAGATATAACGGAAGCTGATTTTGCACTACTTGAGTTTTGCAAATTGATGCTGCCAGGATCTGCTTTGCAAGTGATATTGAACTTTCACTGGATAAGATAACTTAGATCTTTGTTAATTTCATAGAATAATTAAGATTCCCTATAAGTGGAAACCTTGGACAGGTATACGGTGCTTAGAGGTACAAAAGCTGTTCAAGAATCATTATTATATCAATGCAGTACGCTGATATCATTGTAAAACAGAAATATGCCAGGTAAAAGAGCAGTTATAAAACAGTCTGAGCTGTTTCAGCAAGATGCATGCTGACCTCAGACTATAGCAAAAAATCTCCCATTACTTACATGACATTTTTTCTGTGCAAATGTTTCACTCTGTGACCTACTTTTTCTACTTTATTAATTCAAAAAAATACAATATAGCTTGTGATAAAGAGCCAGTGTTGATGAATATTACAAGTCCATTGCTTAGGTTACGAGGGAAATTTTCCCTTTGGTGAGAACAAGTTCTGAAAACACTTCATGTTTCCATTCAATGACTGCATTAATTTGCTTTGTTTCTAAGCACTAGATACACTCCACCTAAATCCAGGCTCAATTTATCTACCTTTACCTATCCTTTAACATCATGAAACTCATCTGTCCTATACAGGCTTACGACCTACCTAATTACTCTGACCATAGGGACATGTAGGTGCATAGATTTCTTAGGTGTCTCCTTCTTCCCCAGGGAGCTACTTGGGCAATGCCCATGTATGCTCACAAGTGGGAACAGGAACTTATCTCCTATCTACCAATCCACTGACAATCAAGATAATCAACTTCTTTCTCAGTCCCTAGAGCTGTCTGCAAAGTTGTTGGTCATGGCATATAGTCATGTTCTAATACAAGCTTTCTTTATATTGATAGAAGTAGTTGATGATATTTACTTCTTCTATAATACTTCAGTTTATGGAGGTGAAAGAGAACTGGAGTTCCAGCACACTTGCTGAGGGATTTGGATGATCAATTTATACTTAAACTTAAAAATAAGAGTAGACTAACCCCTTACTTCTTCTTTTTTTCAATTTCCACCAATTAAAAGGGATTAAAATTATTTTGTTTTCTAGGACCCTGCTTGAGCAAGACAATTGGACTAGATGACCTCCTGTGGACCCTTCCAATTTTACCCTTTCTGTGATTCATAGTTTATACATGTTTGTGCAGTTACAGTTTTTAATCATAGGACATAAAATTTAAGTAGAGGCATAATGCAAATATTACATTATGACAAAGGTGTATTGCTATTCCTTTTCTGTTTCAAATTCAAAGGAAACTCTTATAAGCATAATTATATTTATGAAACTTAAATGAGAGCAAAAGATAGATTACTGTGAAAATACAGAAAATACAGAAAAACTCTTTTTCCCATAAGTAGGCCATGTAGTAACTTGTTTTTTATGGTATACTTAGTTGTCATAAGCTGCCTTTAAACCAGGTTAGAGACAGTCTATATGCTCTTACTTTAGCCTACATAATCTTAGCACAGGCTTATGTGATATAGTGCATGCTATAAATCAATGCAAAACACTGTGGAGTAGATAAGTGTCTTTGTTATAGGAGTTCTTATTGTATTAATATGATTCCAAAATAGAGATTCAAAAGCGATAATATTCTCATTAAAACAGAAAGTCAAAATACGGTACTGATAGGACAATGATTTTGTGTGTATGTTTAAATGTGTGTATAGGGAAGACTAAGAAAAATAGGTGCATATAAATTTATCCATAAAATCATAGAGGCATTTTATATACTTTGAAACCTAATGACCTGGAACTAAGTCCTGAAATTTTGTTTCAATTAAGTTAAAGTATCCCTGAAGTTCAGTAGTCTTAACATTTAAACTTTTAACTTTTCAGTCAGAAAATTGGCAGACAACTAGTTTAGTTCTTTAGTCTGTAGGGAATTAAATACCAAAGTACAACCACACAACATATTGGATATACAATTTCAAGAACGAGAAATTGAATAAAGCCATATGAATTGCAAGTAGAAAAGTAAAATACATTTCTAATATCCCATAGTGAGTTTTATTTAGGCAGAAACATACTGAAAAGCAGCTTCCTCAAGCAAGCATCATGAAAACTTTCTAGCTGATGATATCAGCTAGAATTCTGGAATGCAAAGGGTTAAAGAACCCAAGAGATTTCATAATTTCTCATACATCAGTGAGAAAACCTTAGGGCTGCTGCTAGCTGATGAACCAAGATTTAATGTAATATGGTCAATTCATTTTGTACTGATTACAGTTCAAGCAGCTGCATCCTGCCCTATTGGTTATACTTCTCAGAAGGCTGCACTATTTTGGGTGAAAATAGACATAACATCAAAGAGTTTAAAATATATGCATTAGAACGGGGAAAAATAAGTACAAACTGGAAATGTTAAAAAGAAATAAAATGAAGATAATCCCTTGTCTAGCTGCTTACATAGAATTTTTTTCAAAGAATTTTAGAAACCAAATCTGCATTGAAAACAACATTGTAATTTTTTCAAAAATTATTATGTTTTTAGGTTTTATACATAAAACCTATTATACCAATAATGAATAATAAAACATAATTTTAGAAGTATTGTGGTCTAAGTCTGCTCCCAGTAGTCCAACAGTGAACTGTATTTTTTAGAAAACCTCTCCAGTGTTCATTAAAATTCTGCTGTCCTTTTCAGAGGAGGTTACTTTACTCATTTAGGGATGCGTCTTGTAAAAGCTAGCCATCTTGTGATGTTTTATCCAATGCATTATCTATTCAAAGGAATAGGAAAGGAAAACAGGGATTAATTCTCAGCAATGAAGATGTAAAGATGTGGAGTGGACCCTGAGGAACAGGTAGGATAGAATGCTTTTAAACGATTTAAGCTGGTTCTTATGATTGCATCCACGCAAATATCCCCAGTTGGTATCTATTTGACCTAGACTGATAACAGTACACATAACCATTCAGTTAGGGGTTCCCTTCTGTACAGGTACAGTGATACCTCCTATCAAAATAAAAAGTAGATTTTGTTAGAACAGTAAATAGTAGGGAAGCTTTGGAGTCATGAGCGATTTTCTGTTACAGAAGCAGGTATACGGGATAATAAATGAAGGACTGATTTTATATTCCTGATTCAAACAAATAATAAATTTTCTGTTGTGTACACTGAGATTATTCTTTCGAATGCAGCTCAAGATCAGAACATTTTCTAGTCTGCTCTTACTTTTTACAGGACTACAACTGTGCTGAATAAGGACAATCATTTAAGGAAAAAATCAGCAAATTTATTTTTTTGAGAATGCTCTGGAAAGGCCACCTCAGATGAATGTTGGTTAACTCTTAAATCTTTGGTCATTCTGAAAACACACCTTGAAAACTGTCAAGTGTATGTTTTTCAAATAAATTGAGAAAACTAATTTTCTCTATCAGCTGACTGGGCTCTGGGGGTTCTCTGCTTGCAGAAGTGCTCAATAAAGAAGGTAAACAAAAAATAACTTTTTATTTTATGTGATAACCTCTGTTATTTTGTGGTTGAGTCCAGGCTACATAGAGGGGATGACTGACTCTTACTTTTGAAGGCATTCACTAAATTTGACAACTTCTTTTGTATTGATATATATCAACGGCTCTCCGGTCAAGTCAGCTTGCTTCCACATGAGACCCTTTGCAGTATGTTGAAGTTTTTTTGAAGAAAATACTTTTCCTCCAATATGAATCTTAAAGTTTAATTAATTTATATCAAAGAACTAAGATCAAGTCAGCTATTTTAATTTATGCCAGCTGGGCCACATAACTTTCACTTCCTTTTCCAGTTGTGTCAATCTAACATGGTTGTCACTGTAAACAGATGGAGTATTATGGCAGCATTAAGCTCTTTGGGTAGAGGATTACGCAAAGAACTTACACCCTTTGTTCTACTTCTCCACTTGATAGTGTAATGATTTTGGTATGCTTAATTTACTATTTTTACATAGATAGTTTTCAATTAAGAGTTATAAAACAATCATTATAAAATTCCGTCTTCTGATGACAGGATATTTTTGTGGTATTGACTATGTGTAAATACATACACACATTTGTACAGTAAGCTGTGTCATAATAATATTTCGTATATATTTTCTTTAAGCTATTATAGGAACTCATATTTTCTTATTTCTCAAGAAATGTATATCGTTTCGTTTTCCACATTTTTTTCTACAACCCTAGTCAATGTTCTTGTGCAAGATGTCCTGGTACTTAATTCCTTTCCATTTTTGATTACCACTACATAAAATTGTTTATATATAAGTTATCACGCAGAAGAAACATCAAGACTGAAAATGAGAAGATTAAAGTTTTTCATTTGGCATAAATTTTAAGAAGTTAGAGATTTACAAATAATAATTTATACTAGTCTATCTTTTAACATGTGCTAATAAACAACTAATATTCTACCCTGTCACAGAATAACATAGACCTTAATTAAGGCAAAAGACTTAAAAATATGCTTAAATTTTATCATTTTGGGACTGAGGCAAACCATCCCACGGTATCCCTCCATTGATAACATCTGAATGGATCCAGCTTCAATATGGTCAGCACAACTGTTCAGCTGTAAGGTTACTGCCATGTCACATCTTAGCATACTGCCCAAGGACATGTTGATGGGTTGGTTACAGCCCCAGAACCTCACCTTCACCTCAGCAAATCTGTCTTGAAGTGTCACTGAGAGTTGTACATCAATATGTCCTGCTCTCCCTAATGACTGGTCTTCTGGCCAGATCTTTATAGTGATTTTATTAAAAAATCATGGTATGTTTTCTAATAAGTATTGAACTTTATGTGGCTGAAATTGTTTTGTTTTTTTTTTTCCTTTGTTAATTCCATAGAAATTATTTATATTATTCAAATTCTTGAGCAGGTGCTTTGGATGAAAGTAGCAAATAAAATTCTTGAGCCATTAGTCAGCTAAATGCACCATAGCAATACAAGTAAATGTAGAAATATACTGTGTAACTAACCACACATAAAATAATTTGGTTTGCATTTAGGAAACTATCGACCTGACAAAGTATTTTGGCTATACCTGCAGTGGACTGTTGATGACTTATTCATATTGCGAGCAGGCTTCCCTGAGCCCACTAGGAAGAGCTGTAATGCTCATTGCTATTCCATCCCAGAACAGGTAATGGCTGAAAAACAGTTAATAATTATTAAAGGCATGCATTTCAGGCTACTACAGTGAAAATCATCAGAAAAAAGCAAATATGTATCTATGCATTCAAAAGCTTAAACAAATTAATTGAATGCTCCTATACTGTTATATGTAATTCTGCTCTCTCCTTAATTCTAATGTGTTGGTGACCTAAATGAAGTAGAAGAGGAGTGGATAAAGAAAAGCTGGATGAGATACAAAATATATCCAGATAGATTTCACAGGATAAAGATAAAACTTCAAAGTGAGATGACAGAAATGAACAAGTATTCTAAATCACGAGTTCCGACAAAATTTTTTTGCCAAGAGAAACGAGTTTAAACTAGAAACAAGATCAAGATTTTAAAAGATATTTCAGAAATAAAAAATATGCTAAATGAGTATGCCTGTACCATCAACTCTAATTGGTCATGACTGTAGCCAATTTGGTAAAGTCAAAGTTTAGAATCAGAAATATAAAACCACATTTGGCAAAAACCCATGCTTAAGATGCATATCTGAAGCCACAGCTTTACCAAGTAGGGTCAATGAAGTTGTAGCAATGATGTGACATGGCATGACTAAACAACAAAATTAGCTGAACACCTTTTTACAGAAAAAAACTTAAGCAGAAATGCTGATTCACCAAAACCAAAATTTTGAGCAACTGAATTATATTCAGTAGTAACCTCTCTAGCTTCCTCACAGATAATACTCTCAGCTTTCAGGCAAAAATGATTCTCTCTAGCTGTAAGGCAATTTCACAATATGGACTTCAGACAGATACTTAAATGTTAGCTATTTTGAAAAACAGAGAATGAGTCATTTCTATGCAACGGAGGGGAAAAATCTTTATAAAATTCCCCTTACACTTTGATATAGTCTGGGATAAAAATAGTAAAAGAGAAAAAAATAATTCAGATTTAATTCTGACATTTCTAAAATGCAATACTTCAAATCAATGTTGTTAAAAATCTCAACATTTTCAACTTTTAAATATCACATTTTTAAACTTTTTTATGTTTCTAAATATTGGCTTAAAATTGCACCAGATAAATAGGTAAATAGGTAGAGGTCCAAAAAAATGCAAACCTAAATGTTGTGCTACAGATTAAACAAAATATTTCCATTTGACAAAACTGACATCAGTGATCTTTAGTGCCTATGTGAAAACTTGACAAAATCCTTTCTTTCAAGTCAAGTATTTTCATTAGTTTTTGCTTCCAGTTTTCATAATGAAAAAAGAAATTCAATATTGCTCAGTGTGTTAAATATACATGGCCAGATTTGTGGGGAGTAAGAGTGATGTTGCAGGAGTGGCTCCTGTGAGGAGAGGCCAGGGCTATCCCATGCCAGACACAGCCATTTCCAAATGTCCTCTTGAGGATGGGAGTAAATGAGCAACTTTATGGACATTTATCTGGTAGCTAAGGATATCTCATCACACTATTTAAGGGGGGAGGGAGGTAGGTAGGTCTATTTAAAGAGTTCATTACTCTTCAAGGAAGAAAAAGAGAAAACCTCCCAAAATATTACTCAGGGAAGAGAAAATATACTACAGTTTCGGTATATTATGTATCTAATGATTTTGGAGAATAAAGTTCAGATATTATGCCCAATGCATTCCCTTAGTGGGAAGCAAAGTAAAACTAGTTTGAATCCAAAGGACTCTGGGCTTTTTGTCACTTGTCTGAAGCAGTGTTTTAAAATATGTCTTCATACAACATGCCTGTACTCAGGACCGGTCTGTATACTATGCTCTGCTTTTAGTCAATGCAATTAGCAAAAAGAACTCATTTTCCCTTTGTTTTCCTGCAGTACACAAATCTGGGAGGTTCTTGACAGGTATCCTTCTTTTTTACTCCATAGAGAAAGTCTTAAAATCACGGGACGATAATGACAATGAAGAGGGCTCAATGCTCAACCAGTATAGTATCAACATCTTTGACTCTGAGCAAGAGAGATAGAAAGGCAATAATGAACTACATACCTTCTGACTTTCTGTCACAGTCCATTGATTAGAAAGTATGGACAAAAATTTTAATAATTATTTGATACATAAATAAATAACTTATGCCCTCTACTGTGAAAATGCAAGGTCTATCTTTTGAACTGACTCACATCTCTTCTTTGTGGTCCAGGTTCAGTGTTTGCACACAGTAACAGAGTATAAATTATGCAGGGATAATGATTCAAGAATTCAGGAAGGAGTTTAAAAAACTTACTGTCTGCAAGGCACACCTGTGCTTCTTTACTTATTAATATGCGTTTCTTTGTTTCTACATTTATATTTAGAACACTGTAAAGGGCAGGTTGGGAGAGCATAGTTTTTGAAGATACTACCAATAAAAGTTACAAAAATAAGTGAGAAAAGTTTTAAAATAAGTACAAAACAAAATCTTCAAACAAAGCAATGCAAACCCAGAATAGAAAGTGGAAGTTTCTACAGTTATACAGACTTTAGGCTCTGCTGAACAGCTGTGAGTCCAGCTTTGAGGGGAAAGTGTATTTGCAAAAGGGAATGATGAGATTTCTGCATCCAAAATATTTTAAACTTGACATACTTTTTTATGAATGTAACAAAGGTCTAGTAATCACTGTAATTTGTAAGGAGTGATTCCTGCTCCTTTACTGGACTGGTTAGCAACAAACTGGCAAGTAGTTTATAAATGTTACTGACATGGGTGGTTAGAGTTGTCTTGCTTTAGAGATTAGGACCTTCTGTTAGTTTTTTATAAGAGTTAAGTCTGTTCATAGTGAGTAATTACGGAAACAATTTTTTCATTTTGTACATTTGAGCATTCATTCTGCCCAGAAAACTGCAGAGTGTTGCAAGTACAAGGTAAACTGTGTTGAACACAACAGCCTGACTCTGCACTAATGAAATGGCTGGGCTACTGAATTACTCCTTGCCTAGGAACACTCTTTCGGGTACTGTAAAAATTATAAATTATAACCACAGCAGAAGCAATACGTATAAGGGTAAACTCTGAGTTATGTACCACATTTGACATGCTGAAGTTGGCACATTATCATGGCTTGCTAAACCCTCTTGAATCTCTGTTTACAGGTCTGCTTAGCTACTGGCCACATGAAGAAGTAAGGAAGCAGTAACCCGGGGAACATGAGTGCACAGGGTGCACAGAATGGTACTCAGGTCTTCATCTTGTCAATGCACATTCTCCTGAAAAGGCAAAGACCTACACATATCTCCTTGTGAAATTAAAGTAATTTCAGGAAAGTGTACAGTAATATCATTTATTTGGATTCCTTTATTCAAATACAGTTTAATACTAGACAGACAAGTATACTTTCCTCTGTTAAGAACCCTCAAATTTTGTTTGATAGAAACCCTAATTTCTCGGATTTTCCTCACCTTATTTAATTTTAAAGTTTCCATTAAAATATGTATGATATAAAATAGAAATATATATAGGTAGAAAAGTTCTAACACACTTTCATATCAGAAATGAGAAGATATGCTAAAAAACTTAAATGCTAGTTGCAGAACTACAGCCTACACATTCAAAACCTGTTGCCTAACACTGGAAGTCTCTAAGTTGTTTTAAAGTAGCTTAAGAACCTTAAATGTCTACTCAAAACTGCATAGATCTAGGGAGCACTAAACAGGTAAGGCTCTGGTTTATATCTCAGCTCTGTAAGAAAGTAAAAATTTTATGGTTTAGGAATGGTATTCTTCAATTTAGTACTCCCATGCACCTCCAGCTCCCCTCTCACCTCTCCCATGCAATGTGCTGCAGAGAGGAATTGAAGGCATAAAAGGCAAAGATCACAGGTTGAGACAAGAACAATTTACTGGAAACAGCAATGAGATAAGAAAACATACAATAACAGCAACAATATTAGTGACAGAAGGTACAAGAAAGAGGTGAATGATTCACACAGAAACCTCCCAACAATAGACAACATCGGACAGCTCCCTCCACCACACTTACTCAACCAGAGTAGAACCCCTTCTCCCTGGAAGAAAATTCCTTCTCCCCATCCCCAGCAATGACATAAAGTGATATAGAATAACCTCTGGGTCCTGACCGTACCTCCTCCTGGCTGCAACCAGGACAAAACCCAAGACACTTTCCTCTCTGAATTGCCTGTTTGAGACTGATTCATCTGACTTTTCACATCATCTTTGTTGGGTTGAACCTCCTGGAAACTATTAACGTAAAATGTTGCACTCACTTCTTTCCCCTCCAGTTTTTACATAGGAATTTTTCGGTTAAAGCATGCACCTGTGCCGCTGGAAGACCTTGTCTGAGTTTTCACACTGCTGTAGAGAGCTGAACCTATATCACCAGAGCCATCTGTTAACCAATAGGCTGTTTGGTATTCAAACCAGGTCTTAAGTTCATCCGTTTAACAAATGTTCTGCTTATATAAATTTTTTGCAATATTTATGGAGCACGTGTTGGATTTTCATTCTCTCTCATTCTAACTCTCTAATTACCACCAGCCTATGACTTAATTCAGCATTTCATACTGAAGAGGCACTACTACTTGTTCAGCATGTCTTAACATGTCAAGCTTATGGTCTTTATTAAGCATTCCAATATCTAGAAATCTGATCATAAAACACTCAAGATGAAATTTATGTGACCAAACATAGGCAGCTAGGCTATCTTTATTGTCAGAGATAAACAAATATATTTAGTGGAAGACTCCATTCTACCTTTAGGTGGCTATCTGTATTGGGTCAGAATTTCACCTTAAAACAATCTCCTTGAATTATAAAGAGTGTCTAGAGTGATAAGTTCAGCTGTAGGTGAATGGTTTGCAGATGTCTAAAGTCTGATGAGGTAATTTCAATCACTTTTAGTATCTATGTCTCTTTTTTTTTTTTTTCTGGAACTATTGTTAACACCTGTTTGGAAAGTTTTTTTCTTGAATAATTTGAGCAGCTATAAAAATTGGTCAAATAATTGGGTTTGGGAGCAGATTTTCCTTTATCGTGTGGATACAAGTTTCTTCATAAATTTTACCCATCAAACTTTTAAGCTTTTCTTTCCTTATCAAATTAATGTATTAGTGCCTGAAATATAAGCTTTCTCTCTCTTCTAGGTTTATGTGCCCCACTTTCAGTGCTGCAGGTGCTGTGGTTGTAGTGACAGAGTTAGTCTATGTGAAGAGAGGCCAGAACATGGCCCATGTCAGATACAACTAGTTTCAGACAGCTCAAATAAACTCACTGCAGGGCACAGATGGCCCATTCAGCCAACATGGTGACTCGTCAGAGAAAATGGATTTAGGGAAGAGCAAAATGCTTTACAGCAGTGTGAGAAGTGAGGAAAAACTTCTCACAAGAAGCATCCCTGCAGAAAGCAAGGTGAAAAAAGGAGGAGGAGGAGTTGCAGGCACCAGTGTAGAGATTCCTCTGTAATCATGGTGGATCAGGTTGTCCCTCCAGAGCTCATGGAGGACCACAAGGGGGTACATATCCACATTGCAGCCTATGGAGGACCCCGTGCCAGAACAGGTGGGCATGTTCTAAAGAAAACATCAGCCTGTGGAGAGGATCCCAGATTGGAGCAGATTTTCTTGCCAGAACTGCAGCCCATGGGGGACCCACGCTGGATCAGTCTGTTCCTGGTGCACCATACTCCCTGGAGAGAACACATGCTAGAACAGTTCTTGAAGAGCTGCAATCTGTGGGAAGGGCTTATGCTGGAGAAGTTTTTAAAGGACTCTATTCCATTAGAGTGCCCACATGCTGGAGTAGAGGAACAGTGTGAGGAGTAAGGAGAGGCAGAGGCGAAGTGTATTCCTCATCCTCCTGCCCTGTTCAGGTTAGAGAAAGGGATAGAGCAGTTGAGAATGAAGCAGTGAGGTTGAGCCTGGGAAGAAGGTAGTGGGGAGAAAGTTGTTTTATTTTTTGTCTTTGCTCCTTACTTAACTTTTAACAGTCAAAAAGTTTTGTTTCCCCAAGTTTGATCTGTTTTGTCTGTGAAGGTAGTGGGTAAGTGATCTTCCTATCTCAACCCCTGAGCATCTTCATCTTCTTTTGTCCTCATCCTGTTAAAGAGCAACTGAACAACTGTCTGTCAGCTGACAAAGTCAACTTATTGCATCTTTATACGGAAAGTGGTATCTTTCTGTGTTCTCCCCAGAAAAGTAATGAAATGGTTTGTTTTGGAAAGATGGAGTTCAGAGAGATGCATGGATATATCTGCACTGTCTGTTGAGTACCATTTGGAATATCTTTGCTGTTATAGACTTCCAGGTGTTTAGAAGGGAGGCGGATTGGACACAAGCTACT
This sequence comes from Lepidothrix coronata, assembly GCF_001604755.1. Lineage (NCBI taxonomy): Eukaryota > Metazoa > Chordata > Aves > Passeriformes > Pipridae > Lepidothrix > Lepidothrix coronata. Next base: position 761,401 of record NW_016690230.1, read on the forward strand.
GTCTAAAAGCAAGGTAGCCTTTACCAGAAAGATGTAGACCCAAACCATCACAGTATTCAGGGCAGAGAGGTACCTCTCTTTTTTTTCAGAGGAACATTAATTCCACTAACTGCAATACCATGACATTATCTTAAAGGCATGATTGGATTCTGTGGTTGTAAGCAACCCTCTAAATACGCATTGACAGTACTGATGAATATTTATAAGTATAGGTAGAAATAATAGTAAGTTAGGCACTAGAATCTGATACTATGCTTTTTTCTGAATGTGTGTTCAGTGCTACTTTCCCCCCTACTTTTTGATTTCCGAATTAAAAAAAAAGGCAGAAAAGAAATTGTAACTGAATGTGGTTTCCCTTCCTTACTTTTCTTCTCTGCTTACTAGAGAGCTGAGGTAAGTGGAAAATCCTACCTAAACATCTTTCCTTCTTCGCAAAGTAGAACTCCTAAAGATCTGATAAATTAGCTATTTAAATACAATTGATAGCAATGCACACTTAAGTATAAAACTTAATGACAACACAATTTTGAAAGAGGCTTGACTCAGTGTCAAAATACAGTCGATCTTTAGCTGGTGGAAATCGACAGCATTGTGTTGGATGTAGTGAAGCAATGCCAGTGTTCACCAGCTGAAGCTCAAGTTGTTTTTATTTACCTAAATATTTACTTTAATATGGTTCCTTTGTCACGCTCACTGGCATAATACTCATGCTTAATGTAGGCATTGCAGCGTAAAGGATGTGTTGTGCCATTCAATGAAATGTTTAAATGAACCACCTGCAGCCTATCGCTAGTTAGCAATGCAGGTGGAAGTGCAGAATCCCACAAGGAAAGTTGCCCTGCTTTTCCATCACCCAGCAAAACAGGTTCTGCTATGTAGGTTTGTGTGTTACCATTGCTGAGCAATGGCTTACATACTTACAGCACAATCTTTGCTTCTCGTATTTCAAAATGTCAAACTGATTTGAGGTTTCTTGGAGCTGATGAGAAGTGCAATATAAAACCAAATTCTATTCAGCTTGTGAAATTGTGGGTTATACTTGACAGTGTAGAAGAAAATATTTTCTTATGTCTTTGAACTAACTCCTGTGAGTAGTTTTTGTGCTGTTTCAAAGTAATTTAGCTCTAGGGAAGGAACAGAAACAATGATCATCTGTCCGGGATAAGAATTAATAGGACCAGTATTGATCAGCCACAGCTCTTTACATAGAGCTCTGGTCAGAGTCAAATGTAACATTTCTTCACATCTGCCTTTGATTTTTCTCTAGAGAATTTCATCTAAAGATATGCCAGTTGCAGGATGCTAGTTATCTAATTCTATCCATCACTATCAGAAAAAAATGAGAAAAAATAAAAAGAGCAACACAAAATCAGCTAGATAAATAAAACTATTGTGGGCAAAAGAAAAACATTTGTTTACATGTAAAAGTCCAAAGGGGAACATCTGGTACTCTCCATTTATAAGGAAACACATACTCTTTCCTTAATACCCTATCTAAGAAGAAAAAATCGACGTACAAATTCCAAAGCCATCGATGTATCATTATTGTCACAGGAAGTGTTTCCTATTNGTTACTGAACTAGGATTCACTTAGTTTTATTTTATTTTTTTAATTTTATTTTATGAATAAGCAGAAGTAGTTGTTACAAGGTATTCCACTTTCCTGGAAATTATATTGCATGAGCAGCATTGGAATTAATAGCCACTTAAAAATATATTCCCATTTCCCAGAAGTCAAATTGAGTTTTGATGATGTTTCACCGGAGGCAGAACCAGCTCCTGAATAAACCGTAAAGGAAAAGAATAAAATAAGTGGGATATATGGGGTTACAATGTCACTCTGTCTAGCCAAATATTTTGTTTCAAATCATGGGAAATAAACAGGGTTCATGGAAGGCAAAAAAAACAGGGTCTTTTATGGTAAAATTATTCAAAATTCTTCTCCCAGTATCTAGCAACCAGAAAGGCCTCAACTCATTATTTGAGCCAGAATTAATTTCATTGACATATTTAAAAGTGAAAACAAAAACAAAGTAGACTATGCAGAGGTCTGGAGCCGTTATTCATCTTTGATTTCAACTGAAGGCTCAAGCAACTGTAAAAAAAATGGCCTCATTTCAAATTTGCTTGAAGTTTCAAAGAGGAAGAACTGTTCTTCAGAATGGTTTTATCTGGAGTTACCAGCAGACCAAGACAAGGGCTATTGCCTGGTCTGGATAAGATACCATTGAAAAAGTTTTTTAGAGGAAAACTACACAGCAGATTTATTGTTTTGTTAGCACTATATTCAATTGTATGGGAAGATAAGGGAAAACAGGCTGAACTCAGCTCAAGCTGAAGAATTTAGATATAAAATATAGGTAGAAAGAATAAAAAATATCTTGTTCACCATTATACTTTGCTAGGAATCAAGACTGGTTCTCAAAACTGGTTCTCAAGAAAAAAATTAAGGGGTTGTCACATTAGTTTCAAGGGACTAACACAACAGCTGTGGCTTAACATTGCATGCTGTGCAGTGAAATGGGCCAACTGCATCTCACCTCGAGTCTAAATGTACATCGTCAATGATAATCCTGCCTGCTGCAGAGCTTAGGGAATCACACTGCTGCTAGAGATGTAAGATTTTTAGCCAGAATTCACAAACAGTTGAACAAAAGCTCCTGTGTATTCTTGAGAATCTCACTTTGGACATTCAGTGTGAACAATGCTGTCAGCCAAGAGAGATTTATCAATAAATACAAGTTTGTGAATGACCTCATATATGTAACTGGTTACAGTAAGTGGTGTCAGCAACACTATAAAGGCACATCCAAGATACACTTATTATTACCAGAAGGTCAATTAAGAAGAGATCATCAAGTAACTAAGAAAATATCAAACATCTGTTTTATTATTGAAAAAAAGTGTGATATTGGCATAATCGTAAGTAAGAGTGCTGGTATAGAAATAGGGTATTTTATATGAAATGCTGGCAAATATATGTCAATATGTCTGGAAAAATAAAGCAAGTAGATTCTACTTACCTGCTTTTATCCAGGATCATACTACTTGAAAGACATTAATAAGTTCGAGTTAGATACTGAGGTAGAGTGATCCAAAACTTCAAAGCATGTTAATACTAATTAATTCTGTTCAATTTCAGGTGTTCAGCTCAGACCAGAGTCCAGTCTCTGGATTTCCTCTAAACCAAAGGGTGTCAGACATTTCTAGTAGATATTTCCTTGTGGGAATGTAAGTAACATTAATATACAGGAGGCTTCCTGACTTCTTGCAGACACGAATTTATGTAGATCAGAGTAGGTAACAGCTGAGTGTTGGCCTTCAAGGTGTAAGCAATGCCTTTATGTTAGACTTAAGTTACTGGAAGAGGTAGATGAACACTCTAAAGGGTAAAACTCTGTGTGAAATGCTGTTCCCAGCCACCAGCAGATGACTAAACACGCAGGAAAACTGCACACTGCTGGTGAGGTCAAGGGAGAGGATATTGGTATGGGAATTACTCTTTTAGAAATTTTCTGATTATCAAAATCAAACAATTCTAGACAGAAAGAATTGTTTTCTTCCCTCCTCCCCCTTCTTCTGAGAAAGAGAGTGATTGTAATATCTTTAGCTCTATTATGGCTTGTTTCTGATTGAGAATTTTCTTAGCTGAATTCCAAATATCTAGTGAAATGCACCCAGCACTACTAATAACAGTCACCAAGGATACACACAGATTTAATGCTGTGTTTGTGGAGCTGGGAGTAATGGCTGTCATACTGAGCTAGTGGAATTACAGTACTTCATTAGCTCCTTTGGAACAGCAGTGATTTTAGAGCAGAAGGTATCTAAACTGTAAACACTTCCCAAATCTTTCCACCCCACCACCTTTTTTAGTGTTGTTGTTTATTTTCAGGTCCAGTGAGAATTCTTAAAGAGACAAAGGTAAAATAGACAATATTTACAATTAAATGAAAATTTGTGTAAAATACATAAGTGTAAAAAGAAAACATTCATAGGAACATAGGATCATTAAGGCTGAAAACACCTTTAAGGTCATTGAGTTAAACCATTAGCCTGGCACTGTCAGGTCTACCACTAAACCATGTCCCAAGCACCACATCTGCATGTTTTCTTATCTGCAAACCTCTTTGAAACAATGTATCTGTATATACTAGAGCATTTGATTGTTTCTATGTTTTATTGGTACTTAACACTTACTGTAGCACTAAGGAAGATCAGCTGAACTCTTTGCGTGGTAGTAGTAAGAAAAAGCAACAAAGGGAAAGGGCCACAACTTTATGAAGTACTGTCGCTTTCTTTCACACATTTCTTTTCCGTTGCTTGCAAAATCAGACTTGGGGATATTTGTTAGTTTTTGCTGTATTACTCATTTGGTGAAACCTGTGTGGCTACAGAGGGTCATTTTTTGGAATGCGCTAGTGCAGCATTGTGCAACTCAGATAGTCTTTATAACAGAACAGTTATCGGCCACCTGGACCTTTACAGGTAGTAAGTAGGAAAGCCCATAGCATGTTGTTTTACATAGCTTTTCATTTTTATTTGTAATATATTTCTTTTCAAAGGAGGCAGAAAAAGACAGAAGAAAATTAAAAATACCAGTCCTGATAATCACAGGGACTGTCTCTTTTACCTCCCATACTACCAGCACAAAAGTGGTTTTGATTTTTGTGTCTGGTGCAGTGAAACATCAGGACCAGGGACTCGTGATTTAAACTGCCCTAGCCTACCTGCAAGCTATCATTGTGGGTACAGGCAGAAGTAATCTTAACATAGATTGATAAAATGATAGAATGGTTCAGGTTGGAAGGGACCTTTAAAGATCATCTAGTTCCAACTCCCCTGCCATGGGCAGGGACATATTCCCCTAGACCAGGTTGCTCAAAGCTACATCCAGCCTGGCCTTGAACACTTCCAGGGATGGGGCACCCACAACTTCTCTGGGCAACCTGTTCCAGTGTCTCACCACCCTCACATCTAAGAACTTCCTCCTAATATCTAATCTAAACCTACTCTCTTTTAGTTTGAATATCCCCAAAAGACATTAAAAACTAGAGAGTATATCACTTTGCATTTACTGTCACAGTGGTACAACCTCTAAAGCACAGAGTAAGTGGGACTGAGCTCAGACAAGGAATTTGTGTTTGTGAGATTTCAGGATAACCAGTCATGGGCTTAAGCACAAATATTTTCAGTGCCCTGTTGTTCTCCCTGCCACTGGATGCTATCATCACTGTACTTTATTTACTGTACAGCAAAACTGGGAATCACAGGGATTAAAAACTATTGCTTTCAAGTCTTAATTTCCTGTCAGCCTGCTGGTATAACTGATCCAGAAGGTGCTTTTCATTAAGAACTACAGTAAGAAAATCTCTTAACACTGGATTTGAGTTTTCATGGTAAACATTACATTGGATAACCTCCATTATATGCCACCCATCAGGGAAAGTACATTGTGTCTTAGCAGATGTCTGGTGAAAAATATCACTTGTTTCTGTGGCAATCTTCTTGTGTTAGCCTTCTTGAGACTACAGAAGAGATTAGGATTTAGAACAAAACACTTTTTCAATCTACTTTGTAGACAGACTTCTGCAAAGGTCCTTCCAGACATTCCTTTATTCAACTGTCATTAGCTTTTAAGTAATTTTAAAAAGTAATGATGAGGATGTGTTTCTCCCCTGCCCTTCTTATACTGACTTTAAGCAAAGCTTGAAAAGCCTCGATTTGAATAAACAGATCAGGTTTTAAAATGCATAGCAAGAACAGACATTTCAATTGTGATCTTGAAGTTATTTGTACAAAAATTATAAAGATTATTAGAGAAACGTCTACCAATGGCTTCTTGAGGACATTTCTATCTAGGTCCCCATTTCTGCTGAAGTTAATTGAAAAAAGATTTCATGACTCTACTCCTATCTTTTCATTAGACGATACTAAATTTGGCATCCCTAGCTTGAGGGCCTTTCTCCATTATTTATAGATCTGGTAGCCTTGCAGAGACTGGATGGATGGACTTCCATAAGCATAACTCTTTCCTTCCCACTATCTCTTTTTCAAGATACATTGTAAAATTCCTTTCGTTGAAAAAGGACATTTAAATCTGGAGTGCCCACATGTCCATTGGCCTTGTTATCAGTGACATAAGGCTTATGTTTATTCCATATATAATAAAAAAAAAACAAAAAACAAAACAAACAAACACAAAAAAAAAAAAAAAAAAAAAAAAAAAAAAAAACAACCCCAAAAAAAACAGAATTAGAAGCCTAAATGGTCACACTTTACAGGTTGACAAGTAAAGCCAGTCTGGTTTTACATGACTGGTAAAAAACAGTTTATAGCATGAAGTTGCAGAAAATGAGGTCCTTCTTATTATCACAGATTTTTGTCTTCATTCTTAACCAGGGAAAATTGCCATGCTTCTTTTATTCTAGTGCATTTTTTCAAGGTTCTTATCTTTTGAACTTATCACCTACTATTTCTGAAGTATTGGTATGACAAAAAGAAATTTATTGATTTTAAATTTATTTCTTATTTTCTTGGACACACCTGATTGTGAGCTACCTCTCTCATTTAGTGAAGAAAAGCTTACAACTCTTCACAATGTATTATGAATAATTAAAATTTTACTAGTGCCTTTATTTATTATGAAAACAAAAATCTAAATGCTGGTGGTGCTCATATAAAACCACAAAATTATTTTTTTCCTCCTCTTTTATTTTTTTCCCAGTAATCCTCTTTAGGGGCTTAAAGAAATAAGATATTATCAAGGTCTTTGGTGGCTCTAGGACATTGATTGCCAAACCAAACCATTCTTCCAAATATCAGTAAACTAGGAGCAGCAGAATGCTGTGAGCTATTTTTTAGCCAAAAGGATTAGATTTGTCTCTTAGATGGGTCTGACATCTAATATAGATTTCCAATGGGTTGAGTTTCGCCAGTCATAGTTGTGACTTTGTGAGAAGACTTGCAGCTTTCTGAGGGTGGAGTATGTCCCCTGCTGGGGAATTGAAGCATGCACCTCAAGCTCTGGCACAGCAAATCTTCCCTATTACTCGTTTTTATGAAACCTTAAGCTGAGCTGTGGGCAAGTATCCATGTGGTCAAATCTTGTGGAACAATTGCTGTTACTGCTACATAACACAGTGGCTTCTGGATTAAAAAATGAGTCAGCTACGGTTATTTAGGGCTTGCAAAGAAGTAGTAGGAAAAAAAGGAAAAAAATGAGGCATTACATGCTAGGTAGTTATGTGACTCTAGCCTTTGTTCTGGAGACACACTGGGAGGAGATACTGTCTCGGACTCACACTGCGGTTTGTAGACAGAAGAACAGGAGAAGGACTGTAAAATAATTATGGGAAAGTAACAAGCTGCACTTGTAAATTAAATTAAATTTTTATTTATTTTGATATAAATACCAACACTATTTATGTAAACAATACAAACTGCATCTGTTATTTAGCTTTGTGTGAGATTTTCCATATCATTGAGGTTTAGAGAATATCACTTAGGGAGAAAAGCAATTTTAAGGTTATCATGAGAGTGACAAAGACATTAATCTGACAAGATATGCTCAAGAGACCCAAGATGCAATTCTAGAATTCTTTTTGGCTCTCTCACCCATAATTTCACAGAGCTCAGTGTAATTAACACACTTCATGGGATTTAAGTAGAATTTGTTTCTTCTCCATCAGAATGCAAATTTGAGAATGATATGGATCTGTACAGGAGACAGAAACAACTGTTCCCTAGGTAATAACTTGTGCACTGTTTCACACTAGGGGGAAAAAAAAAAGAAAAATGGGGAAAAAAAAAAAAGAAAAACGGAAAAAAAAGAAAAAGGTGATAGGTAAGCATTACTCAAGCTTTATTAAGAAGTTAACATGTTTTATAGCTGCTACAAATGCAGAAACCAGATATGTCATAAAATTAATGAAGATTAAATGGTGTATTGTCAGCATGAAAATTTTAGGCCTCGTTTTCTTAAAAGATACATGGAATAATGAAATCTGCAGTGTCTGTGTGTGTATAAACGGGTGTGCAATCAGCTAAAAAAATCAGTAGGTTAGAAGCTTCTGTAAATTCTTAACCAAGAGAAAAGCATTATAACAGAAGAGAGGGCAGTAATTATAGGTGCGCATGTGTCTGCATATGTTTAGAGTACAGAAATACATTCGAGCATTTAAATCAATAATCTTTTTTCTTCAGTAATAACTCACAACATACAATCAAAGAACAGATTAGAAGACTGGTTACTTCCCTGTCCTACATTCTGCCTCAGAAGACAAGATAAACAAAGTCTATAACATATAAGGACAGATTGGATGGTCTTGATTACCTGCGGTTTTGGTCAGAAAATTAAAAAAAAAAGATTTCATTTTACATGGAGATTTTAGTAAAGAAAGAGCAAATTATGCAAATAATTTATTAGCCACTGCTAGATTTCTCTAGAAAAAAAAAATCTCTGAGACAAGAAAGAGTATCTAGATTTTAGACTTTTTTACTTAATCATATTTGAGTACAAAGTGAATAAATGCACAAATGCATAATGCGTGCACAATGTATAAGTCGAATAAATGAAGTAGAGCATACAGTACACATTGGTTTATTAATGCTTCAGGTTTTCCTTGATGTCCTTCAGGCACATTACCAGCTGACTTAAGGATGATCAGATTTACCCTCATCTGCTCTTATTTTTTCCCCTACCGATGAAATAATAAATAAATAAATAAATCTGTACAGTGATGCTTTCCTCAATGCATTCGGCATTGGCAGGACTAATCTGAGAAAATTCTTAAGCTGTCAATATCACAGAATTGGATATAACTAATTTATCCAATATGTCTATTATTTTTACCCAACGAGACTGGAAACATTTTTGATTTTTTAGGATGACTTTGAGGCATTACTACTTTTTTATGTTTGTAGTTCAAAACAAATTAGGGAAATTAGGGAAAAACTGAACTACTAGGCTGGGTAAAACTGTATGTGAAATCAAATCGAAGTCCTATTATTACACAAATAAAAAAAAAGGCTGTAGATCTCAGAGTGTCATTGGTGCTTCTGATTTTTAAGCTCTACCAAATATTTATTTCTACAGAAAACTTGATATATCTCCTAGAAAGAATAAGAAATTAATTTTAACTGCTTAAAGAAAGATTTCTTGTTCATAGGCAGATGGAGGCACTTAGATGAGCAATGAAGCATCACCACTGACGTGAGCACAAATATAAACAGGAGAGGCAGACTAAAAGAGACTGAAGATATAGGTTTGTCCCAGTGGGAGAGATATGACACATGTACTGTAAACAAAAATACTCTGTTCTTGGTCAAGCCTGACTTTCATGCAATCAACTTAAAGGAAGCACTTTCTAGAGCCTCTTTATTGATACTCTATTTATGCCTGGGAAAGTTTTGTTCTTACAGCCTTTTCCTGGGCTCTCTGAATGTCTACCTCTAACCTTCTCCCTGCTCTGCCCTGAATCCTATTTAAAAGTGAAATTACAGTAATTAATTCATCACACATGCAGTTCAGTTTGTTGGCTACAGCTAGATTCGTGCAGCATGTTCCTAGTGCAATACTAAATGCCTCATCTCAGTGGATTTTCAGGCCAAGAATAGTCTTGTGCATCCATTTTGTGCATTAGTGGTTTGTTATATTGTGTGAAATCAGCTATTGCTAGGCATTGAATGTAGGTAATTCTGAGAAATATAATTTAATTGAGACACTTATAAGATGATATCTAGGATTTAAAGCCTAGTCCTATCTTTATAACCTTCCAAAACCTACTCCTGAAGCTCTTAGTGGGTCAATTTTCATTTGCAAATTTATATAGCTTTCTGACACCTGCTGCCCAATAACTGGTGCCATAAGCAATTCATTCTTAATTTATGTAACTAAACCAGTGACTTCTAGATCCTTAGCTTAATGTGCTGTTTTGTCAAAACAACCCTGTACTATCTTTTTTGAAGAGCCTAAGAAGTGACAATAATCATGTTAATATGAAAAAAAATGTTTTGCATCTAGGTATTCTGGTAGTTGGGGCAGTGAAACCTCCATGAAATATACGATTCAAGTGTTTTCAAATTTATGATGTGGTTTAAAATAGGCAACACATTATTTTCTCTATAAAAGATCTGTTCTAAGAAGCCCAGTTTGTCACTTCTTCTCTCAAATAAAATATAAATTTTTCTGAAGTTCTTATTCTGCAGCAAATTTATTTCTTTGGTAGACAGCTAATTTTATTCTTGCTTAAATACATGCATATTACATTTCTGAACCTGCTTGCTCTAGAATTAAAATTACACCACTACTAATTTTGAAATTTACAAATAAGAAGTTTTATCACAATGAAACTCAGATCCCCCAGAAATATGAACACATTTTGCGTATTAACACTAGAAGAAGTTAAGGCAATTTACATAGCTTTACTCTATGCTTCAAGTTAGTATCAGTGGTTGTAGAAATGAAGAACCAATTCCAGTATCACAAGCTCTTAGTCCCAGGTCAATAGCTCATTCTATAAGCTCATTCTATAAGCTCTAACACAATTTCTCAGTATAAATATGCTGCCAGGCCTGAACTTGCAGATTTCAGCTTCTTTATTTGGGTTCATGATCAGAAGTGATGTCTATGCTATCCAGGATCCAAATTACACACAATTCCTAGGTCAGTATTACTACCTCCAACTATGGCCAGAAATTAATAGGAAATTCATGGGACTAGAACTGGGGTTTTTTTTTGTCTGGTCCTCATAAGACAGTGTACTCTTAAATCACTTATCTACTGAACCCTCTGAGGCTTGTCTTCACATGAGTCCTAAAAATCCACTAGTGGGAATACTGCATGTTGTGAATGTTGCACAGTAGGATTTGTAGAGGCATTCTGGACTTCTACAACAGTGTTAGAGAATTGGTGGTTAGCTCTCATTGGTGGTTAACAAATATTTTGCACAACTCCAGCTAGATGACATCAGTAAGAGCTACTGATGTCATCTAGCTGGAGTTGTGCAGAATATTTGACAATGTCCTCTACAGCCTCCTTTTCTCTAAACTGGAGAGACGTGGATTTGATGGGTGGGCCACTTAGTGGATAAGAAATTGGCTGGATGGCTGCACTCAAAAGAGTTGAAATCAACTTGATGTAGAAGTGGAGACCAGTGATGTATAGCAATGGGTCAGTATTGGGACTGATGCTGTTTAACATCTTTGTCAGTGACATGGACAGTAGGATTTAGTTCACCCTCAGCAAGTTTACTGTGACTTTAAGCTGTGTGGTGAAGTTGACCTTCTGGAGGGAAGGTATGGCATCCAGAGGGACCTTGACAGGCTTGACAGGTGGGCCTGTGCAAATGTCATGAAGATCAAAGACACATGTAAGGCCCTGAACCTGGGTGGGGGCAATCCAGTGATATGACAACGGGGAACGGCTTTAAACTGAAGGATGGTAGGTTTAGAATGGACATTAGGAAGAAATTCTTTACTGTGAGGGTGGTGAGACACTGGCACAAGTTGTCCAGAGAAGTTGTGGGTGCCCCATTCCTGAAAGTGTTCAAGGCCAGGCTGGATGTAGCTTTGAGCAACCTGGTCTAGTGGAACATTTCCTGGCCCATAGCAGTGGGGCTGGATCTATATAATCTTTAAAATCCCTTCCAACCCCCACCATTCAATGAGTCTATGATTCATGATTGCTATAAGTCCAAGGGGTTTTCTGAACCTGATAAATATTTTAATATGCCTTGAGGTGCTTTGAAAGATTCCTTCTGGTATTTTATGTGCTGCAGTCTTCTAAATTTCATACAAAGCAGTCAGTTCCACAGACGTAAATGAAAATATGGTGTTCAGATAAGTATAAATCAATTAGAGATGACTGATAGTAAATGTCACAGGGTGACAAGGCAAATCCATTATGTGAAAAGACCAGGATTTTCCCATTCAGGAAAAAGTGGCATCCCACTGATGGAAGCTGCAGGTACTGCAGCAAAAAAAAAAAAAAAAAAAAGAGTTGCTCAGAACCTATTCACCATTTTGATGTTTGGGAATTGGGCACACATGATTCACAGGAAGGTTGGTATACAGTTTAGGTCCCTGGAATGTTCTAATGCCCCTTGAAGGGTTGAATTTCCCCTTGAATATACCTCCTGGAAGAATGAAAACACTTCTTCCAACACATAAAAACCAACTACAAGCCAAGTGAGCCCCACGCCTGAACTTCTCACTATCTTTTTCAGGGTTGTTTTCAGAGATTGAAAACTGCTTTGCATTTTCAGTCTGTGGAGACCAGCATGAACAGTTGTACTCTAAGAATTCACTGTAAGTCTTTCACTACTCATGAAATTCTCTCGGAAACAAATCATAAACTGCTAAAAAGAAATAATAGCATTCTATCACCAACTGATATCCCACAGCCCACCTTTGTACCTTGTTTCTGGGGACATTCTTCTCTAATAACCTGAGAACTTTTTTTGTCAGACAAGAATTCTTGGAAATGAGCTGGATCACAAAGTTTCAGGTTCTCCTCAATATATTTAATTTCAGAAAGAAAAAACAAATTCTTGGTCTTATACAAAAACATGATAAATTGCATCTAGTTGGATGTACTTATTTCTGTCTAGTAGACATTATTCACTGTGTTGTTAGAATTTACCTTCTAATTCTCCTTATGTTGCCTACAGCAAGTAAAGCTTTAAAGTAGGTTCCATCAGGCAAGAAAACAAAAGCCGAAAGCAATAATTGTTTCTAAAATCTTTTTGGTTTAATTCTAGCTAAAACCTGATTTTTTTCCTTGATCACTGGCCTAAGAAAAGCAGTAATTGGATTATTACTATATGGTATTTATAGGCATCATCAGTAAGCTTGCTTTTCCACAGTTATTCAATACCTACAGGGTAGAAGAATGGTTTATCTGAGTTGTGTGTGGTTTCATAACGACTACTGAATAATTCCTTATGTTCCTCATATACTTGTTCAGTTATGCTGTGAAACTCACAAAAAATTATTACATATATATTTGTATTTACATTTATACTTTTATTTGTGTTTATATTTGTATTACATTAACATTAAAATTTATGTTAGTTTTTATATCTGTGTTTTTATATATTTATATACTGTCTGAAGTCCAAATCAAAAGCTTTGTTGGAGAAAAGTTTATGTCTCAAATGAGAAACTTTGGTCAGGTCTCTAAATAGCTTAAACCAAGATAACACAATAAAGAATGATACTACTTCAGTATGATACTGATTTACACTGCCTGAGCAGCCTCTCCTTTTCTGTTGGCTACTTAAGGTAACAATAAAATGTTTAAAATTATATTTTAAAATTATATTAAAAAAGAGCAAGCACAGAGTTGCACAGCTTTGTGTGGCTTAGGGGAATTTCTAAACCAGAGCTTGTATTTCATCAGTGTTTAACAGCCCTTGGTAGGCTTCTATTTACTTGTCTAATACGCTTTTGAACTCACTTAGCTTTGGCATCCAATCTATCCTTTGACAGTGAGTTCCAATGCTTAGTCATATCTTAAATGAAAAAATATATTTTTTGTTGTTTTAAACCTATGACCTTAAAATTCATCTAATGTCTTTGATAACTATTTTATTATGTAAAAGAGTTTCTTGCTCTGTTTTTCTCCTCTGGTAGTTCTTTAATTTTTTTTATTTGGTTGTTTGATTTGGGTTGATTTGTCAGAGAACAAGAAACTGACATTTCATAGGTGTATCCAGAGTAGCTGCAAATATATTTGCTGGGTTAACAATGCCTGGTTTAGAGACTTTCACTGTTGTTAAACAGTGAGAATTTCTGTTTGTGTTTTTCCCATGTGCACAGCTTTGCATGTGTTGCCTCTGCCTGTTTATCACCCACTTACTTGTGCAAGGAACTTTTGTAACCTTTCACAAATAATGGGACTTTCATTGTTAAAACTTATCACTTTCACCTGCTTTTTTTCTGTCCTATATTTTTAATCCCCCATTCTTCTGGTATTAATAAATCCACAGGTGGAGGTTCCTTTTTTATAACCCACGACTGCTTAGTTTATTTAAGGGTCTTTTATAGAGGACCTTGCAAAAATTTTCGAAAATTCAGGCACAGTGTATTAACTAGATAAAGATCACCCTTGCCTGTATACTTATTTATTCTAAAACCTTTAAAAAGCCATGATCTTCTTTACAAAATTTATTTTTATTCCTCCCCTTTTTATTTTTTTATCTATATGTCTACAAATCCTATTCTACCAATCTACGTGTAAAGAATCAGACACACAACTTCTCAACACCCTGCATCTTTCCAACATCTCCCCTGTCAGGTTTCTGTAAGGATACTTAAAAAAAAAGACATAAAATTTGCTAACCTCCATTTTTCTCATACAGAAACTGACTAAAGCAATAGTATAAGATCTATGATCAAATTACAAGGTCATATTTGAGTTATTTAGAAACCCCTGAGTGTATACCATCTTGTCTTGGCAATTCGTTACTATTCATTTATCTATTTGGTCTAAAATCACTTCTATTGACACTTTAATTTAAGATAGTTTCTCCAGTACATCTTTTACAAAGAAAATAGACACTATGGGAACCCTCCTAAACTCCTCAGAGGTGAGTACCAATGTGAAAAACACATTTAATTTTTCTACCATGGTCTTATCTACTGCGAGTTCTCCTGTTACAGCTCCATCATCTATCAGCTCCGCAGACTCGCTGGCAGACATTCTGCTTCTGATGGGTTGGAAAAAAGGTTTATTATTAGTTTTCATGTTTTTCACAAGCTTGTCCTCTAAACTGTTTTTTTGGTCCTAGCTTGATTCTACATTAAAGTTTTCAGAGCTCATGATACTCAGATGTTCCTTACATGGCCATGAATTCCACTTTATGAAAAGTAAGTTTTGAATTAAAAGAGGTTTTTTTATTTTACTGCTTACGAATGGCATAATTTTGTTTACCACCATGTACTTCACAAAATTTTCATTTCACCTTTAGTACTTTTATCCTTTTAGATTCTTCTTTTAAGTTCTTGGGGTTTTTTTAGTATCACTCATTTTTATAGAGGTGTCCTTGTTTATACATGTGTGTATGTAATTTTTTTATTTATTTTTTAATTCTTATAGGTAAGAAGAAATTAAATGTACTTTCGTCAATATGACCCTTCAGTAGTAAAAATGTCAGTATACTCTTATGCTCTGCTTGGAATTATATAAAAAATAGCTGCTCCAAGAGATAATCATTGTAGTATCTAAAATTAGTTTTTATAACATGTCCCAAAATTGCTTTTTACTAATATTCATCGAAATAATCGAGTTCATTATTACTAGTTTTTCTGCCATTGTAATTTCTCTCATCTTGGCATGTCCCAATAAACATACCTATGCTATTCAAGTGATTAACAGCACAAGCTTCCTACAATATTCTTTCTATTTAGACATGAAATATTTAAATCAGAGGGAATGTTTCCTGTTGCTACAGTAAATTTTTGTATCTTGTTTTTCTGGCAGCAGATTTCCAGCCACTTTACCTCAAGCCTGTAGGTTTTGCGAGGGATTGTTGTGACCCAGCACTTGGCCTTATTGAACCTCATGCGATTGGCCTGGGTCCATTGTTCCAGCCTGTCCAGATCCTTCTGTCGATCCTTCCTACACTCCAGCAGATCAACACTGCTGCCCAACTTGATGTTATCCATACACTTGCCCACAGTGCACTCAACCCCCTCACCCAGATTATTGATAAAAATATTAAACTGGATTGGCCCCCATACTAAGCCCTGGGCAACAACACTTATGACTGGCTACCAGCTGTATGTAACATCATTCACCACCACTCTCTGGGCTTGCTCACCCAGCCAGTTTTTAATCTAGTGAAGAGTGCACCCATGAGCAGCCAGATTCTCCAGGAGAATGCTGTGGGAAATGGTGTCAAAGGCTTTATTAAAGTCCAGGTAGACAACATCTACAGCCTTTCCCTCATCCACTAAGTGGGTCACCTTGTCATAGAAAGAGATCAGGTTAGTCAAACAAGAAATCATGATTTCATATAGTTTCAAAAGATCCTCTTCTCATCTGTAAAAATCTCCTTTTTTTTTTTTTTTAAATTTACTTGTTAGGTGGCATTGGATTAAGTTAGGATAGCATAGGTTTAAGAAGAATGTTTTTTTAATTTGAAGGCAAAAAAAAATCCCATGTTGGGAGACAGATTTCTCACAGCAATTTTTCTTTGTGAGAAATGCATTTTTCATGCAGCCTCCAGTGAGAGTGGCCACAGTAGCAAAGACATTGCAGCTGCTAACACATATTTACATGTGTTTCTTTTTGCTTTGTGAATTTTAGAGTTTTTATGCAATCAGCATGTGTCTTCATACAATTTTCTTTAGTGGACATTTTTCTTTTTTTTTTTACTTTACAGACCTTGTTCTATACCAGTAATCAATAGTGGGTATACTTGAGAGATGAGTCTTTAATGAAATATGCATACACACAGAAAAAACGGCCATCCCTACATTAGTTGAATTGAGGGGAAAAAAATATTTTCACTTAAATTAATGCAACTACATTGATGTACACTAAAGAGACAATATTGTTACCTAGAGAAAAAACTGATAGAAAAGCCCAGAACTGCTTCACTCACATCTCACTTCTGCACATCTCCTCATTTACTGACTGTATAACAAAGACATTTCACTCCTAAGACTGTGAAAGTGTTTCAATGTGAATTATCATTAGAAAATAATACTGTCATCTTCCTCCTACTAAAACTGTATGACTGAGAACAGAGAGGAATCTTTCTGTACTCTTTTATGTAGCTGGTAAAAGATGGTGCTGAAAACCTATCGCTGTAGACCTAATTAATGACTAAAGTGAATAAAGCTGGGGAAGTAAACTGGAAATGTAGACTTACTGAACTGCATACATTAAATAGGGAAGCAATATGTCACACAAAATTATATTAGGAGGTGCCCTGCTAGTAACTTTATAGCTGAGTTTATTATAGGGCAATTTTAAAACAGGCAAATTCAGTCTTTCTCCAAAACTATATTTTTTTCTTTTTTCTTTTTTTTCATATCAACTAATCTAATTCTGGGCTAATTCTTCTGTATAAACAGTTCTGTCTAATACTTGTTTAGAATTTTAGTATTTTTGTCTAACAGAATTTCCTGTTAATACACCAACCTATTGTACGACATCTCCTCCAATGGCCAGTACTTTAATAAAATTTGATGGCGAGAAGCATCAGAAGTAATCTAGTGCAGCTTATAGGTTTATTTCAAAAATAGATTTTAGAATATGTCAGTGTAAATATTTATCATTTGTGAGCCCCCAGGACATCTTATGTAAATATAGTCTTTTTCTCATTCACCTGACAAAAGAACCCTATGATTCACGTAAAGACTGTCCCAGCCATGCTAGACGATATCAGTGAAAAGGAAGTAGCAGGAACAGCAAGGATTAAACAGTCATTGCTAATTTAACAACACTGTAAGGTAAAACATACACAAGTATTCTTCCCAAGAATGCCAAGGCAGTGGAAGGATTAAAAAAAGGTTGAGAACTTCTTTTGCTATGCGAGGGTGGGGGTAGGGGGTGGGAAGCATTGCAACTACCTTTGAGAGAGAGTTACCGTTTAGGCAGAAAACCTTCCTGTAGAAAACTGAGTCCCTAACTTTCCGTTACAAATTCTTTCAACATTGTATCTACCCCTAAAAACATTTATGACTAACTTACCAGAAATTTATATATACATGTAATTATTATCTACATATATAAATTTGCACTTCTTTGAATTTCAATTTTTGTTATTTTTTCATTCTTTCTTGTCCCTTTTTTCCTTATTTCTAACATACTATTTCCTTTACCCCATTATTCTATCCTTACAGCTTTCTACTCCTTTTTTTTCTTCTTTGATTCATTTTTCATTGCAAGGCCTGCTTCTCTGTCATTTAGTCTTCTCCCGTTCCTTTTTTCTAGCTCAGAATAACATTGTCACTTAATAACCTGTACCCAAGTACATATTCTCACATTTTTTCTCTCCTCTTTATCCATTAACACTGGTTCTAAAAGAAAAAGAATAGTTAAAAGCCCTTTGCAAAAGTTAAATTATCTACCCTCTCCTTGAGTGATTTGCAAAATGGAAAAAATTATGTCTTGTTTCTTTGTCTTTCTCATAAAATGTTTGCAAAGATCTACACTGTCTGTAAGAAGAGATTATAAGCTTTAAACTCAACTTAGATGTTTCAGGTAGCTGAAGATGAGTGACCATTATCTGGCCCTACACATTCCAACATTTGCACAGCAGCACAATTGTCCACAAATCACCTGTTAATTCAGAAATTCTGTACTCAACATCAGTGAAGCTCTAATTCTCCATCCTGTAAGAGAAGGACGATGATATTACTTCCTTAACCTAGCATGACTGTTCAGACATCTGCTGCTTAGGTGGCAAATCATACTACCTTTTTTCCAGTATCTGTTCAGGAAATAAACCTTCTGAAATCACTACTGCTCCTCAGGGGGTAATTGCCGTCTGATGATTAAAATTCTTATATACCTCTGTTGCCCTTTGGATGTGTATGGAACTGCCAAAAACATACTGGGCTTGGCCTTCCATAGACTTAGTCTTACTTGTTTTGTGCTTCTTTGCACTATATCTATAGGTGAAGTATTTTCCTACAAAACCCTTCCAGACCATGAAGTCTGTGACACTGATAATATTGCATGTACATAATAGAAGGAAAAAAATAACATGGTTCTATACTATGTAACTAAACTTATATAACTGATGAGCTGGAGAAGGACTAACTTTTTTGCAATTGATAAACTTATATAATTGAAGCAACTGATTAATTTATATAATTGAAGATTTGTATATTCCATTTTGTCTAATATTTATTATAATATTTCCCTGTGGATCTAGCCCATTAGTTTTTATGTTTTCTTTATCAATCAATAAGAATAAAAGTCCGTGTCATTCTAATACTTCTTTATATATTTCTAGATTTTAGTCGGTTTCCCCTCTGACCTTTTCCATTTTTGACTTTTTTTTTTTTTTTTAAGTGGAAACCAAAACTGAATGCAATACTGTCTAAATCTTGATCAGTATCAAGCAGTTAATTATCAAATTACTTTCTTCTTATACAAACAGTACTACTTTGCAATTTCCATAGCTTTGTAATGTTATCATTCACATTTAGTTAAACATGGGCCAGGCCTTCCTTTGTGTTGGCAATGCTGGCCAAATACATAATATTTACTTTTTACTATGATTTTTCTTACTTACATAGACCAATTAAAAATTGACATAACTAAAGGTTAAAACGGACCATTTCATTCCTGGCAGCATCAACTATATATTAAAAAGTCATTAGGTCAGAAAAACAAGTGCATCTGTACTGTGCATTCTACACCAGGAGAGTCTCAGAAGGGTAGGAATCATTATGAAAGGAAGTTGACCCCAATCTGGTTACATTCCAGGATCTACTTCACAAAAACAAAACAAAACAAAAAAGCCCTATGAGTTTCTGATTCAACCCAAATTTTGCATGAAATATTCTTCTGTGGGAAAGTGAACCATTTTGACTGACCCAGCCCAGGCAAAATCATCTTTCCTTCTTATCACATTGCTGACAATTCAAAGACTGGGCAAAGCTTTTGCAGGGATTTCTGTTGGTTTGTTTTAAAGCTTTGTGACATTATTTATAAGTATCCAAGAAAATGAAACTTATTTTTTGACTTCTGTTTTGGGTTTTTTTGATGGTTTTTGTTGTTCGTTGTTTTTTTTTTAGCATGTCTTTTACTTTGTTTTCTAAACACACAGTGCATTAAGCAGAATTGGACTCATGACCCATAGCAGATCTCTGCAGGTCACACTTGATACTTTTGACACTGAACTATTAATAATTGCTCTGTGGACTGTTTTTTTTTTCCTTTTATTTTCCTTACTTTTTTTTTTTCTATTCAGCATTGTACTTATTTAGCAGTGATTGCATTGAATCAACATTTCTCTAGTTTCCTTATGAGAATGTCATGTGGAACTGCATCAAATTCCTTATTAAAATCAAGACACAGTATGTCCACAACATTTCCTTTATACACTAAACTTGTTATCCTATTTGTGAAAGAAATAATGTTAGTTCAGCATGATTTGTTTTTTATGAGTCCATGTTGCCTACTATTTACAAGTTATTTTCCTCCAAGTGCTTACAAATTACCTACTTTATTAATTGTTCTAGCAATTTATCAGGTATTGAGAATTTACTTATCAGTCAGTAAAGTTTTATCAAATAGCATGAAGGTAACTGCCCATCTTGAACATATTGTAAATATGGATTTATAAAAATGCTTTGTTGCCTAATTTTTTATCTAGATTAAGAAGATTTTCTTTATTTTCAAAGTTGGAGATGATTTTAGACTAAAAAGATATTTTTTTACCAATATGTAACAATGTAATAAAATAATATCTGTCACAGAAAACAACATTAAATTAAATATTATTGTAATACTTTGACCATACCCCACACCATCTGTATGAGAACCTGTCTACATGTCAGCTACTACCTTGTTGACCTACCCTTTTGCTGGAGTATTCTGTGACACCTGAGTTATCACCCATGGAAATTGCTATCGGACATCAAGAGTATTCATTAGGGAAATCATTGATGTTTAAGGCTATCTCTATAGTAGATACTAACTTTGACCTGACATGAATTGTGCCCTAGAATGCTCAACACCGATTATTAAGAAACCCAGCCTACCTTGTCATATATGAATGTTTACCTCTGTTCTTCTGAATTTCTAGTTGCTCTACTCAAAAGCTGAGTGAACTTTGGCATGGGAAGATTTCTCCTGTGCAACTCAGGCATGAGACAGAGAGTTAACATTACAGCTGTGCTTTTCTCCATCATTGATTTGAGAACATTGGGAACCCAGATGTGTAATGGATGCACCCCTTGTTGGTAATCAGATGGAATGCTGTAGTTTCTATCAGTAATCAAAAATTCATTATTAAAGGGAATTGGGATTATTTCCTTAATTCCACTGTTATCAACTTCTTGATGAGATCTTTAGGTCCTGATTTAAGTAACGTTTAATTAGCACGGTTGCAGAGAGGTAAAACTTTTCTGAAGCAAAGTAAATTAAATTGCATCTGTTCAAGCTACCACCAGTTTCGTCTTTGTATAGATTTTCTCAGTATAATTAGTCAAAGCTGGTTTTGACCGTCAGAATGATAAGTATTTCTGTGCTACCAGTAAAATAGAATGAGTGATGTTTTCACCCCTCCCAGTAGATATTTAGCAAGACAAACATAAATCTTGCTCTATCTTTATCCAAATACTCTCTTGTGAAAACTACTGAAAAATAGGGAAGTGTTCAAAACAGAGATCTTCAATCTGTTGGCCTGCAAAGGCTTTACGAAGAAATACAAAAAGAGAAGTATGTGCCCAGTAGAAAGAAAAGGCATTGATTTAGTGTAGTAAAAAGAGCCTCCACATTTTGGAAGCAAGGCTTGACAAGGTGAAGAAAAGTCCAGGGCCTAAGGATGAAATATTCACAAAAAAAGCATATTTGTTTCCATTTTTTCAGGCAAAACCAAGACACTTTTCTTTTATTTTTTATTTTCTTTTTACCTCTGCCCCAGAACAAGTAGAGAAGTGCAATTGTAAGAAACATTTCTGTTAGATTTCAAGGCAGCTAACCCCAGCTAATATGACCAGGCTGTCATATTCCTCATATAGTGAGATAAATATTCTTCATTGGGTGATGTCCTTACTAAGAAATTTTAGTAATATATTGTATGATCTAGTATACATAAAATACATAGAAATATTTGGAAAAGTGCCTATAATACTTTGTTGAGCAAGCGGAAAGCAAAGGTGCATACTTAACAAAAGTGTGAACCCCTTTTCCTGGAAAACATGAGAACACACTAATCTTTATCTTCTAAGCAGCAAATTTTCTGACAAAATTACTTTCTCACTGGTGTGATCACAAAGTCAAGATGAGGAATCTCAGATCGCAATTAGCCCAGAGGATTGAACGGCAAAATAAAAACAAAGAAAAAAAAGACATAAGTTTTCTGTATTTTCTCAGGTGAATTAAAATGCATGGTAGTCTTTTATTTTCAAGTTACAGCTCACAATGGCAATAATATTTTAATCTCTGGCCTATGCAGTCCTGTTCTGTCCTCTGCTATAGTTTTAATTTATAATTGTTGTAAAAAGTTTTAGGATCTTTGGGTCTATTGTGTATGTATACATATGTACCCATGGACATACTACTCATCTTCCACTGGTCAGATTATGTAACTAATACGTCTGTTCTAGAACAGGCAGCAGTCATGAGTATTGAGGCCATGTTGCTGAGAACACAGCTGCAGGGTACGTGGGCAGGGCACGTCTCAAGGATGAAGGACTATCGCCTCCCTAAGATCTTGCTTTATGGTGAACTTGCCACGGGTTGCCGCAAGAGAGGAGCCCCGAAGAGGAGATACAAGGACTCTCTGAAACAACATCTCAGCCTTGGCCACATTGATCTCCATCGTTGGTCTGCTCTGGCCTCCAATCAGGAGGCCTGGAGACACACTATACATAACGCTACTGCTTCCTTTGAGAATGCATGTAGGATCACCATTGAAGAGAAAAGACAATGCAGAAAGAATCGTGTCTTGTCAATACCATCCAGTGAGTCTTTCTGCTGTGCCTTTTGCAACCAGAGTTTATCTCGTATTGACCTTTTTAGCCACCAGCGTGTTTGTAGCAAATGTCCCAAATCTTCGTTCACGAAGCCTAGCCATGAGACATGAGATGAGACTACTCATCTAGATTTATTTTCAATATCCAGATAAAAAGACATGAGAACTAACCAGCAAAATTAATGAAAGGACAATTGACATTCTTATAAAGTCTTATAATTTATACTACTTATTCCTACTTATTCTTATAATAAGTATCTCTCTTCCCCTTATCAATAATAAAAATACAGTATTATGAATTTAAATTGAGTGGTAAACTATCAAGGTTATTATACTCCTTTCAGATTATTTTTCAAGTAAAAAAAAAATCCTATAAATTATTTTTTTCCATTGCTATAAAGAAGGTTTAAGCAGGAGACTTATGTTCTTGTTTTAGCAGACGGTTTCAGCTTGCTCTAACTTTTGCAGCTTACACAGAATGGGTTCCATCAACTTCTCCCATAACTCTGGGACAACTATGTCCCTATTCTGTTGAGGAATGATTTTTGGTTTTCTTTTTTATTTGTAATTTTTAGTATTTGAGGACCATTCAGGATTGTTAGATCATTCAGCATGAAAAGATAGCAAAATACGAGCAGTAAAAACTAGGGTTTGGATGCTAACCTAGCATGAAAATTTCACCCCGGAATTTTTCATGCTAAGAGGTGAAAGTAAACTCTTCCCAGGTTTGTCTTCAACCTTGTTTTACTTTCTCCCTTTTGATTTGTTCCCAAGGGCAAAAGAATGGGAGGAAAAGGTCATGACAGCTCTGTGTATATTTCAAATCTATCTGCTTCTGACATGCATTAAAGACCAGACAAGAATACAGACGCAAAGGCATCATAAAGCTATTTTCACTTTCCTTTAGTTCCTTTACCAAGACAAGATCCATCCAAGAGCTGAGCTTGGCTTGAGGAATAGTTTTTTCTCTTTTATTTTTACTTCTCTATCCAGCTTGTATTTGTTAGATTTCCTGTCCTTCCACTGGTAAGGTTTGATAGTGTCAGTTACTTATCAAGACAAAACAACTTCTAATCTGTTTCTGAGGGATCTGATTCTTCGTATTTATACATCACAGATGGTAACTTTCATTGCCACAGAGCATGAAATACTACCAAGTGAAAATTAAGTTACTGGCAGAGCGCATCTATGACGATTAACATTGCAGCTCTCCAAAGATGAAATGAATAAAAGTTTGGTAAGACTGCTTCCTCAAAAAAAGAGAGAGAAATTGTTATAGCAAGAAACAAATTAAAGAAGAATAAATAAATGTGAAAAAATGAAGAAGAATATTAATCTAATATGCAGGAACTAAGGATTATTTAAATTTTATCTAGACTCAGTAAAGTTTCACTCCTTATTGGCTACTTGGGATCTACCATCAGCTGTGATCTTTTTTCAGTCTGATGAGTAGTCTCATATCCTCAGCCAATTTACAACTTCTCATGTTGATAGATATCTAGATACTTAAAGTCAGCAATGCATAAAATTTGCCTATAGATGTCAATGCATCACAAATCCTTTAATGCACACATTTCTCTCTAAACATTTTGAGGCTATAAAAAAGCAGATGTATTAGCATACCTCTTAGCAGAGAAAAAAATTACTGGTATGAAGAGTTGTTTGCTGCTGGGTATGAAAGAAACAAACCACAATCTTGCTTTGGCTCTAGAAACAATGCAATACTCTGCAATGGAGAGAAGAGTGCATGCATTTTATTCAGATGAAAATTTCATTGGTTTCCACGTCTTTTAATGATTGTGCAGCAAACTTTATAAGCTTGAAGTACTGTTATGTCAATCTCTAAAATGAGAAGTTTAATTTGACAAAATACAGATGACAAAATACCGTGGGATCATCTCCAGAAGCTTTTTTAGTCAATGCAGAGAACTGGAATGTTTTCATCCACCAACAGAATCACAGAATAGCCCAAGCTGGAAGGCACCTTGTAAGATCATCTTTCATCTTGAATCAGGTGCCTAATGTAAGTCAGATGAATTACACTTTAAAGAGGCCTCTTGTTCTCCACTGCAGTACTGGATACCAATATAACTGGTATCTACACCCTCTGAGACCAAGATAGCTTTAATACTACCAAAAAAAGATTTTAACTGAAGAAGTTCATAGTCTATTTCTATTACCATGAATATCCATAATTAATGCCTCTTCCAACTAAACTGAAAAGTCAATTTGTTATTTTTCAAGGTTTTTAATGTTTATAAAAAAACTTGTTTAAGGCAACAGTGGGTAGCTGTGCTGGAAGTTCTTCTCAAAAAGCAGGAAGTCCCCATGGCAATTTTTGAAGCATTAAAACTTCATTTTCCCCATAAAAAGCCTATTTAAGTATTTTTTAATGTTATAATAAGTTTTCCCAATAGAAAATGAAGCTTTTAAGCCTTACTAAAACATTAATTGGGGCTTTTTACTCTATGAAGTCCAAAATATAGATGAAGAAGTTTGATTCTCCATGGCCTTCCATGTTAAACCTTACTTACACTTCCAATAGAGTACCTTTACACTTTTCAGATAGTGCAATTATGTTCCATGTGTTCTTTGAGGTAACTTCTCACTGCCAAAAAGAAAAAAAAAATGGTTTTATATGTATCTCAGACCCAAGATTTCTGCTGTAATCACCTCCTATTGCAAAAGTCAGTATAAAATATTACCAAGGACAAATGTAGAATTTCATAGGGCTTTTGAATTTCTTTTAGAAACTACAAGGTACAGACTAGAAAACAATGAGGTCCTAAGACAATAATTTTAATCTACCTCTAGTCTCATCAGAAATACTCTTTCCTTGCATAAGTGTAACTGAGATTCACATATTTTAATAGCAACTAGAAAAGCACCAGATCTGTGAAGATGTTTGCTGCTGAAGATGCACAGACAGCCTTCTACTTATGCCAGATTAGCTAAAGAATTGTGTCAGGAATACGAAAAAGATTGTTTCATTTGTAATCCCATTCTCACTACTGTCCTAATTAAATCTGTATAGGAGGTAGTCATGTTTTCAAGTGTATGTATCAGGTTTCTACTTTTGGTTCGTTATCTACAGTGATCCCAAAGATGATTCTAAGGGAACTAATATAAACATCCAGAAAGATCAATTCTGAATATCCTCTCCAGAAAATAAAATATATTTCTAAAATGATTATGTCACCCGGGATTCACAAAAGTTTCAAAACTCCTGACATATAATCATGTTCAGCAGGGCTATGACCAGTGGCGCTGCTGTGCGTATACTTTATTTTGTGTGCTCTTTCCTGAATCCACGTCCTAATCAGTCACAATGTCTAATACTGGTACATCCTCATGCTCTATTTTGACATTTGCCCTCTGTGGCTATTAATAAAGTAAAATTAAGTACCGAAGTAATGCTATATAGCACATTATATCATTAGAAAATATGTCTCCAGCTGCAGCGCCCCAAAGGGTCCTCATAGTGCAATACTGAGACTGCAAAGAATGTACAGTACCTGGCTTAGGAACTCAAGTGTCCACAGTGGTACTGTATGTCACCAGTAACAAGTGTGATTTGATTCACAAACCTAACACAGTGTTGTAGAAAATTTGAGCTTGTTGGATGTGGATGCCCTGTTTGTTCTGAATTATTTATGCAACTAGGACTACTATAACCAGTTAGGTTTTTAGGTAGAAGTCAGAAGAGTTAAACATAGTGTCTAGTTAAATCATAATTTGTTTGGTGCAACATCTAGGTTTTGAAACACTTAGTAACAGACTAATATTGCCCTCAAAATTAAATTTATTACATCACACAACCAGACTGAAAAGCTAGCAACATGAAAGGGGAAAAGAAAACCAACAAGACTGTTACCTGCCACTAGGTCAAGTAGCACTCTTTTTGAACACTTCCCATCTAAACAATTCCTCTTTCTGACCCAGAGATGTGAAGCTCCTTATGAAGATTGAGAAAAGTCAGTGGGAGTATGCAACTGATCAGTAAAATAAAAGGGGCTTTTTGTTGCTTTTCATATTAGAAAGCTATGCAAATTCTTAGACCCCATTTCTCTCACTGTGACTGAGAATTCACAGTGACTTTGGAAAGCATAACTTTATCTCAGCTCCTTTTCTTTTAAGAACAGATAAATTATTTTTTTCATATCTGTTGTTTTCCAGTGGGATAAGGCTTTATTATGGAAAGTTTTGAGATTAACTTTTTTCCATGAGACTGGTGATGAATATACATATCTGTATGCCTAACAGCTAACTCTGCAAGGATGCATTTGATTCTTCACTCCTTTACATCAAAGTGTATGAATAAGACTTGTTGAAATAAAAAGCATTGTGCCAACATAACACTGATACGGTAGAGAATCATAATTTCTTGGACCTTAATGGATAGACACTTACTCTACTAAGGAACTGTAAAATGTTGGAATTATGATTTGTGAGCTTTTTCTACCTAGTTTTGTACTGGTGCAAATGGTAAAAGGGAGTGAAGGGCAAAGTAGAATGAGGACATGGTCTACTGAGCAGCTGTGTTTATCCTTTTGTCGCTGACCTAAACCAGGAAAGAATTCGCAGTTTTTTTCAGGGATCTTTCTTGTTTGGAATAAAACCATGAAGGAGCATCTAAATACTCTTCTATTTTTAAGTCCATTTAAAATATCATTGCACTGAATTAATCTTTCTGATCCAGATCTCCAAGTCTTTCCTCTAACCAATCTTTCTTTTTGTTGGAACTTATCTTGACTTGTCTCTCACACCTGCCACCACACCAATCTCAAATCACTCCAGCTTCAGAAGACCTCTTTCCATGAAGTTTAAGAGTTAAATGAGTTAAAGATATCTTTCAAGATCTGGAAATCATTTTTTTTTTCTGCAGCACTGTAGAGTATTAGCTAAGTAAGGCAACAATCACTGTGATAATATTTTTAAGATATTTTTTATGATGTTACATCAGAGTTCTAGCTCTAGGTCTAGATGAGTAATCAAATTACCTCACTGCAATGACCTGCTCATTCTGTCACAGCCTTTGCCACTTGCCATGGTTGTTACTAAGAAAGTCACATTTCAAATCTCTGTTAAAATTCCTCAGTTCAGGGATCACTTCTATTAATTTTTTTTATGATGCTTTCCAGAGGAAAAATCAGGGATTATTCCAAAGGAAAAGCTGTAGCAACACAAGTATATTTGTATATAATCTGTTGATAGAATTACTGTGAGCCCTCAAATTCATTGTAGGATAGATAAATGAATATTCACTAAGGGTGGTTTCCTCACACTTCACTTTGACATTTTCTGGCCTGAAAAATAGGCATCTCACCCAGATGGGATGACTCAGTGTGTCATGATTTAGAGACAATTTGTCTTTTCATATAAATACCCAAAGGAATAAAAATGGACTAGCTGGATAAGATGTTTGGACTTGAGGAAGAAAGCCTTCCCCCATCCCCCAGTTTCTATGAAAGAGGAAGAAATTATGATATTCCTTTGAAAAAGTTTACCCTTTATATTTAATATTATTCAGTTTTAAAAAACTTATTGTGTAAATGGGATAGTAAAGTAAGGGACCAGTGTAAAAATTATATGATGATGACAAGACATGAAAAGTAAGAACACTGTAAAGTACTCTGTATCAGGTATGTGCAGCCAGTGTACTGGTATATATTACCAACTACAGCAAGGCTAGTGGTGGTATTGTCATCAGTTATTACTATAGTCTTAGGTATCTAATCAGTTATATAGAAGTGAGAATATATTTATAACTGTTTCCCTATATATGGGTAAATGACAACCTAGTGTATTTGTTCAGGAAATATAAAAAGAAATGTGTTTGAATACTGAGCTCTAGTTCTCAAAATAGCATTACTAAGACAGTTGATTAGTGACTTCACTGTAGATGTAGCATGGAACTTAAAAAAAAACCCCAAAAAACCAGCAACCCACACAAAGATTCCCCTTTGTCAAGTAAGACAGGAACTGTAACAAGTGGAATACAACATGTAGGGACTTCTACAAAACCTCTTAGACACCTTACTGAATCATGACTTCAAAATCGGCTATGGAAAAAGCACTGATTCAGTTTATGTGAAAGCATAGGTTGCATTCTAGGTTCTTTCAGTCCCCCACTTTAGAGAGAGAGGAATTGGAGTACCTCTTCCCTGTACCCAATAGTTTAAAGAATGCATTGCAGCAAGCAGGAATGCCACAGTTCAGCAATCATCAATTGCAGAGAAATATACAATAGTAAATCACTGAAGGGGGAGAGAAATGAAGAACACAGTAATAGTGACCTCTTTATTAGAAAACATCGACAGAAGTACTAAGATTTAAAGAGAGTTGCTGCTCTTATATTGTGTTCAGTACATTAAAAAGTCATTGCGCAGCAAGAAAACTATGACATAGTTGCCATCGTGGAAACATGATGGAGGCAGTCCTGAAGGGCAAAGCACCCTCAGTTGAGGTTTAAGATGACACCAAGTTGGGCAGGAGTGTTGACCTTCTGGAGCATAGGAAGGATCTACATAGGGATCTGAACAGGCTGGATCAACGTACTGAGGCCAATTGCATGAGGTTCAACAAGGTCAAGTGCCAGGTCCTGTACTTGGGTCACAACAACCCCAACGTAGTGCTACAGGCTAGGGCCAGAGTGACTGGAAAGCAGTTCAGTGGGAAAGGATCTGAGGGTGCCAATCGACAGTCAGCTAAACATGAGCCAGCAGTGTGACCAGGTGGCCAAGAAGGGCAATGGCATCCTGGACTGTCATAGAAACAGTGTGGCCAGCAAGACCAGGGCAGTGATTGTCCCCCTGTACTCAGCAGTGGTGAGGCCAAACCTCCAGTCCTGTCCAGTTCTGAGCCCCTCACTACAAGGACAATGAGGTGCTGGAGTTAGTTCATAGAAGGGCAATGAGACTGGTGAAGGATTTGGAGCACAAGTCTTATGAGGAGTTGCTGAGGGAGCTGTGGTTGTTTAGCCTGGAGAAAAGGAGGCTCAGGGGAGACCTTATCATCTCTACAGGTACCTGAAAGATGGTTGTAGCAGGGTGAGGATTGGTCTCTTCTCCCAAATAAGAAGCACTAGGACAAGAGGATATGGTCTCAAATTGTACCAGAGGAGTTTTAGATTGGATATTAGGAACAATTTCTTTACTGTAAGGGTTGTTAAGTATTGGAACAGGCTGCCCAGGGAAATGGTTGAATCACTGTTCCTGAAAGTATTTAAAAAATGCGTAGATGAGGCACTTAGGTAAATGGTTTAGGCGTTGACTTGGCAATATTAAGTTTATGGTTGGACTTGATCTTAAAGGTTGGTTCCAACCTAAATGATTCTATGTTGCTATGATTTACTTTTTAAACAAGAAATACATTGACTTCCTGTATTTTAGGAAAACTTAGTTGATAATGCAGAACAACATATCTCTATTCCAGTGGTTTCTAAGACATAATCACTTATGATAACTTAGTTTAGTTATCTAAGAATAGATAATTTTTTTTCCCACAAAAGAACAGAGGACCAAAAGTGTATGAAGGAAGAGCCTCATTTAAAAATCAGAGTTGCATTTAAAGTAGGGCAGCAATTCAATAACATAATTGAGCTATTTTATAGTTTAAGATCAGTTTTTTATTCCAGATCAATTCCTTCAAGAATCTGTAGGCACAGCAGCCAAAATTTGTTTTCAGATACCCACCTGCTTTTCTCACTGAATTAAGTGTGAAAAATACTGTGCATTTTTGAGGGCTGTAACGAACCAAATAAATTAATCTTTACAATTTCTTTTTTGTAATGAGTCAACATGGACTGAAAATTTTATACAGGCCTATGAATAAATATTACTGAAGTCTTTCAGGTTACCTGTTGTTAGTTTTGAAAAGTCTTCAGAACTATTCCTAAATCTAATGAAAAGGTGCTAATGAAAAGAGATGTAGTAATGGCCAGTAAAAGATCAGGGAAATTACCTTAGGACCAAAGTATCTCTAATTGCTACACTTATTTTTGCAGCACGATAAAAATAAATCTTATGCATTTGTGTACTCATGTCATTCATTTTCCTTTTAGTCCTCCTTTTGTCTGCTTTACTGAAGTACTCTGAAATGAAATATTATGGGAAGAACCTTCAAGTTACGTTACAATCTTCCTTTGTTCAAATAAGTAATAGAAACTACAGGATATGTGTTTTTTTTCCAATAAAGAAACCTTTTAGCTATCAATACAAGGAAAACTGTTATTTAGAACCAGACAAGATATTTAACAAAACAAAGATAATTATAGGATTTCATTCAGTCTGATTAAAATATATATATAAAAAAAGAATAGGTGTCTTTTACTTCTACCTGTATTTAAGCTTCTGTATTTTTGCATATTGCTGAATCCTCCTTATCTTTTTTCATTTATCATCATTGATATGGGAATTTCAAATTTGGAGGTTCTTTTCTTCCCTTCCCTTTGCTCTGCTTGTTGCTAACGGTACACAAAATTCCTTATGAACCACATCCTTTACTCCTTTTCTCAAGGTAAGACAATTTTAAGATATGACATTGTACTGAAATACAAGATATTCTGCTGTAACATTGTATGATTAGTTGATGGTTGGTTTATTTGGTGGTTTAATACGTTTCTGATCACCTCTGTAAGTGGTTTTACTATATCTCAGCTTGTTGACTTCTGCTCATCATTCATGCTTTTTTCTATTAAGTGTGGCATGATATTTTGTATGTTGACTGCTATGGATTTGATGCAATAATATTTCTTCTTTTTTACCTGTTACATACATTTCCTTATATTGCCCTCTCAAAGGTTTTCTTGTGCATCATTAATGTTTATTCATCTTCCTCCAACCTAATAAGGTTGCTCAACACCACAGCTGGGGTTATAATAAAATTGAATCCAAAATTTATTTACAATAAAACTGATTATTTCTCTGAAAGTATAGCTGCAAATATTGTTGTTGAATGGTGGGAAATGTTCTGTAGTTAAGTGGTTTAAATCCACTGAAGTCATACTGCACCTGCCCTTGTCCCTGGAAGTTTCTCAGTCCTGAAATGTACTTCTGTTTTTCAGATTATTTTCTTCAAAGGTTTATATGCAAATATTGCCTTTCTTTTTTTTCTATCTGCTTGCCTACTCTTAATAAGTTCAAGAAAATCTAGTAGAGGATAAGATATTCTCAAAAGGTAATATTTTCCTTATAAATACCTTAAAGATGCATTTTCAGAAGAGAGTAGAGCTATCCACTGAGGGACAGGCTACACCAGTAATTTTATACCAAAATCGTTTGATCTATCCAATTCACACATTTGCATCAGCACAGAAGGAAGCTAGGAAAACTGCTTTAGACACTGCTCCTGAAACATTTGCATACAACATAGAATGAGGAAAGAATGGTACTCTGAAATGTGAGGAATATAAGAAAATCATAGTACCATTGACTGCAGGGACACAGAGTAGGAAAGCAGAAACTAAACAAATAGTGATGGCTATGCAGGAATGGGTGGGATTCCATCTATTACACAGAGAATGGATGGGGCACATAGGACTGAAAAACAGACATAGTCAAGTCAGTGTCACACTGAATTAATATCATTGGTCAATGTGTTGACCTTGTAGTACTTGAATGCAGAGTAGCTTTATTATTCACTGTTCAAAAGGAAAATTACCTGTATTATTTTTTACATTTTTAATTTTTTTCTTAATTCAGTGTAAACTTTGAACCAAATTTTTTACTTTCTTATGTTTACTACTTTTTGACCCTGAATTTCATGTTATCACTCTTTGTGTTTGTCTTCATTAGTGGTCTTATGTTGTTCTTTTTACCTTCTTGGTTTGGATGCCCTTGCTATCTCTATGCTTTATTCAATATTAGATTGTTCTGAGAAACAGATATCTCTTGTTACAGTGGCATCATATGTCCCACCACTAATTTTTTCTTCAGAATACAGCTAAATTCTAGAATTCTAAATCAGAAATGTGAGTATCTAATTCTGATTTGCTTCATCATTTGAATTAAAGAAAAACCCAAACAAACAAACAAACAAACAAACAAACCCCAAAAAACACACCAAACCAAAAGCCCAAAAAACAAATCCAAAACAACAACTGAATTTCAAAGTGAGAAAAAAATCTTTCCATGCCTTCATCTTCTGTTTGAATATTTCAGAGCTTTAGTCCCACTCAGTTCTTCTTGTCCTTATCTCTTCCGATTGACAGTTCTCTGAAGAGATTGAATTCTATTATTCATTGTTTGCAGGCATAGGTATGGTTTCTTGTCTGGAAAGTTAACAGTTTTATTGGTATGGGTCCCTTGGTCCAGTTATTTTCACTGTTTTTTTTACATATTGTGTGTCAGAAAGGACCTCACCAGTTTGACTACTGTCACCGGGTTTCATCTACCAACTGCTGTGCAGCAAAATGAAAAGCATCCATGCTTGTAAAAATAAATGTTTGGGTTTTAAGAGATGTTGTGCATAGTATTCTGCTATGATCATCTAGCCAATTCCATGAGCCATTTTAGAGTTCCCATGAGCTGGAGACTTGGATAATTAAGTGTCAACGTACAAAGAGTTCAAGCCAAGAGCCTTTATGAAATATAATTACCCTAATAAATTGATACAGACATTCCACTGTCCATGATCAAGATCTGATTCTTGCAGCCTTTTCCAAAAATTATCCTTTGTGCTTGCTGAGAAATAAATTTATAAATGCATCTAGAGAAAAAAAATTTCTTATCACTTTCTTTTCACATTCTTTTGACTGTTTTTTTCTTTTGTTTCTATTATAAGTGAAGATTTTATTTTTTTTGTCTTTCAGTGTCTTCCATTTTCTTTCCACACCCTAAGCTTCAGATCAGAAATTTTTAAGCAAATCTGACTGGAACACGCACATCGTCTGTGGATGACCCTGTGTCAGAATGTGTTCCAGTTCCTATATGCTGAAGTATAAACAGAAAAAGCCCCACATCAGCAGAAATAGGGAAACTAAAAAAATATTTCAGGAAAATGGCTGTGTGTTCTTGAACTGAAAAAACAATGTCACTCTTTCATTCATACAACTGATATATGCATTGTATGGATGAATTTGAATTCTCGTTGCTCAACTGTGCTTTATAGTTCAGAAACCTCTTTGAAAAAAAAGGAACCAAAAAACAAAAGAAAGCCAACTTAAAACATCAAACTGAAAAGAAGCATCTTCTTTTTCTTTTTGAACAAGTCAAGGTTATAAGTATTGTGTTTGTGGAGACAAACAGCATATTTTCCCTTCAGTAAAGGAGGTTAAGGGATGTGAACTTCTGAAAAAAAAAATAAAAATTACAGTTACTTAGAAAATCACAGACTTTCATTGCCAAAAGATCTTTTTTTATTTTATGCAGTAAACACAGAATAGTTTTCAAAATTACCTGTTTTCAAATCTCCATATTTCTGCTCCAAACTGATGAAAGAATTCTAAAAAGTAAGTTGTTTTAAATTTCAACTGTAGTGTGAGCAGTTTCATCTTTTCTATTCTGCAGTAAGAAAATAGGACAATTACCTTTCTTTACCTTGTAATTCTTTACCATATTTAAATACCATTGTATTAACTCACCTTTGAAGAGGTTAGCTGTAAAATGAAAAACAAAATTAACATATGAGAAGAAACATACAAGTAATACTTATTTTTTGTCTCTCCTTGAAGATTCATGATAAAAGTTTTCCAAGTATTAGTGGCACATCAGCCATGATGAAAGCTAGAACATTTTTCACCTGAAAAATCCAAGTAGCCACACAAAGAATGGATTTATCCCCCAGATTAAATGAGGCAATCTGGTTGATGATGGTTTTCCTTAGAGGTCTAAGCATGTTCTATGAAAAAATAAACATTGTAACGCAGTATATTTAAAAAATAAAAAAAATCAGTAGAAGCGTTTAACCATGAAGATGTTTCTACATTTTATTCCAGAATTACCAAAGAAAATATCAGTAATTTAGTGTCAGGGAACAAAATAGTTCAAAAAATAACTATCAAAAAAACCCCAAACCAAACAACCAATGAGCAATAGTAAATAACTAAATAGAAGGGCTTATCTCCTGTTCTTTAAAACTAAATTGGGTGTGGCCTTTTCCAGGATGTCACTGAAGTTACTAAGATTCCTACTGACTTCATGGGGATAGAATGAAATCCTTTCTCAGTTCACGTATATGCTCCAGAAAGATGCAAGTTCACAGGATCAAAAACTAGAAATTCACTTTCATACTCCTATATCAACTGTAGAGCTAACCAAAAAAATTCTTATCTCATTATGACTTGTGGCATTCTAGTTAGTATGAGTGGTCTAAAATGATTACTTGCCTGACTCTTCTCTTTGGAAGGGAAATGTCTTTTTTGATTTTATATCTACTGGTTTAAGCCCTACACGTATAAAAGTGGTTACCCTGTAGCACTGTTGTAAAACTCCAGCCCTGAAAGCTGCCAGCTCATGGGCTTGGCTAGGAATTTTATTTTAATATATAGATATAGGGTTCTTTAATAACTCCAGATAGCATCAGGACAATAAGCCACGAGCTTGTTCCCAAGGAATTTCTTCATTAATTTAGGGGAGAAAATAAGGGGCATTGGCTAAAGTTCAAAAGGACACGACACAAATGAAAAAAAGGTTCCACCACAATACTGACTCAGCATGTACTATTAATTCACAACACTTAAGTCAAAATCCAGTAAACCAACAATACTTTAAAAGTTCCAATACACCAACAACACTTAGGGCAAAATCCAGCCAATTCAACAACACTTAAAACAAGATACAATCCCTGCAAGTCACACTAAGCATCAAGAAAGGAGCAGAGAAAGAGAAGCAGAGGGATCAAGAGGAGAGAAGGAGAAAGAGGGAGAGACAGATTATATAGCTACCACCAAAGCCTTGTAGAAGACGAGCTCTCAAAGTCCAAGTGACAGGGCTGTGACATGGGGCAAACGCATGCCTTGGGTTTTATCTGCTCTGGTCCCTATGCCCAACCCTCTAGATGGGGTGTTTGACCCACCAGCCACTCTGGGATTCCAGGCCAGGGTGAGGAGCAGTGTCCTCGCTGTTCCTGCCAATCTGGGCTGGGTTAAGGGTTCCAGGAGGTGTGGTGTCTTATAGTTTTCCCGGGCTGTTTGTGACTGACAGCTACTCAGAGGCTTCGCTATGTGGATTCCAGGGACCTGCCAGGAGGAATACAGTGCCACCCCACCTCCATGAGGTTTGACCCACCCCTTCCCCCTCCACACAAACATACACACTCCCCACAAGGTTGTTTTGACCCAAAAATAACTGATCTGGTGTCTAACAACTGTGAAAAGCAGTCCTCGGCATCATGGCTGTAGGTCTGTGTTTTAACAGTCCTTCATTGCACTGTATGTGACAGGCCAGGATGCAAGCTCCAGCAGCCAGAGAGACAACATAAATATTAGTGAAGGAGCTCGTCACTGATGTAAGAATAAAAAGCATCTAATTTGTGTATCACTTTAATTAATAGTGTCTTTTTTAGGCTGCCTACAAGTGATACAACTTTGTCGTTCAAATGGGACTAAAAAAGTCTTTAGTCATGGAGATGCTTTTTAGTTTACATAGAACTCAGTACTGAATACAATGAAAAACCCTGTGTAAAACTAACTCTGATAGCCACAGTGATCTTTGAAAAACAGCTAATTCAAACAACCGCTTCCAAAAGTTCTAAAAATCTTCATTATTACTACTTTTCCAGTAATGCCCTGGAGGACTAGAAATAACTACATTTCATATGGTTTTTCACTAGAAACCTGTCTGATTTATGGAGAAACTAAAGAAAACACCTCAAATAGGTCTGGATTTTAAAAACACTTTTCCCTCAAAATTTGCAATCATTTTTGTGACAACAATGTTTATGTCTTTGAAAAGAGACCAGAGTATGGAAAAAATAAATTAAAATAACCTTGATTATATTCAAGAAATAGTGTAAAGTATCTATTGTCTTTCCTTAGCTATATAATCTCTCTTTCCCTCTTTCTCCTTCTCTTCTCTTGGTCCCTCTGCTTCTCTTTCTCTGCTCCTTTCTTGATGCTTAGTGTGGCTTGCAGGGATTGTATCTTGTTTTAAGTGTTGTAGAATTGGTTGGATTTTGCCCTAAGCGTTGTTAGTGTATTGGAAATTTTAAGTTCCAATGAGATTTACTGAGATACCTGGTTGAAATATAACAATCAGGATTGAGGACTGATTTGAGCTGTCTTTATTTTAGGAACTCAGTCCAGAGCCAAAAACTGTTCTGTAAAATAGATGACTAGCTATCTAGTTTGGGTATATGGCAAGGCTCTTGACATGGATTTAAGACGCAGCCAGATCACATTCTGCACTTCTGTTTCCGGGAAAAGGAAACCATGTGGGCTGAAAGAGAGAAGGCAGCTGCACAATTCTCTGAACCATTACTGCAGGATACACAATGTAATATCTCTATATAGTGTACTCAGGAGTTAACTCCTCTGGTGCAATGGGAATATTAAATCATCTTTAAAAGATAAAAACTTTTAGTGCATCTGATTCATAATTTTGACTTATGACTTATGCCAAAAAATGGTCAAAAGCCAACATCTTTTTTTCAGTAAGAGAGAGAACATAACCCAAACTGCCAGTTGGTACCAGGGAGATTCGGAAAACAGGTTACTAGATCAAGATGGAAAATTGAGGTTATTTTGTTTAGATACTTACATATTACAGAAAAATGACTAGTTATAGTGAGCTTCGGAAGGCTAATTTCAGCCATAGTTTAAATAAGAAAAATTTTCCTGCAAAATTCATCCTGAATCAAAAAACAAATAATTCCTGAGCAAAAAATATTTTCCCTCATAAAACTCAAACTCAGTAATACATTCTATCTCTTTATACTGAAAACATTTCAATTATTATATTCATTTCTTATTGCTTATATAATCATCTTTCCTTCTGTAAAGTTTTCTACTGTAAAAGTTTCCTTTTGTACATGTTCTCTAGGCTTTGTTAATTTCAGCCGGGTACTGACACTGTCTCAGAAATCAAGAGAAAGAAACAAAAAAACAAACAAAAAAGAGCAAAAAAAAAAAAGAGATTTCAAACAAACTGAAAGTAGACATATAAAGATGCAAAGCCAGCAAACACAAAATTGTAGCTTTCTAACTTGAAAGACTTGAAAAAGAAATAGCTGAAAGAATTATAATAAGGCTGAAAATTAAAAACAGCAAGGACGTGGGAGTGGAATCTCAAAATGAAACAAAAGAAAGAAAAAGAAAGGCCAAACAAGAAAAGTAAATTATCATAATGAAAACTAAAAGCCTTCCTTCATCTGTCTTAAAAATAGATACCAATGTTTGGCAGATTAACTTTGGATCTGTAATCATGGACTTATGGAGAAATGAATGTTGGTAAACTAAACTGTTCGCTTAGGGAGTGTAGCTAAATCCATGCAATAGCAGAAACAGCTGTTGCCCGTTATGCTTTGCCTTTTTGATGATAAGTGGTAAGAAAGGTTGGGAAAAGGTGACAATTCAGCACTTTTTATTATGAGGTAATGGCTCCAGTAATGTTAGCAAACTAATTAAAACCACCATCAGTCCTATTCTCTGTGAAGACACTTAATGGAGTTTCCATTTCTCCCTGCTCTCCTAAAATTTATTCACATATGGAATAATACTGGAGGTTAGGGTAAAAATGGAACGAATCACAATTAAAGAAGATTTTATACATTATATACACAACCTTCATCCAAACTGGGTAATTCTGTGTTCCTGCACTACATATTTAAATCAAAATTCTTACTCTTACCAGGAAAAGTAAACCTTGTTCTCTGTTATATCTTTGACTGATTCTTTTCCCATATATTATTCACAAAAGGCATATGAATTTTCCCATAAATGTCTTCAACTTTCTTTGTCTTCTTAGTCATCCTATATGCAAGGAGAACCTAAAAGGTTACTCTGATAACAAATATCCTAATATTTTTGTGCTGGGTTGCCCTTGGTAGCCAAAATTCCACCCAGACACTCACTCACTGTCTCACCTCCCATAAAGGACAAGGTGAGAATATATGAACAGGAATGATAAAGATCATGGGTCAAGATGAAGGGAGATTGTTTACCAGTTGTTATCTTGGGAAAAAGCCTCCTTGACTTGGACAAAGTTAATCAAATTTACTGCCAAATAGAATAAATATTTTGAGATATTAGGAAACAGTAAGGCAAACATCAAAAGATCACCATTCTTCCCATTTTGCCAGGCTCCTTAGTCCTTCAGTCCTGGCTCCTCTACCTCTTCCTTCCCAAATAGCGCAGGGGGATAGGGAATGGGAGTTACAGTCAGTCCATATCAGTTTATGCCTGCCACTTTTTTCTCCACAGAGTTTTCCTCTCTTTCAGCATGTGTCTGTCAGGAAAATCTGCTACAGTATAGGTTTTCCATGGGCTGCAGGATTATCTCTTTCTCTATGGAGCACCTCCACCTGCTACTCCTTCTCTAACACTGTTGTTTCTTCTGTTGCTTCTTGCTCTCCCCACTCACCCTCTCACCACCCCACCCCCCTCACATCCAGAGCATTTTCTGCCTTTATTTCCTTTCCAAGGAAAGCCTAGAAAAGTCAAAGCTTGCTTCTAGGTTTAGTTTTTCAGATATGTGCCCATGTTTGATATATTGTATAGAGAACATAAAAGTGTTAAACTCATTAAAGGAATGGGAGAATCAAACCTTTCCAAATCTACAATTTGTCCTGGAAAATAAGAGAGACATCTTGTGGATTCCCTTTAGATTCCCTTCTGTGGGTGACTCATTAACAAATGGTCATTATGTCCAGAAAGAAAATCTCCTACTTCTTAGTTGTACTTCAGAATAAGATAGCTTTAACTGCAATTCCCAATACCATATATGGCATAATATAGAAAAATTTCCACCTCTGTGCCAGAAGGCTTGACAAATTCTAAATGTAGATTTTAGAACTGAAATTTGGTGATGATAAAAAGATTTTTGCTTTTTGTAGAAGCCCAGAAGATAATGGCTTAATGTGTATGTCTCAAACACCTATAGCCTGATAGCTGTGGAGCCAACCAAGAACTGTTGGTAACAGCACACTGTGAGAAAGAACAGGATGTGGCTGGAAAAGGAGTCATACAGAAGTAGGGTATCACTTCCCTGGTACAAATGTCCTTGTTCTGCCTCCTGGAGATAAACACAACACAGTACAGTCAAGAAGCGAGCATGGACTATTGACCAAAGGCCGACCCAGTGGAGGGAGATCAATGACCACCAAAGACCCCCGAAGCCCCCCGACCACTTTCCAGGCAGATCTAGAAGTATGAACTCTGCATGAAAACTAATTTGCATAGAAAGCAAGTAACTTACCTCCAGGGCAGGGAAAACTTATCTATAAAAAAGTACCTTCACGAAACTCAAGCACATGCTCCAGGACTTTGAACACCCCATCAACTGGATCAATGCAGAAGCCTGGGCAGATGATCTTTCTTCCTTTATTCCTCTCTTTCTCTCTCTCTCTCTCTCTCTCTCATTTCCTTCTCTTTTCCTCTCACTCTGCCCTTAATTAAAAATCCACCACTGTGTGCTTATACTAAAAGATAAAGGACTGACTCATAGCAATTTCCATGCCAAATGAAAACTGTAAGCTTTTGCAAACCCTTTGACTCTTGTTGTTCCTTTCTGACCACAAACCTCCACATACCTGAGTGTTCCCTTCACTTTCAGAGTAGAATGACACATTTTTATTCAAGATTTTGGACTGCTAAATCAATTTATAGATTTTAATGAGTAGTAAAAATGTTGGTACTTGCTTGGGCAGATAGAAGAGAGAAGAACAAAGCATATGTTCCTTCAGTCATCAAGTCTTAAAAATCCTTTAAAGCTGTAATTGTGGTTTATCTCCTTTCTCTGGTCAGTGTTTAGTATAAATGACCTTCCTCTGTAATGAATAGAGGCTAAATCTAGGATAAAGAATAGACAACAACCAAATACAAAAAAGCCCAACAAAACACAACACTCACTAAACAAATAAATAAATCAATAAATATACATCAAAAATAAGTAAATTATGTAAAATTGTGTACATATTACATATATATACAATACATAAATATTATCAAAATTGTTGGGTAGAAATACAGCTTTGTGTACGTTGGCTAAAATGAAGATTTAAACATATTGAGCAGATAGTGTCCTGGGTCCCTACACTTCAACGTAAAAGATCCAAAAAATATCAATAAGAGAGAAACAGAATATCTACCTCTCAGAAATAATAAAGTATTTGTCACTAGCATGTGTTAACTAATCTACCAGTTAGAAGCAAAGAAGATCTTTAGGTGATCAGCATAAACAGGGAGGCAAATAATTGAGATAAACTGGATCTCTCTCTACAGGTCCTCCAAGATTTCTATGAATATTGAGCACACAGGGAACACAGTTATTTTAGACCTACTAAATTGCATTCTCTCCTTCTCGTAATGCCAGTGTCATAATCCTCAAGTATCAGTGAAAAGATTCTTGAAATCAGAAGATTATATTCCAGCCAGCACTGCAATGCAATCTGACAAATCTTAAGTCACTTGTCACATTAAAATACATGCATGATAAATCAATAAATATAAATGTGCTTAGTGAGAAATAGTTGTTCTAAACTCATTTTGTAACTTATAACAGTATTAGACTGCTTATTCCCCAAAGGGAGGGAATTCTATTATCTTGCTGTACCCTGAAGAAGATAGGTAAAGTTTTCAAGTAAACAATTTAGATGGGAAACAGCTACCTTTCATATATTAAATTACAACTTGAAAATGTTTGAAGCAATGAAGTAACTAGTCTTCTTTAAATAAAAAATAAATTGTAATAATGAAAAACTAGTCTGTGAACGTGTGGCTAGACCACAATGCTTTATACTTGAGCAAATGAGTAACTACCATTTGAAAGGTCAATAGGAAAGCATAAGCATTTAATCAAAAGTAAAAACATAGTTTTATTTATCATAAAATTAAAACTAAATAGATATCAGATATTCTTCCTCAAATCCTTGTTATGAGTAAAAGGCAAAGCACCATGTCTGTATACTCAATGATTTATTGTTAGTATAAATGAGGTATTAACCTTGCAACCAAAATACAAATGGTAGTGATTTTTACAATTGCAATGGATACTACTAATTCTAGACCAAATTATCTAGTCACTTCTTCAAAAATGGTCACATAAAAGTGCTATGTGTGAAAGTGCTGCTACCTGCCTGCCTTCTCTGGAACCCTTCCCAGTATTTCTCTGCATCAACGGTGTTAGATTTTGCCTATGAAATATAAAGGAGCATTATGAGAGGTCACCAACACAGTGTCCAGAATGCATTAACACTTATAACTGGGAATTTTCTTTGGGTTATTTTTATGTATTTTCTTATTGCTGGTATATTTTTCATTACCTCAAAGATGATGTTTAAAAATTTCAGAATAAGTTATTAAGATAAATACTAGTGCTGTACTCAAAAAAAATTCTTGTGCTTTCACACACAATAAAGTAAAATAGTTAGCCTTTAGAATTTGAAATATATTTTTATATACATATATGGAGAGATTAATATAGTTGGTTTTCCACCTCAGTCAATTAAGGCCTCAGTTAATGATAAGGGACTAAAATAAAGGGTCATTGCTTGTTGTAAAGCGACTGCCTGGATTTTTTAGCTCTCTATGACATGTATGCATTTATAAAGGTAAGCTAAAAAATGTTAGCCAATTGTCAAGTTACCACTTGACCATTAGACAATTTTTACAACAGCTAAAACCAGCTTAGGCCAAGAGAAGCTGAGACCCTGCAGTATCAGATCAATACAGCTCCTGTGGCCTTTTACTAGTAACTGCACAAGTCATATTTATTGGACTACAGGTATATCCACAAGAAGAAGAGTCACTGCTATCCTTTCTCTAGAAATTGTTCTTACGCAGTCAGGAAAATTTATTTACTCATCAAAGTTTCTATATTTTACACCCATATGTAAATCTTTAATCTCGCCACCTGTTCAAAAAAATCAAAGATTCAGCTGCCTCTGTAATTCATGGAGTACTGAATAGGGCTCCATCTCATTCAAACTATGCATACTCCTCCATTCCCACTGTTAAGTTCAGCAGTGGAAGAAGCAGAGAAAGATTTGAATCTTCAGTCAAAATATGTGAGGAAATAAAAAAATTACCAATATGATTACTTTTACAATATGGTATCCATAGATTCATGGCTGATTATTAGAAAAAAAAAAATTGTTCAAGCCCTAGATATTGCAGTTACTTAACTAGCAAAACCCAAAATATAACTGAAACAATTTGAAGTAAAAAATATATAATCATTTATTTATGTAGAATCTGACAGACACAAAAAAAACTCAGAACAGACAAAATTTTGTTAAAATTACAGAGAATATAGAGATCAGAGAA
This sequence comes from Lepidothrix coronata, assembly GCF_001604755.1. Taxonomy (NCBI): domain Eukaryota; kingdom Metazoa; phylum Chordata; class Aves; order Passeriformes; family Pipridae; genus Lepidothrix; species Lepidothrix coronata. Next base: position 804,487 of record NW_016690230.1, read on the forward strand.
TCAGAATGGTTGAGCTTGTACCTTGCTGGAGGTGCAGTCTGTACCATCACCCAGATAATTAATGAAGGTGTTTAATGGGACAGGTCCCATTATTGACCTCTGGGGCACACTGCTAGTTACTGGTCTCGAACTAGAGTTTAAGCTGCTGGTCACCACAGTCTGGGCCCTGCCATTCAGCTACATATCAATCTACATCACCATTTGCTCATCCAGCCCATACATCAGCAGCGTCTCTATGAGAATCTAGGGAATACAGTGCCAAAGGCCTTCTTGAAGTCCAGGCAATATCCACTTCTGTTTCCTTGTCTACCAGGACATTCATGTCATCATATAAGTTTATCAAGTTGGTCAAGCATGACTTTACTTTGGTGAAGCCAGGTTGACTAATCCTGATCCTTTTCTTGTTGTTCATGTGCCTGGTAATGGTTTCCAGGATTAGCTGCTCTATCACCTTATCTGGGATCAAGGTAACCAGCCCTCAATTCCTTAGGTCACATCCCTCTTTTCCTTATAGAAGACATGAGTGATGTTTGCTTTCCTTCAGTCGTTGGGAACTTCTCCCAATTTACATGATCCATCAAAGATTATCAAAAGTGGCATCACAATGATGTCTGTCAGACCCCTTAATACTTGTGGGTTTATACTATCAGGGCCCATGGATTTATGGATTTCCAATTGGTTTATGTGTTTCCTCATCTGGATCTATTTCATTTACAAAAATGGCACATCTTCCTGATTCCAGCCTTTCCCTCGGTCTCTTGGACCTGAGACTACTGAAAGCCAGCCTGGCAGGGGCAAAGAAAACATTCAATACCTCAGCCTTTTTCTTGTGTAACCAGGTCACCCATCTCATTCAGTAATGGGCCCACATTTTCCCTAGTCTTTCTTTTGTCCCAGCCCTGGTTCCAGCCCGGATTGGGGGGGGGTCGGGGGGGTGGGGGGGAAGGTGAGGAGATGGAACATGTAGCCAAGGCATTTTGTTATTTGATGCCATCTTACATCATTGTCAGGCGTGGGAAAAAGCGCTCTCACTCGCTTCTGAGAAGAAAGGGTGTTCCTTTACAGTCAGGGAAAAAGCGTGGCCAAGGGACAGTCTGTCCACCATTATTTTCATTGTTCTGGGTTTGGTGAGCATTTTGCATGTAAATCACCCTCTCTTTGTACAGTTCTATTTATAGTATTGTTGCTGTTACTATTCATTTTCTTATCTCATTGCTGCTTCCAGTAAATTGTTTCGATCTTTACCTTTTGTGCTTCCAACTGGAGAAGGAGGGGAATCGAGTGCTGGCACAGTTCCAGTGGGAGCTCTAAACTGAGGAATACCATTCCTCAACCATGACAGCCTGAATTGGCCCCTGGAGGGGGGCAGGAAAAGTCAAGATAACAACAGATCTGCTCTGAGCACCTTGAAGACAAATTTGGTCTAAGCATTGGTTGTATTAGGTATGAGTCACTGGTTACAATGTTTCTTGGTGTGATCATGTGGGTGTGGTATGTAACACTGTGTATATTCCTGTTATGTGCTTCTAGTGGGGATCTTTTTCAGAGCAGGGAGAGGTTGTTGTACTGAGCGATACCAGTTTATGGCATGATAACATCAAAGGCAGTGAGGGTCATTTGATATGTGTATTCAGTGTTGCTCTCCTGCCCTGGCTTTGGGTGCTACTTCTTGAAATTCATTAACACCAATCTGTGGTTCACCCAGAGGGGAACCGGGGAGAATGATTTTTCCCCAGCCTTTCACTCTTTTTCCTCCTTCAGGTCTGTTAAAACAACTTTTGAGAATTTTGAATTCCCTTTGAATGTTAAGGAAAGCATGGTTTTGTCACTAAGCCTGCCAGGTCTCTTCAGCATGGTCCACACCATATTTAGAGTTAAGAAAGAGATTTCCAGGAAGGTCATTCAGAGATCTGCCCCAAAGATAGATAGTCATGAATGACATGGAATGTGTGAGAAAATGGGGCAGTTTTGGGGGGAAATTCTCTGCTCCAATGGTTTGGAAGTTCACCCTGAGGAAAGTAGACTGGAGTCTTATCTGGGTACGGAGCTTCTCTAAAAGAAGTACTAATCCCACTACGTATAGATTTGGAAACTATGCAAGAACAACTCTATAAACAACCATTTAAAAAAAAAAAATCTGCTACAACCATAATTTCAGCTGGTGTAAAGACATGAAGTACTTTCAATGCTTAGATGAAGCTTGTAAGTTAGCAGACAGCCTCATTTCCATAGCAGCCAAATTTCATGAAGCCCTAAGCCAATTATTTAATTAGCTAATTTGCTCAGTCACAAATAATTTGCACGTAGCTCTAAATGTCAGATTTGAAAACACTGGGGAGACTTAGTCCTAGTGGAAAGAATATTACTGAGACTAGAATTCCCTTACAAGGTTTTTCCTGGAAGTCTCAACAGGTTTGAAAGATGAAGATTAGTTTGTATCGGTGATTTTGTTGAGGAGTAGGGAAGAAAGAGGAGAAAAGAGTAGTATGAATCTCCAAATACATGACAGATGGTGAGCTTCTTTGCCTAAATAATTCCTATTGAGATATTCTATCTCTCTAATATCTCATTTTAATTTAAATAGTCTGGGCACATGTATGTTCATGAGACAAATAGACTTGTCCACCTTCCAAACTGATATTAGGAAATAGAATTTTAGCCCTTTGGAAGAAAAAGAATGTTTATATTTTCCTTTAGCCCATATTCTTTTTATCAGTTTATTCTGTTGCAATCTACAGACCTATCGTTTTCAGAATTCCCATCCTTTCTGTCATTAAACCTTTATGTCTTCATAGTGAAGTTTTTTAATAAATCTGACTCCCCATACCTCCATCTCTGCTCTTTCTATGGTTCTTCACATTTTTCAGGACAAGAAGTAAACAAGGAAAGAATTTTAAGACTCTTTCACTGTCTTTTTTCCCCTTACTGATCTCCTATAACAATAAGAAAACTAGCAAATTAATCTGCGAGTTTTTTTCAGCAGTAGCTTTGCTTACCTACTGAGCAAGAACAGTCATTCTCAAGAATTGTTCTAAGAATCTCCACCACCCCTAAAATAAAGTAACCTGCAAGAGTTTCCTCAGTGTTGGCAATATTGGCATTATGGGAAAGTGAGCATAGAAAAAGAAGCTTTGGAATATATCTAATGGGTAAGCATTCTGTTTTCCTCTCCATTAATTGTCATTTCCAAAAACATTTCCAAAACATCTTTGCAGCAGCTCCTCTCCCCCACTTAGCAAACTATTTCTTTTCCGTGTGCCTAGTTAGGTTTCTTGTTCTCATTAGAATTCTTATCACACTCTTTTTTTCCCCCTTAGCAGCTGTGCTGCTCCTCTCTCCCCGCAAATACTTTTGGTCTCCTCTATCAAGATTACAGTTGCTGAGTTTTCAGGAGAAAAAAAAAAAATTTACTCACAAGTAGGAAGACAAAGGTAAATCAAAGTTGTCAGCATTCAGCATTTCTTAAATATCATATTTTTTAAGTCACCAACTTCTTTTTTTTATGATCTGAAAACCATATTTCTGAATACTGAGTGATTGCAGAGGGTTGCTCTGAAAAACACTAAAGGGTTTTGTTCTTGATGTTTCTTTCTTTCCTTATTGTGCTTCTCTGTGTGACCTGTCAGCTTTACAGGTACAGTGAATGAAGTATGATTGGAAGTCTTCATCCACAAATGATTTCATGTTCTAGGGAATGTTGGGTTTCAAGTTACATATAAGTAAACTGTGTTGACCTCAATTTTGCATTTGAAAATGTTTGAATAGGAGTAACACTGAGAAAGCAAGAAAGGTTTTTCTGCTGCAATTTTTTGTATGTTCAAAACAATGACAATAATCCAGATACATGGACAAATACACATAAACCAAGCTACCTCTGATAGTATGTGTCACGTAATGATTTGTCTTGTAATTTCCTCTTGCTCTCAAACACAAGCACACACACTCACATGTGCACACACATAAATATTATTCTTCAGCCCTTATCTCAGAAATATTTGGATACTGCTTTATAAGTACTGAAAACGGGCTGCAAAGCTACTGTTATTAGCTCTATACTCTGTCTTACTATGTTTGTTTTTTCTAGAGACAAAAGAAGAATTAAAACAACTCTCTTACACTGTCAAAAAGCTAATTAAAGTTAAAAATAATATTAAAAAATAAAAGTTCATAATAAAAACCCAAAACACTCAAGGCCAAAGAAGCAGATGTCCAGAAATCCCTAATCTCTCTAGTTTTACACATAATTCAACCCTTATATAAATGCTAAAGGTAATATTGGGTCTGAGAACAGAGATGTTTATCCTCAGGCCATCAGCAATAAAGCTGGCTTCATGTAGCATGATAAGTAAATGCAGATACATATTAAAGGTATTATTGGTTTACTACCTTATTTCCTTCACGTTGTAGGCAAAGCTTCCATCTGTTGTTGTACAATATTAAGCTCCCCCATTTAATCTACTTATTGTTTAATTTTCTCTCTTTTCTTCTTGTTTTTGAAAGACAAGTTTTCATTTTTTAATAATTTACTGCAACACTATTTTTTCAATGTTGCCTACATTGTTTTGTTGCAGTAACTTCATTTACCTACGTCTGACCCAGACAAAATACAGCAGGAAAAGAATGAGTCATAAATAAATCAAACCACAATATTTTCTCTGAGTCTGCATAGGTGTTCTGTAGTTGAAGGAGGGCAAGACACTGGTCCCAGGGAGACACTGGAAATGCATATATTAATATTTAATAAAAATAAAGAACCTCCTGATATATCTATATTTTAACATCATGCAGATGGTCTATATTTTAATTTAACAGTTGAAAATGAAAAATAAACTATTTCCATTTTATAAAAGTGTTTGAACAGTAGTATTTTTTTTTTTTTACTTTGGCTACTGACTTATGTGGTAGGTACAGACTAATTCATAATCTTTTGGGGGTTTTTTGTTTTTGGGTTTTTTTATTTTAATCCTGAGTACTCTTATAAAATAAAAGTGATTTAACTTCTGCTGTATGAAAGGGACCAACATCTGGATACATTTTGTAAAAATGTTCCTTTTAGCAATTTATCTCCTTGATTGAAAGAATAACAACAATACTACTGTCAACTGCATCCTAAGGTTAAAAATTTTGATTCTAAATAACAGGTAGACTTGAATGATCTTCCAATCCAGATTTGATAAAGAAGTTCATAATCACACGAGTCTCATAACAAGTTATGGGACACGGTGAAACTGTCTTTGTTTCTACTTTGACAGAGTAACTCAAATACTTTTCTCATAATGGTTTCAGAAGGTGGCAGAATTATTATTATGACGCTGCAAAGAATAAATCCAGTGTTTTTTTAAAAACTGGTGAGGTTTTTTATAGTTGTGATATAACTGTTCTCATAGCTGTAATTAGTGCTGGTGGCAAATTTCTGTATTTCATTTTTTGGAGGAATTTATGATACTTTCTTTCTCCTTTCCTTGATTTAACTTCGAGCCTAATTTTAGTGAAAAAATAAAATAGAAAGGACTGTTATGAATACTTTTAAAAGTTCCGTAACAATAATTAAGGAGAATCATAAAGTATGTGGACAAGTACATAAACCCAGTATTGCCTTCATTAAGGAGATTCATGAAATAGGGAGCTAAATACATAGTTCGGCACTGCTTTCCATGATTTGCCAGTGTAAACACAGAGTATTTCCCCTAAAATTAAAGAATTACTCAAAATTTTTTGTAGCTGACCAAGATTTGGTGTAAAAATCATGGCACTTCTCACACTTTTTGCTAAGCTGCAATAAGAAGGCAGCACATCTGGTTGAAAGAATATAAATTCTCTTCATAAACTGCATTTTTTAACATATTCTAATTTAAAATAAGATATTCAGTAAATAAAAACATAATTGGTCCTAGGTCCATTCAAGGATTATTATTCAGTAATTTAGATAGTAGGGATGTTTATTTAAGCAGATGGAGCCTCATCATTTTGGTTGTCATAAATAAAATTGCATATTAGAACTTAAAAAATTCAAGTGCTGATTCAGAGGAATATTGTTCTTTTAGTGTATGTGATATATTGAAATAAACTTTCTTAACAGAATAGCAGGGGATAAGTTTTTTATGTACCTCAGCAGAACATATATTACTAAATTGTGAATTTTTAAAATATGCATGGTAGAATTTCATTGCTTCCTGCTGTATTATGAAATCACAGAAAATAATCTTTGGGGACTATGAAGTCAAATGACTTTTGTGAAGGAAAATGGAAGGGGGCTGCCCAAGGAAAAGCAATGAGCTTCAGTTTGGATTCTCATCCTATGCTTTGTAGTCACAGGATTAATATACCAATGTGATAACGCCCTGTACTGCCATAATTCAATGACTCCCAGCAAAGACATTCCCTGAAATCTGGTAAATATTCACAGGAGGGATATGGATGAAATGCCTAGGAAATCTATCTGAATCCCATATTCAGACATTCTGAAAGGTACAATCAAAAGGAAATTTTCCTACTGTAGGGGGTAGTGATGAAAGGAGTAGTAATAATACAGAGTCTCACAAGCATAAAAAAGCTGTCAGTCCTCTCTTATGCAGAAAGGATGGGAAGTTTAGAGATGTGTAAACACATTAAGCCTTTTACTCTACCTGAAACTGATTTGGACAAGTTTACTTGAGAGTAAAAGTAGAATGTCTAGTGTTAAGGGTGTTCTCATCTTACTCATGCTAGTTTCCTCGAGGTTTTAATAAACACAACTTCTTGTTTGTTTGCTTGTCTTCTTCTTGTGAGTGAAGACAAGCCCTTAGAAGACAGAATGATGAGGAAATGCATATGAAAACAATAATTTGACAGCCTCATATTTTGTAAGGTGTTTTAATTAACTTCATAGAATGGGACTTATCTTTCATATCTTCAGACAGCTAAAAGTAATTATCTATGTCAATGCCAGTCATCTCATTTCCCTATTTCAGAAGAGAAATAGGTATTAGCATTTCTTCCTAATGTGAGTACCTAAAATACCCCTCAGAGACATCAGTGTCCCTCCACTGAGCCCCACAAGGGCTCTCTGATTACCAATTTAGATTTATATGACTTATTGATGCTTAAAAGTGAATCAAATCAATGGCATCCCTTTTTCCTTGGCAATAGTTTATTTCCCACAAAACCAAGAAAAACCTGAAATATTAGTTTAGTAACACCACATTGAACTGCTTTTCCCTCTGTTAAATAGTCTGCAAAGAATGATGCTATGACTTCTCTGAATTATTTGGGTTTTTGTAAATATACAGATGTTCATGATGAAATCTTTTATAAATACTCATAAAGTTAAAAAAGTATCCTTTCTTAGTTCTGATACTACTTCTGGATAATTCTGCACTGTTCCCTGAACAGTAACATTCAGAGAACAATACTAAAATTATGTGTCATTATGATGACATAATGTATACAAGACCCTGTCTGTGTTAAATCATGATCGTATTGATGGCAGTAGGATTATTGCCATTGACTTCCACATGACTAGAATTTGGAATCTTGTTCTATCAGACTGTGTCAGATTCAAGCAGGATGTTCTGAATTAAACTTGACATCAATCAACTCCTTAGATGGAAAAACAAGGCTTACCTTGGCTGCATAAACTGTAACAGCAGAGACTTCCATCCCAGTGAGACTAACAAATGCTCCCATCAATGGTCTTCTTGATTTCAGTGAAATTAGTGGGGTTCAGCATACAAGACACTGCATGATTGAGCCTTAATGTGGCCTATGTATGCTCCAGATGGAAAAGTTTCATAGGAATTTCTAACAGACTCATACATTGCTGGGAAGCACCCTCTTTCTGACAGGGTATACAAAACACAATTCTGCCCAGATGGAACTGGCTGGACCTCTCATTTATTCAGAACTTATTTCGTTCTAACAAAGCTGATCAGCCATTGTATAAATGAAGATGCCAAATCCAGGTCCAATCATTAGCTCTACTACCACCAAGCCAATGAGACCAGGATTTGACTAAAAGTTGAGCAATTATGGGAAAGCAAGCAAAACAGTAGGAGAAGGTTTTATCCAAGAAAGGCTTCCCATATACAGAATTTTGACAAAGGAAAATACAAAAGAAAAGCTAATATGTAGTTGAAATACATTAATGAAGAGCTCTCATTTTCATAGTTGATTGCCTAAAGCTTAATATTTAGAGCAGTTTTAGGTATCTAATTTTAGGCACCTGGGTTTGGACGCAAGAATTATAAGTAGTCAAAAGCAAATATTGGGAATTTAGATACATAGAAGAAGTGAGATAAAACTGTAAGCCAACTTATCCCATCCAGGTACAACTATTGAGGACCTCATTAATAATAATAGAGTTTGGTTTTAAGTTCAGAACAAACTATTTTGCCTAGGTAGATACATGTAATGTACTTGTGAAAGTTATGAAACTGAGTCATTTTCAAGATAATGAAATCATGTGAACAAACATGTTTTTAAACTTCAACTGAATAGAAAAAGTACACGTAACAGTCAGTATATAAAGTCACAGCTATTAAAATATATCAGAAATTATGAAATTAAGAAAAAGCTAACAGATGCATGAAGAAGATTCTAAAACAGAATCATAAAAACATGAAGGGTAAAAGAGAGATTATGAATTATCAGCCAATAATGCTTGCCAAATTGGCAACAAAATCTTTAATAAATCCAGTAAGAGATGGAAGCTAAAGCAGAAATTTAAAAAAAAAAAAAAAGAAAATAACCCACACAACAACAAAACGAACAACAAATTTTCTCTTATCAGATCAGTTTTAGCAGTTGTATATATATTAGAAGAAAGTATTCTGGAAAACACAAGTTAACTAATTCTTCATTCCATGTATCTGCAGAACAGTATGGTTGCCTTTGGTCAGGACACAGGTGGAAAAAATGATAATCATAATTGTTACAGACCTTAACTTGACACTGAAATGAAATTACAGTTTCATTCTTTTGTTTGCTTGTATTTTCTACAGAGACTTCTCTGCAGGGGAGATAGACAGCAGCCTAACCTGTTATCTGGAGTATAGCTTCTATGACTTTTGGTTCTTATACTCAGAAGATGCAAAAAGAGAAGGCCAAATCATGAGAAGATGCCACTAGGTAGACTTACCTGGCGTCATAAAAACCAATGGTAGCCTTGGATATAGTGGCCATAACATTGTGGAGTTTAAGGTCCTGTTGATCACAGTGAAGACCAATTCTAGGACAAACACCCTGGATTTTGGAAGTGCCAAGTTCAATGTGTCTAGAGCTCAGGGATTCCATGGGAAGTATCCATGGAAGGAAAAAGAGCTTGTGAGTGCTGTGAGTTATTGAAGAATAGCCTCCTGGAAGCCAGTACAGATTTACTAAAGGTAAATCACACCATACTAATCTGCTCACCTTCTACAACAAAGTAACACTTTCTATCCACATGGGGAGAAAAGTGGACGTTGTTAACTGGACTTCAGCAAAGTGTTTGACACCGCTTCCCACAGCCTTCTCCTGGATGAACTGGCAAGATACAGATTTGATGTGTGATCTGTGAGACGAGTGGGAAATTGGCTAACAGGTTGCACTGAGAGTGGTGATCAATGATTTTTACTGAAGCTGGCAGCCTGTTACAGATGGGGCCCCCAGGATCAGTATGCTCTTAAGTATCTTTATAAATTATATGGATGATGGGATTGAAAGCACCCTCGCTAAGTTTGCTGCTGACACCAAAGTGGTGAGATGAACACCTCAGAAAGGAGAGAGATGTTAGAGAAACCTACACAGGCTGGAATAGTGGCCTAACAAGAACAGTATGAAATTTAACAAAGATGAGTGCAAAGTCCTGCACCTGGGATGGAATAACCAAATAACCAAAGAGCCAAGTATGGGCTTGGATCTGTGTTGCTAAGGAGCAGACGTTCTGAAAGGGACCCAGGGGTCCTGATGGCAAATGAGCTGAACGCAAGTCAGCAGTGCACCGCTGCAGCAACAAAGGCAAAGCAGATCCTGTAGATCTGTAGAACATCCACAGAGGCAGAGACATGGTCATTTCACTCCACTCAGCATTTGTGAGGTCCCACTTGGATACTGTGTCTGGTTGGTCAATTCAAGACAGATGTGGAGACTAGAGGGGATCCAAAGGGGAGCAACAAAAATGATCAAAGAGCTGGAGAACCTGCCTTGTGAGGAAAGACAGAAGGAACTGTTCCCCTGGAGAAAAGAAGGCTTGGGAGGGACCTTATCACAGTATTCCAGTACTTAAAGGATGTTTGCAAAGAGGACAAAGGCTCTCTCTTCATGAAGAGACATATGGAGAAGACAAGGAGTAATGGGTAGAAGTTGCACTGGGAAAGGTTTTATATCAACATGAGAACAAAATCTTTTATGATGAAGGTGATCATTCACTGGAAAAACGTTCTCAGGGACATGGTACAGTCCACATCACTGGAAGTTTTCAAGGTGCAATTGGAGAGGATGCTAGATAATGTCATCCAGGCTCCGTTCCTCATAAAAGATTAGACCCTCAGGTCTTTTGAGGGCCTTCACAACCTGTTCTGTTTCATGATTTTGTTCTACAGTACTGAATTTTCCATTTAGGATATTGTATTATCTCATTTCACCGCTATAAGGTGGGTAAAGGTCAATCTGATATCAGAAAATGATCAGTCACTTTTAACCTGTTCTTTGCACATGCTTACATGAGTGCATGCAACAGAGAACACTGCCTGTGGGCTACTGAGGATCTGCTTTCTGTAAGGTCTCTACTTAACACTGCATTTGCTTTTTCATTGACATTGATCTTTCACTTTATGTGTTTAATTTGAACTAGTCTTAGTTGTTGCTATCATCAAAGTACGAATCTTTGTTCTCAGAGCGGCCTGAGAACTCTACCTTATTTAGGGCAGAGATTTGTATTTACCATGATAGCTATATTTGGAGTACCTATTTCTATCTTACTAGGTTTAAAATTTTCTTAAGTTTAAAGGGGCCTGAACACTTGCAGATGCTGTAGGTTAACCCTGATAAGGAGCTCAGTCCCATACAGCTTGCTCACTACCTCCAGTGGGACAGAGAGGGAATTGAAAGGGGCAAAAGTAGGGAAAATTTGTGGTTTCAGATAAAGACAGTTTAATAGGCAAAGGAAAAGCTGTATATGCAAGCAAAGCAAAACAAGGAATTCATTCATCACTTTTCTTCGTCAGGAAGGTGTTTTCCATTTTCCAGGGAAGGTGGGTTCCAGCAAGGTGTAATGCTTACTTGGAAAGACAAATATCAAAACACCAAATGTATGTCATATCCTTTTCCTCCAGTTTTTTTTTTGCTAAGCACAAAATCATATGACCTGTGATATCCCTTTGACCACTTGGGGTTAGCTGTCTTAACTTCAGCCCCTCCCAACTTCTGGTGCAGCCCTGACCTCCTTACTGTCAGGGCAGAATGAGGAACCAAAAAAGCCTTGATGTTGTACAAGCACGGCTCAGCAATATCTGAAACATCAGTGTGCTATCAACACTTATTTTCACCACAAACCCAAAACACAGCACCATGCAAGCTACTGTGAAGAAAATTAGCTGTATCCCAGACAAAACCACTACAGCAGTGAACAACTGTAATGCTTGTGATGTAAAAAGCCCTAAGCTCCTAACACCAGCTAAGTTCTCCTTGGTAAAAATAAAACAGAGCAATTGTAAAGCTGTTCTAACTTACATGGAAGACAGCGTTAAGGAAGAGCATAGAATTATTGTTTATTCTACTGAACAGGTCCTAAATAAATACTAGTTTCAATGAACAGAAACAATATACATTCATGTTTTGACCAAGGTTAAAGAGCTAAAAGCTATTGAAAAGGTAATGAACTGCACTCACACTTGGTGTGATTCCTTTGCTTCTTTTCCCTCACTGATCTTTTACATTGGACAGTTTTGGACTAAATTTTTTTAGTCCAAATTTTTATAATTTTTTTAAATTATAGTTTTTTGAAATTACTTCAGATTTTAGAAAGTAGCTGGCACTTCAACAGCAGACTTGGAAAAGGAAAATAAATGCTGAAAGATCAGAGATTCATTCTCATTTCAAAAAGTAGTCACCTGAGGTCAAGACTATGGAACATTGGCAAGAAGTCTGCAGATGCTTGTTCTGTACCTTTTCTGCAGATATAAGACTACTTTTTCCAGAATTGTCACAGGTCAAGTGCATAACTGATTAACTCATATTTTCCTGTAAGCTTCAAACATTCATATATATGAAATACAATCTGGGATGTTGTGGCAAAAATATTTTATCAACATGCCACATTATTACCTGACAGTGAAGCCATTAAAGAATTATAGTCTTCTGGGTAATCTTTGCTGACATAACCATAATTACATCATCATGTCCTCTCCATATGTCCACTGAAAACCATTCTGAAAAAGATCATAGGGAATTAGGAAGGTTTGCTGTAAGTAGCTTTTGTTACATACTCTCCTCTGTAAAACTGTACATTTATTTATCTCAAGTACACAAGGTTTAAGTATAGGAGTTTTTCAATATTACATAATTTTTAAAAGATTTTTCTGGAACAAAATTTCAAAACTATTATCGAAAGAAAATAACACTGAATACTACCTGAAAAGTGGGAATGCCAATATTCCAGTGGCATGAAGCTCCATTTTATATTTATGGAAAATATAAAACCTTAAATTCATCATTCATCTCCGGTTTAGACAAATTACGTTGAGTCAGTAAGAAGATGTATTCCATTTAAAGAAAAGCACAAAGTGTTTTGGGGAGGGTGTTTAAAATACCATAAGTTATGTCAAGCTCTTGAAACTGTTGAAACTGTGCAATATCATAGCTAACCCTAAGAAATGCTGTCAAAAATAATTAGGTAAAAGCATTGCACAGTGTGCACCTGAAAACTGTGGAAGCATTTGACAAGGATTATGAGCTACATGGTTCAGCTGTAGTATGTTCCTATGATGCCTTGGTATGGTTTGTACATATACATATCATGGAGAGAGGGGCCAGATGTAGCTCTTAAGAGCTAAAGACCCCTTTGAGAGACAGAATAAGAAAGGACAGGTCTTGAGCAAAGTGCCTAGAGGCATTATAACTTTGAAAGCAATTTCTATAACATTCATCAGATTTATTGCTATGGAGTTTCAGGTCAACATGTTACCGTAGGATGCTGTATCAGGGAAAATCTCTTCTATGCAAGTCTATCTACCACCTTCTTGCACTTTTGCTACTGTAGAATGACTAATGTAAAGCAAAGACAAAAACATGAATTGACACAAAATGAAAAAAATTATGGTTAACATTCACAAATGAACTATTGTGTATTGGGCATAAAATACTGTCTTCACTCACACTTGCAATAAGTTTTGATTTTCAGGCTTCAGTGCAATTAATTTGGAGCTTTGTATTAACAAGCATTGTTATTTGTAACGTTAACATAACTAAAAGAATCCAGTTTTTCATTCTTAATGCCCTTGGCAAACATTTAAACAAACACGTAAATTCATTTTCATGACAGTTGCAGCAAAACTAGCAGGAAGGTTGCTATTCCTCTTGCTAGCCCCTCCAAAACCTAAGCAAATAAACAACTCATATTTTAGATGTTTGGGGTTTTGGGGTTCAATTTCTCGCATCATTAAAAAAGTTTATCGACTTTAATAATCCCATTGTTGTTCACTGTTGTATAATGTATGCCCCACTCCACATACAATATGATACATAACACAAATTCCTAACCTTTTCTAAGTGGGCAAAGAGTCATTGTCCTGCAAATGTTTATACAAATGTATTTGATTATGATGATGATGTCAGTAATGAAGATATTATGTCCTTTAATAAAAAAACTTCCTACTTTTTCTAGTGGATATTCTAAAAGGTCATTGCATTGAAACCATCAGGTTGCACCTGCAATTCTTCTCCGTGCTGCTATAACGGGATTGTTAAGGAGCCTTTTGGGGTATAAGAGATTTTTTTTTCTTTCTTTCTGTTGAAGCCTACTAGATGTACAAACATATCTTTGCAGTGGATATGTTAAAGAAGAATTGTTTCTCTACAAACATTGTAGTATTACCTGAATTAGTGTTAAAGACAAAATGGCATGCTTAGAAGGTATTATCTGACAAAATGGCATGCTTACAACTTATTACCTGAATTAGTATTGCAGAAAAAACAGCATGATTAGAAGTATACCGATATGAGTAAAAATAGAAAAACCCATCTTATGACTGTCTTGTGAAGACTACACAACAAAAAAAAAATTATTTTAGACCCCAGATCCAGACGAGTACAGAAAAGCATTTGGTCAGTATTAAATATCTAACTGTAAATGACCCCCTGATTAATATTTGATGACACTAACTATAACAGTAATGCTGTTCCTTTGACTTACACAACATTGTAATATCACCATTATAATGACAAAATGGAAAACATGAAAGGAAATCAAGCATTTCTACAACAGAATTCATATCTAGTTCATTAGGAGATGCCACATCCTTCTAAACATATAGACTTGAAACCAACAGTCTCTTGGGAATTCCAGATACTTTGACTTGACATGAAAATTTTAAAACACTTTAGTATTTTACACAGTAATGACTGTCCCTTAGCCATACTAGTTATGCAGCTCATAATGAGATTGTTAAAAGGTTATATTTACACCCGCATTTCATCTAACCTAAGTAGATCTCAGATGCTCTGTTTTAAAATTCTCTTCNATGGGCAAGACTGGTTTTGTTTATGTATTTTATTTTCGGATATGAGACGGTGTGGTACAACTGCAAAATTTTCCTCTGGGATTTAGACAACTAGAGTGAAAATATAATGTCTGTTCATATGAAAGAAGGAAACTCTTGAATCCAATTTCCTATATAGATGTCAACATTATGACGGTGAAAGGATTAGAATGAATTAACAAGATGTAAATTGGAATAAATCTCAGTATAAAACATAGCAAAATATTGCAAACAAGCCTTTGAAATTTGAAGTCTACTTGTATTTATCTTGCCTGCAAAGTGAAGCCTGCCATTCATCTACCCACCCTTTTCGATTAATCTTCTTTTTATTGGTTATCTTTGAGCCAAGTAATTTCACTTTTAAACTCTTCTTTCAGAAGCATTTAGAGTTGACTAGATTTGCCTTATAATCTGTTTCAGACTTCATCAGGACCTAAATGGTTCTACCCTTCTTTCCTCATGTATAAGTTGAAGCAGCAAATAAAAGACTATGTGATAAAATTATTTTTTTTTAAATTTTGTACATGAGTTACATTACTGATACAGATGACAAATGCTATCTTTGACTTGCATATCATTTAAACACTAGCTAAAGCAACACATTGTTTATTAAGGGTTGTATGAGGTCTTCTAAATGTTCCACAGTAAACCGTTCACTTTATCCAGGCTGAAATGCTGTCAAATCTTGGCAAATAGCCAAAAAAAACCCTGAAGTGTTTTATTTTATTACTAATTTTTATTTAGTTATTTATATTTATATAATATATAATTATCTCCTACTTTGGGCAAATGAGAATAAGATCCTTCATCCTTATCATAATTGAACAAGAAAAAGAATCCTGCAACCTTCAAGTGAAAATATATTCTATTCTGATTAATCCTTCTCTCATCTCTCCTTTCCCCTCTCTACCATCACAGGAGTTAAAATGACTATAATTGAATATTTATTTGTTATACAAACAATTAGTTTTACACTTTCTTCTTAACTAATTTCTTTTTCATGGATATATACATAAAACTTAAGAGTAAAGGCTCTACAATAGTTACAGACATTTTTCCTAACTTTTTTGCCCCCATAATTTGTATTTGACAAGAAGCTTATATCCCAAATGGTTGTCCAGCTTCAGTGTGATGACGCAGTAAGATATTTGTCCATTTTTTTTATATTTTAGTAAAATGGTTTCATTAAAATAAAAGAATATAAACACTGTAACCAAAAAACCTCTCCCATTTTCATAAACTAAACAGATTAAACTCTCTTCAAAGTAATTTTTTTTTTGTTCTCCAGGAATAACTTTAACAGCCCTTTAAGTCTTTGAATGATTCTTTCAAGAACCTCAGCAAAACTTTACATATGCCAAACACCAAAGGAGACACATTCTTGTCTTATTCTTGCTCACAGAAATAGTACTCCTACAATTTGTACATCCAGAGAACATATTGGTATTTCTGCCTTTTAGACCTCATCTGAGTTACCTTTGTATTAAAATACCTTAGTCACTTTCAAAGTAACAACTTTCCTGTTCAGTGGGAATGCACTCCTGTTTCCTAAATAAACACATTTATCACGTTGAGATCGTTAGTGAAAACGAATAGTTCTTAGACACATACACACATTTACTGGGCCCAGCTTAACAAAGTCTTGCAATAAATCTGTATAGCTGCCTTATTTTCAACATGATCTACCACTTCACCCATTTGTGTCCTTTTAGAATTAATCATATATTTATTTCAAATTAAAAGAAAAAAAATCAAACAAAACAAGTTTCAAAACCTGTTGAGTGCCACTTACAACATCCCCCTTTAATCATGATTTTCCGCTAATAACCAGTTTTAACTTAATTCTTGTTCAGTTGAACTTGAACTTTGCACAGTGCCTGGCATCCTCTTCTGGCTCTAGAATCTGTGGCTTTCTGACAATTGTGGTTGACTTCTTTTTTTGAAGGGCTCTGGGGAACAAAATCACTCTCCTCAACACATCCCTAGTACATACCATTTTTAATAAAGAAAAATTGTACTAAAATTACACACCCCACTACCTTCAACCACACATATGCTGGGTTCTGATAGAATGTTTATCCCTCCTCATAAAAGTGGTCAGATCTGCTCCTGGTGTGGTTCATTTTCTTCCACATTTATCTAAAATATAAGCCTGTATCAATTGTTCTGGGGTGCTGAAAGAGATGCCTAATCTTAAACAAGGTCACTGAGTTAAATTTAAGAGTACTGGAACAGAGATAAAACCCTAGGGGGAGAATGAATTAAATTATTGGATCATCCTTTCTGACCTCAAACTCTATAACATTTTTCACACGCCTGGTTTTGATTAGCATGCAGGGGAAAAAAGGAGAAGGCAATTCATCTCTCTGGTTAAAAAAGGGAGAACAACTTCCTTTTTTTTTTTTTTATTTGTAGTCATTTAAATCTTTAGTTTGTTTCCTCATCGTGGTGCATGCCCATGTCTGCACTGTTCCTACTTGGGTTTTGGCAGCCAATTTGGGGCTGCATTTCTTGAGAGTATATAAAACTAACATTGTTATGTGGCTCTTTTGACAGGCAAGACACTCATGGAAAGCAAGATGAATGAGATGTCAGTTTTCCCTATCATGGGATCTCCATGATAGGACCCAGATGAGAACTGTGAGAACTTGTCACAGAGGCAAGACAGACCAGATATGGTTTCAAATGGGGCTCTAAATCTCATACAGTTTTGAAGCTACTGCTACAGCACTGAATTTGTCATAAAAGACTTGTCAGTTCAGAGTTCATTAAGGTAAAAGATGAGAGTGTTTTATCTGGACACTCTCAACCCTTCCTATGGTAGGAGCATGGACTAGTTATAGTCCTTGAAAGTAAAAAAATGTGCTTTTGCAGTGTTTTCTTCCTGCTTTGGATCGAATCTCTGTGGAATAGCTGTTCCTGGCATATAAGTATTTCTTTTCCTTGTTTGTCTTTTTCAGCTTCTTTGTTAAACTTGGAGGTGTGTTTGTGATGTCAATTCAAAGTCCCTTGAGATTTGGCTGGGACCTGAGGTGAGGTGTTAAACTTCACAAGACTGAATTGGAACACTTAAGGTGAGAGACAGGGTTTTAATCACTTGCACTGTGGCTTTCACAGTAGAAACTTTGTGACCTCAGCTGAGTTTTCTTTTACTCAAAGTCCAAAATCAATAGAAGTATTCAAGATAGGAGAAATGACTTGTGTTTAACTTTGCCCCCAAAGTTGGGAAGCATCAAAAACTGTATTTTTCAGATGTGCAGTTTAAAAACTGTGACTCTGAAATGCTGAATTTCACTATTTTGAATTCCATGTTTTGTAAATAATTCAGAACTGCAGCACCATCCTTGACAGAACATTTAATCCTGCTGCTTGTCAGTCATATTTTCTTCATGTCACAAAGGTTTGCTCTTGTACTAAGGTGCATCTGTGCTGATGCACCTTGACATTTTTGGCATATACTAAACACGAATCATAATAATAAAAATAGTAGTAATAATAATGATAATAATAATAATATTCAGGTGGATCACTTATAGTCTTCCAAAGATTTTATTTCAACATACTTATTGTAATGCTAAAATCAGGTATATAAATTGATATATAAAGATAAATAATATATGTACAATATAAAATATAATATATATACAATATAAAATTGTAAATATGCTGGAAAGAAAAATAGTTCAAATTTACCAGGCAACATCTTTTTTTTTAGGTGGAGTCCTAGTTAGCACAGTCATTGAGTTCTTCACAGTATCATATAAAATTCATATTGATAACAAAGCTGTGGTGCCTATGCTAAAAACAGTAACTGATCATATATGTACTGCAATAATTTTTTTCCTTATGCCATATATATATTTTTGTACAGCCTAGTAAATTATTCAATATGGTGTACAAATAAACCCCTTGAATTGTGCTGCACATAGTTCTGTTGCAGTGACCCCAG